>NC_056748.1:986776004-987098504 GCF_019279795.1 Protopterus annectens | reverse complement strand
ATCCCCCAGCTGAGAAGGCCAGAGTGTAACTGTTGATTAATCTGGTTTTCACAGATACCTACCACAATTAATTAACTTTCTGAAACTAGACTTTCCAACCTTAACTCCTTGTACATCTACTTTACTTTCAATTATCTGTCAGTACGCTATAGTTTGCTAATAAAGAGAATGTAATTGTAAGGCAGTTAAACTATATAAGGTTACTACTTATATGAAAAAATATATTGCATAATTATGTATCTTTTTTCAGCTTTTCCTTGACATAAACATGTCATAAACATTTTATTTGACTCATTTATGAAGAAACTACAAGTTAAATATGTATTTAGTGAAGAATAAACATATGTCATAATATTTTTCCATAACAGTCCCCCCCCCATTTGACACTGTAAGTGTCACATAACCCCAACAATTATATATTATTTCTTCTTAATTTGATAAAGTATGCCTCTGCTTCATAATATCATGTACAGAGGTTTGATTTTTATCATCAGATATTTTTATGAGTGGGCACTGAGTGTGCAGGTGTGGTCAAGCATTTTGTAATCACAGCCTTTAGAACAGAAAATATTAAAACAATTAAAAGAGTAATACTGATTACTTTAATGATACCTTGTATCCTAAATTACCAAATGTACTGCCTAACCATTCAAAAAGTGTCCATTGTTTATAGCTATACTATCCAGGTCCTTGGCCCTTTGCTGCATGAAATTGGCCAAATTTTCTTGTTCATCATGATAGTCATTGATATAGAAATAAAAACTACTTCCTATGAGGGCACATGACCCCCCCCCCAACTTAGCAGCTACCATTATGTTGAGTGCCAGACAGTTTTGTAGTACCACAGTTTGAATTTCAGTCATTTTGCGATTTTCATCCCGATGTGGTGTGGTTTGCTATCTACTTGAGCAAGCATGGTGATTTCAAGTATTGTTTTCTACACTCCATACACAGGAGCAAAAGCTGAAAATACTTGAATTGCCCATTTATTTCTCAGTCTGCCTGCTGGAGGGTTTTTGAAATGTTGAATAGCAGGGGTGATATTGCCCACAAAACAACATCCAGAATAGTTTGTAGACAACCAGGGGTAGGCACGGTCACCACAAATATAATAACAGTCCTTTATCATGCCTGCATCCTGTCCCCAGTCATAGCTTTTTAGCTGTAAAGAGTTCAACACACTTTCATATCTAGTGTCATTACATCGTCTGGTTCCCACTGGTACAGTTCTGTTTCCGGCATAACAAGTGATCTGAAGTAGTTAACTTCATTTGGTCTGCAACCTGTGGGATACGGATCCGACCTCGGATCCGAGCCAGCAACTTTACAAAGCTTAGATCCGAGCTCCTAGCTCCTCCCCTTACCAATAATCCCCTGCCAACCCTGACTGACCCCAGATCTAGTTTGCCGTGCTTCTGGTCAGCAGCTAGGTTTTGAGCTCCTGGTTCGTAGGGTCTTCGTAGAGTTTGTGAGAAGTTTAAAACTTTTTTCTGTTACTTTTGAGTGTACGAGTGTGTTGTGGTTAGGTTTCCCTTTGGTTAAATCCTTGTAGTTGAATCTTTTTAGTTAAATTTACCCTCCCTCCCCTTCGCTGGTACGTAGTTCTGTGTGTGGTGTGTTTGGGGCCTAGCGAGTCTGTTTCCTTTAGAATGTCTGAGGCCCCAAAGCCAATCTTTTCTAAGTGCACCGAGTGTGGCCATAAGCTCTCCCCGGCGGATGGCCACACTTGGTGCGTCCGGTGCCTTGGGGTTGAACACCTTTCCTCTGGATGCACTATCTGTGCGGTGTTCACCCCAGGGCACTGAAGGACCGGAGGTCTAAGCTGATCCTGGCAGGTCTTTTGCTCCCTGTTTCGGCTTCGGCCTCCGGTGCTTCTGTGGCCTCCTCCTAGGCTTCGGTGGCGGCCACTCCTGCCTCCCTACCCTGGCTGGGACTCAATCTTCCACTTCGCCGCCGGAGGAGAGGGAGGCCAGGAGAGAAAAACGGAGGGAGAAGCACCACAAGCGGTGGGCCGAGGCCTCTGCTTCAGCCCCCCCGGCTAAGCGGGCTTCTCCTTCTTGGCTCCGGTCTCCATGCTTCTCACCGGGACCCGAGGAGGAGGAGACCCGATCTCAGTCGAGGTCATCGAGGCGGCACTCCCGGCCAGCCTTGGTGGCCTCGTCGAGATCAACGCGTAGCCTTTCTGAAGCTGATTTGGATCGTGTGATGAGAAGGTTCATCCAGGCCCAAATGCAGATGGGAGTGCTCCTGCCTCCTCCCCCTCCGGGGGGGAGCTCAACACCCTTCTTTGCCCCGATAGCTCCTTCTTCGACCCGCTTCCCGGGTTCTGAGTGCTCGGAGCCAGGCAGCGTTGGAGCCGGGGGTGGGTCGGCGCCGACAGTGTCTGGTACTTCGGCTCCGACTCTTCCTTCGAGTTTTCCGGATCCGTCCTTGTCGGTTCTGAGCTCTCGGAGCCGTGCTCTGAGCTTTGGATCCGAGGGGTTTGGTGTGCCTTCGGCTCTGTCCAGGTCGGAGCACACTGGCCCTTCGGATCCGATGGTCTCGGCGCCGGCTCCGATCCATCCATCGGATCCGAGTGAGGGTCGGCTCTCTGATCCTAGAGAGAGTGGCTCTCCCTCGGCCTTCGATGTGGTGGAGAGGGCTCTGTTGAGTGCATCCAGGCCCCCACTCCCTGCTACGGTTCCATCCCGCACTCCCTCTTGTTTGGGTAGGGCTTCCATCGCTCGGCCACAGGGACAGCCTGCTTTGACGTCTCAGGTCATTCCCTTGTAACAAGACGTTGCTGGTGAGTCGTCCTCGGACAGTCCCCCCGAGGATGTTCCTCACAAGCGGAAGTGTAAGAGGAGGCATGTGGACTCCCCCGAGTCCTTGACAGAAGACACGGATTTGGATGAGGGGGAAGGCTCCCCAAGGTCACCCCCGAGGATGTCTCCTTCGGAGACATCATGGAAATGCTTAGGATAAGAGGGGGGGGTGGTCTGCCTCCAAGGCTTCCTTGGACGAATCCATGTTCCTGGAGGCGTTCGAAGCAGGCCCATCTACCTCTTGGGTGTCCCCTCCGGCCGATCCCTTAGTGGGCCTTATCACCACTAGGGCGTGGAAGGAGCTGGACACTGTGGAGCCAGTCCCCAAACGTCCCAAAAAGATCCTGAGCCCTCCGGCAGAGAAATCCCATTGGAGCAAGGGACCCCCCCCCCCGTAGATGCCATGTTGGTGGCTGCTGCCACCAAGAGGGAGTTAGCCCAAGAGAGTCCCTCGGTCCATCCCCCGAGCAAGGAGTCTCGCTTGATGGATCATCTCGGGAAGCAGGTCTTTAGTTCAGCGACCTTCTCTGTAAGGTCCCTGAACTACATGGCACATGTCATTCGACTGCAGCGAGACCTTATCAAAGAGTACGCTGCATCGCCCCCGGAGTCCATGTCAGGGGAGGACAAACAGTTGTACTTCACTCGCATGGCCACTGTCAGGTCTATATCCAACACCTCTATGTGGCTTTTATCCCATGCTACAGAGGGAGCCGCTAGAGCCAGCGGAGCAGGCCTAGTTATGAGGTGCCAGGCCTGGCTCCGACATTGTGATTTCGCGGAACCCTTTAGGGCGTCCTTTGCGAATGCCCCCTTCGATGGTTCTGCCCTGTTTGGCAAGACAGTTCACGAGACTTTGGTCCAGAGCGAAAAGGACGGGAAGATGTCTGCTGTCGGAGTCCGCTTCTCTGCTCCCCAGAGGTCCTTCTCCAAGAACCAAAAGGGCAGAAGAAGATGTGGTTCTGAAAGTCGCAACAATCCCAGTCCGCTCCGGACTCCCAGTCCTTCCGCGGCAGAGGAGGACAGGGTGAACGCCGCCCTAGAGGCAGAGGGGGCCCAAAGAGATTTGGGTCCAGAGAAGCCTTCTCTGATCGGCCCACGCAGCAACCCTGAAGGGTTGCCCGACTGCTCCACTCTGGAGGCAGTCGAGGGGTGTTTCTCGAAGCACCTGGCAGCTTGGGAGTCCATTACAACAGACCGCTGGGTGCTTCGTATCATATCCAGAGGATACAGAATTCCCTTTTCCTACATTCCCGACACCCCTGGACACCTCTCCGATGTTCCACCCAATCAGAGGGAGGCAGCGGCTGCGGAAATTCGGCTGCTTTTAGAAAAAGGAGCCATCCAGCACGTCCCCCCAGGCCAGTCTGGATCGGGTTACTACTCTAGGTTCTTTCTGGTGCCAAAAAAGATGGGGGACCTAAGGCCCATCCTCGATCTTTCCCTGCTAAATCTGTCAGTAACCAAAGAAAAGTTCTGGATGATCACTCTTCAATCTGTTCTCCCCCTCTTGCGGGAGAACGACTGGATGTGCTCCTTAGACCTCAAGGACGCGTACTACCACATATTGATGGATGAACGGTCCAAGAGGTTTCTCCGCTTCTGGCTGGGAGCCAGTCATTATCAATTCACGGTCCTCCCCTTTGGTCTCACTTCAGCCCCCAGGGTGTTCACCAAGGTATTAGCAGTGATAGCGGCCCACCTGAGACTCCAGGGAATTCAGGTCTTCCCGCACCTGGACGACTGGCTCCTCACCGCCCCAACAAGGCATCTACTATGCTTAGCCAGGGACTTCTTTCTCAACCTTGCTCCGCAACTAGGGATCACTATAAACTCGGACAAGTCCTCTCTCACCCTGACTCAGGTGATAGATTTTATCGGGGCTAGACTGGACACTAACAGGCAACTAGTCTTCTTAACTCCCGACCGGTTGCACACTTTGAGGGCACATGTGCGGGCCATCTTTCAGTCTTCATAACCTCCGGCGGGATTGGTTCTGAGGGCTCTGAGGTCCATGGCAGCCACTATAAACCTTCTTCCCATGGCGCATCTGAACATGAGGATTTTACAGTGGACTCTCCAAGTCCAATGGTCCCTTCATCAATACCCCTTGAGTCAACTCATTTCTCTCAGCAGGGCCTGCAAGAGGGCTCTTGTTTGGTGGCTTCAATCGCCGGACCTCCAGGCGGGACGCCCCTTTGCCATGGCCCCCCTCTCGCCACGGTGACCACGGATGCCTCTCGTCTTGGGTGGGGGGGCATTATTCGAGCAGGACGGTCCAAGGCACGTGGAACGATTCGGAGACCTTATTGCACATAAATGTTCTAGAGATGAGGGCAGTGCTGTTGTCGTTGCAAGCACTTCAGAGCCTTCTGCCAGTAGTATGTCTGTGGTATGGTATATCAACAAACAAGGGGGAACCAGGTCTTACCACTCTGTCGAGAAGCCATGAGAGTGTGGGAATGGGAGATCTCCACCAACCGCTTTCTCATTGCAATGCACATTCCGGGATGGACCAACATCCTGGTGGACACACTGAGTCACACCATCCTTTCCCCTTACGAGTGGACCCTCAATCCTCGAGTAGCGAGTCGAATTTTTGCCATTTGGGGGCAGCCCTGTTGCGATCTTTTCGTATCTCCCTCAAACACAAAATGCAACAATTACTTCGCTCTCATTCCTCCTGCTGGGGAAGCCCCGAGGGACGCCTTGGTGCATGCTTGGCCACCCGGTCTTCTCTATACCTACCCTCTTCTTCCCCTCATGCTGAAACTTCTTCAGAAAGCCAGTCGGTTGGGGAGCAGGATGATCCTCATTGCCCCTTTTTGGCCTCGCCAAGCTTGGTTCCCTTACCTCTGGTCTCATCGAGTGAATCCGCCCTGGATTCTAGATCCCCTTCCGGATCTAATCTCCCACTCCCAGGGGCTTCCACTTCCCGACCTGGCCAGCCTCAAGCTTACGGCTTGGCTGCTCCAGTTCCACTTGTAACTAGGACTCCCGGTATCTCTTCTCCAGTTAAAACTATCCTAGTAGCAGCGCACAAGCCCTCTACTAGGCAGGTCTATGGTAGTAAATGGAAGCGTTTCTCTATCTGGGCAGAACGCAATAATTTGGACCCTTTTACAGCCCCCTTGCCTGCGGTGCTGGACTTTCTTTCAGGTCTTTTTAATGACGGAGCTAGCTGTTCTACGGTTAAGGTTCAGTTAGCAGCTATCTCTCATTACCACGTAGGTACTGAAATGGGCCCTTTGATTACTACAAAATTGTGCAAAACGTTCCTAAAGGGCACCTTTCTTCTTAGACCTCCAATAAAGGAAACGGTACCTCCATGGGATTTGACCTTGGTATTACAAGCCCTGACAGCCCCTCCCTTCGAACCAGCATCTTCAGTAGACCTCAAATATTTGTCTTGGAAAACAGCCTTTCTTGTGGCTATTACTTCAGCCAGGAGAGTATCTGAATTGCAAGCTGTTTCTGTGAAACCCCCATACTTAGCCTTTCACAAGGATAGGGTTTACCTCAGGACCATTCCCTCCTTCCTCCCGAAGGTAGTTTCTGAATCTAATATTAACCAATCTATCAATTTGCCGGTCTTCTTTCCTTACTACCAGAACAAAGGGGAGTACAGACTAGATTCTTTGGACGTACACAGACAACTTAGATTTTACATTCATAGGACATCTGGTCATAGACAATCCGACCAGTTGTTCGTCTCCTTTGCCAAATTTAATCTAGGTAAACTGGTCTCGAAGGTTTCCTTATCGAGATGGATTTCATAGTGTATCATTACAGCATATCAAAATTCCGGCAGGCCCGCACCTCAAGGAGTTCATGCCCATTCATCTAGGGCTATGGCTACATCTGCTGCCTTTAAATCCAGGGTTTCCTTGGATGATATCTGTTCAGCATCCACTTAGGCCTCATCTCATACCTTCATCAGTCATTATAAATTAGACATTACCTCCAGAGGGAGAACTTCTTTTGGCACCGCAGTGCTCCGGAATATCCTTTCATGAAGGCCACCCAAGGTTTAGGTAGCTGGGGACTCTGTCCCACAGGTTGCATACCAAATGAAGTTAACTACTTCAGATTAAGAAGTTATGTACTCACCATAACGTTCCATCTGAGTAGGTAAACTTCATTTGTCTGCAACCATTCCCCCCCTCCGCCCCCCTGACCTTCAGATGTGTTTCATGTCATACAGTGATGTACCATTCTGATAATGTAGTTAGTTATCTACTATAGTGATTGCGGGCAAACTTGATCTGAGGTCAGTCAGGGTTGGCAGGGGATTATGGGTAAGGGGAGGAGCTAGGAGCTCGGATCTAAGCTTTGTAAAGTTGCCAGCTCGGATCCGAGGTCGGATCCGTATCCCACAGGTTGCAGACAAATGAAGTTTACCTACTCAGATGGAACGTTATGGTGAGTACATAACTTCTTATTTCCACAATTTGTTGTTACAAGCTGACACAACCTTTGAAAAGTCAGTCACATTACGTCAATCTAAGTTAGTATCACTAAGTTCCTTTTCAAGTGTCACTTGTGATGCAGGGATTGGAATCATGGGAATCCCTGCCTTAGAATGATGAGGTATATATGAGCACACCCAACAGTTTTTCACATTTAAGCCCAAGGTATATTGTCGAAGAACCAACAGGAAACTATTTTCTCTTGACCAGTTTGTAAGAAGAAGCAGCAACAAAAACAAAATAGAAGTACTTGCTGGCACTGGATTCATCATGGACTGCCATCTGAGTTGATTTTCTTTAATCCTTCACTGGGTCAAATAGTTCATTTTTTGTCCTTCAATCTTCCTTCATTGAAAAAGATGATTCATGTGGGGCCTCCACACGACAAGTCTTTTTACAATGTGATGAATGAATCCAGGTTGGTAAACCTGCACAACATACAGCAGTAGAAGTAGTCAAGAAAACTTGAAAAGGGCCCTTCCACTTCAGACTCAAACAGGGCTGGTCAGAAGGTTGAGGAAGAGCTTGTCATACAGTTCTGTGGTACTGCTGCAAGAAATGAATAAGTTTTGTGCAGTAAGCCAATATAACATTATCAGTTAGAGTCACTTGACGCAAGGATAGTAGCTGGAAGGAATATAATATTTGCATTTTTGCTAATATCATGTTCTAAACATACTGCACAATTATTAATAAACTGAAGAATCAAAGAAGAGGCATGAAGGGCATACCCACTTTGGGCAGTTTGTTTAAATAATGCTGTCTTACCTGCATGGGCTGGTAAATGATATGTCTTTACCAGGTAAGGTAACAAGGAGACAGGCAGCACTAGTGAGCCATTTGGATGTCACCTTAGCCCCTCGGCGGATTTACTGCATATGTCCTTAAGCCACCTATGAACTTCTCCCTGTGATGCTTCGCCTTGGAAAGTTGGTACTTTCTTAAAATCAAACACATCATTACTTTTAGATTCATGTAAGAACATCACATGTTTTGCAGAAAGTTCTTCCACAGCTTAAGCAGCTTTATCTCACAAATTATTTCCCTTTGAAACAGTATCTACACTCTTTTGATGGACATTAAATTTGACTGCTGCTAATTCTTTAGGTAACAGCAGAGCATCTAAATGAGCATTGACATAGGAAGAATTTTTAATCTGAGTTCCTCCTGAGGATAAGAACCCCCCTCTGTTTCAAAAGTTGCCTAAAGCCATGTACAATACCAAAAGCATAATGACTATCAGTACAAACATTTACAGTCTTAATTTGGCTAATACACAAGCTCTTTGTAGAGCCACTAACTCAGCTTCCTGGGCAGAATATACACCTTCTAGTGTTTATTGTAGTAAAACCTTGTTACTGCTGCAGACAGATATTCCTGCTACTGAACAAGGGAACTAGGTTGGAATGTAACAATACTGCACTGATCTGGTCTCCAGTGGACAGATGACCAAAATGCAGGGGTCTGAGAAACAGTATAATCTTGCACAGAAGCTAACTGTACCAGTGCATATGGGGGTGTGAGGGTGCAGTAGTTACAGGAAAATTATCATCCTCTTCTGAAGTCTGTGCTTTTTGGCCATCTCCAGTTTTCAACAAACCTGCCAAGACAGGATAAAGGGATTCCTTTTTACTTGCCTGCACTGCCATCTTAACCTCTTTTTACCTGTTGTATCAACATCTTATTAGTATTGTGTAATCCCCTTAATGTTGATTTATTTTCCCTTTTAAGGGCTTCGGTATACCAAGAATAGAATACTCCCCATCGTTTCCCATTTATCTTATGTTTCTTTTCTTCTAAAATACCCCTCAAACTCCCTAATTTATCTTTATAATAAGTTCCATTTAATGGAAATACTTCACCGGGGCACTTTTTAGTAAGCTGAAACCACTCATTCAAATATGTACAACTTTCTTTCCCATAATTGTGATACATAAAACATCCAGGTGTTCTCTTTGCAGAGATTTGATCCTGCCTACTTGACATTGTTCCTATCTCCCCTGTTAAGATTTACCTTGCATATCCTGGATTCTGGTAATCTGGCAAAAATGAGTACACCAATTCACACACTATTCAAGGAGGGAAGGTGAATTCTGTCATTGTGCAAAGACAGAGGAAGGGTTTCGATCAGCCTTTTCCCACAGCACCCTCTTGTTTCGTCCTGTCGCAAGCTCAAAATTTACAGCTCCAGCATTGCAATCAGGAAAATGGGGTGGATAGGTACTGTGTACAGAACTGACCACTCTTTTGGACCCTCTAAGGGTACTTTCACACATTTACAGTTATGTCCCAGCATGCTGTGGGCTTATGAATTTGATTTACCTGCATGTACCTATGTCCCTGCTTGCTTTGAGCTCATGAATTTGATTTAGCAGCACACATCTATGTCCCAGCATGCTATGCACTTATGAATTTGATTTAACAGCACACAACCATGTTCCAGGATGCTGTGGGCTCATGAATATATTTTAACATTTTCCTCACTCATTCATTTAACAAAACTCAGCATCTCTCATACCACTTACCTTTTAGTCTAATTTCTCAAGGGTATCACCCTCAACATAGGAAACGTCCTTGTGTTAATTTCTCTTTTTGTCATATGCACATACATATTAATAAACTTTTCCTTATTTCCTTTGGGGTCCTCCCACTATTACTTTACATACACATATCAAGCAAACTCAGTCATTCAACAAAAACAGTTATTCACTCATTCCATTCTTTTAACCACAGTTATCTAAGAGAAAAAAAAAACATTTTTCCCACAAATCAGTTTCCCCACCTAGTCTAGCATATTTACATAGCCTGAATAGTTGCGTATCTGAGTTTCTGATTATTCCATACAAAGCAGTAAGAAATTCACAGAATAACTTTCTGTGCTTGACCCTTGTAATTTGTTCCACACTGCCCTGCAGCAGTACCAAAGTTCAGAATCTGACTCACGGCACGAAATGTTAAAGTACAAATGAAATAACAAATAAAATTTTCAGAATCGGTCTCAAGAAACAAAGAGAAAACACTCCATATATACATACGTTTTTATCACCTGCATACATGCAGACCTTTGACAGTACATTACTTTTAACAAGTCAAAATATTTAAAAATAAGTTTGTTCCTCATGATTCTTGCTTAGAACTTCACGTGGATGCTTCACAGATATGCATTTCAAAACATGAGCTACCTGGGTTAAAGTTTATTGTCCTTCTCCCCTGTAACATTCAGTGTCAGTCCACACTATCTTTCCAGAGGCTTGCAAAGACTCATCCCTGAGCCTGAGAAGGCCAGAGAGTAACTGTTGATTAATCTGGTTTCCATAGATACCTGCCACAATTCATTAACCTTCTGAAATTAGACTTTCCAACATAACATAACATCCCTTAACTCCTTCAACACTTACTTTGCCTTCAATTATCCGTCAGTACACTGTAGTTTGTTAATAGAGAGAATGTATTTGTAAGGCACTTAAAATATATAAGGCTACTACTTATATGAAAATATATCTTGCATAATTACACATTTTTCAGCTTTCCCTTGACATAAACATTTTATTTGACTCATTTGTTAAAAAAAATACAATATGTGTTTAGTGAAGAATAAATATGAGACATAATATTTTTCCATAACAGTTGTCATAACCAGCCAGTCCTGATCCAGAGGAAAAGTAAAACTGTTGAGACTACTTCTGTGATGTCTACAATTCTGTGATCCAGTTGCCTGCTAATTCTTGTAAATAGTTATCTGCTGCGCTGTTATGATTTGCATCATTTGTTTGACGAAATTAGGGATGGGTAAAGAGACTCAGCCAAAAGAAAAATAATTAAATGGAGGGAGATCTAATCACAGGGATTCTACAAACTGTGAATAGTTTCATAATTTTACAATAGACAGTGAAATACTAAATGATGGGACTACTTTGAGGCCTTAGTGAGCTATGACCGCACAGCTGGGAGCATATTATGTGAGCTAAAGACAACTATATTTATCCAGAAAACTATTTAATGCTCTGTTCGTAAAGTTTATAGAAATGGCTCACTATTCTAAAACAGACAGTGAAATATTATAATGTTTACTAATTGATGGGATAACTCTAAGGCTTTAGTGATTTATGGCACAGTATGAATGAAAGCATCTTATTACTTGAGCCAAAGTCAGCTGTACACATTAAGATAACTGTATAATGCTCTGATTATAAAGTTTGTATAAGATGCACTTTTTTTTTTAAAAAAATACAGTATTTAATTTGAGTGTTGAAGGAATTTTTAACTGAAGTTATTCTGCTCTTCAGTAACTTGAACTGAAGCTAGTGTTGGCTGAATTTTGTTATTTGCTAGTAATTACAGGTGTGGGGGTAGCCACATTCTTTGATTTCCTGTCCTTGCATATTTAAACTGGTGCATGTGAAATAATTCCTGCTTTAAAACTTCAGCTTGGCCAGCTAAGAACTTGGTTATATTCAACTGGACGTATAAGAGAATTTAAGTACCTTTATCTGCACTTTTTTTAAAAAAATACAGTATTTAATTTGAGTGTTGAAGGAATTTTTAACTGAAGTTATTCTGCTCTTCAGTAACTTGAACTGAAGCTAGTGTTGGCTGAATTTTGTTATTTGCTAGTAATTACAGGAGTGGGGTAGCCACATTCTTTGATTTCCTGTCCTTGCATATTTAAACTGGTGCATGTGAAATAATTCCTGCTTTAAAACTTCAGCTTGGCCAGCTAAGAACTTGGTTATATTCAACTGGACATATAAGAGAATTTAAGTACCTTTATCTGCACTTTTTTTTAAAAAATACAGTATTTAATTTGAGTGTTGAAGGAATTTTTAACTGAAGTTATTCTGCTCTTCAGTAACTTGAACTGAAGCTAGTGTTGGCTGAATTTTGTTATTTGCTAGTAATTACAGGTGTGGGGTAGCCACATTCTTTGATTTCCTGTCCTTGCATATTTAAACTGGTGCATGTGAAATAATTCCTGCTTTAAAACTTCAGCTTGGCCAGCTAAGAACTTGGTTATATTCAACTGGACGTATAAGAGAATTTAAGTACCTTTATCTGCACTTTTTTTTTTTAAATACAGTATTTAATTTGAGTGTTGAAGGAATTTTTAACTGAAGTTATTCTGCTCTTCAGTAACTTGAACTGAAGCTAGTGTTGGCTGAATTTTGTTATTTGCTAGTAATTACAGGTGTGGGGGTAGCCACATTCTTTGATTTCCTGTCCTTGCATATTTAAACTGGTGCATGTGAATTAATTCCTGCTTTAAAACTTCAGCTTGGCCAGCTAAGAACTTGGTTATATTCAACTGGACGTATAAGAGAATTTAAGTACCTTTATCTGCACTTTTTTTTTAAAAATACAGTATTTAATTTGAGTGTTGAAGGAATTTTTAACTGAAGTTATTCTGCTCTTCAGTAACTTGAACTGAAGCTAGTGTTGGCTGAATTTTGTTATTTGCTAGTAATTACAGGTGTGGGGGTAGCCACATTCTTTGATGTCCTGTCCTTGCATATTTAAACTGGTGCATGTGAATTAATTCCTGCTTTAAAACTTCAGCTTGGCCAGCTAAGAACTTGGTTATATTCAACTGGACGTATAAGAGAATTTAAGTACCTTTATCTGCACTTTTTTTAATAAAAATACAGTATTTAATTTGAGTGTTGAAGGAATTTTTAACTGAAGTTATTCTGCTCTTCAGTAACTTGAACTGAAGCTAGTGTTGGCTGAATTTTGTTATTTGCTAGTAATTACAGGTGTGGGGGTAGCCACATTCTTTGATTTCCTGTCCTTGCATATTTAAACTGGTGCATGTGAAATAATTCCTGCTTTAAAACTTCAGCTTGGCCAGCTAAGAACTTGGTTATATTCAACTGGACGTATAAGAGAATTTAAGTACCTTTATCTGCACTTTTTTTTTTAAAAAAATACAGTATTTAATTTGAGTGTTGAAGGAATTTTTAACTGAAGTTTAGTGGCATTGAAACTGCCCGCCCCTCAGCCTGCCTCTGGGCCCATCTCATTTGCTCACTCAACTGAGTGCAGTGAGATCATATTCTGATTTCAGGCACTCCTACTGTGTACACAGAGAGCATCTGGGAAATAGAAAAAAAAATTAAGCTTATTTCCTGCCTTTCTTGTTAAGTGGTACAGACTATTTGTAGGCTTCTGAGCCCCCAAGCCCTTCTGTGTTTGAGGGAAGCCTTCTAGCTTGTTTTTTTCTTATAACTAGCCAGTTTTCTAGTTTCAGCACTCAAATCTGTTTCTTTGATCTCAGCACTTGTTCAGAAAAAAAAAAAAAATTTCATCTGCTTTTACTGTACTTGTGTTTTACCTACTTCTTTTACTTTTGCATCATCTTAAAATACTCAATTGTATTTATTACTGCTTGGTGTAACTCATTCTAAGCCTTTTGGTTTAAACACTTGGGCTTCGGACCAGTTAGTTGTTTTGCACTGAGAGGGTTTGTGGTCTGCACTGTTGTGGCAGAACAGGTAGCTTACATCCTTCTAGGTTGAGAACTGCTGATTGAGGGCTCAGTGTCTGTTATTCTAAAAGTGTATTAATTCTGGTTTAAGCACTTGGGCTTTCAAGCCAGTTATTTTACATTAAGAGGGTTCGTGGTCTGCACTCTTGTGGGAGGAGAGGCTGGACTCTGCCCTTCTGAGCTGGGAATTTCTGGTTAAAGGCTTATAGTGCATGCATATCTGAACTGTTTCTTACTGAAGTTGGTGCGCCTTGTTTGCTGTGGCATAGACTGGATTCGGGCCTGCTGGATCTAGCTTTGTTTGTGTAACTTGAGCACTAATCCAGACATTCTCTAAAGTATTCAATGGTATTTATTACTGCTTGGTTGTTACTTGATTAAAGTGTAGCTATCATTCAAGTCTTTTGGATTAAGCACTTGGGCTTCAGACCAGTTGTTTTACATTAGGAAGGTTTGTGGCAAGCACTGTGGTGGCAGGACAGGTAGCTTTCATCCTTCTAAGTTGGGAACTGCTGATTGAGAGCCCAGTGTCCAAGTGTATTAGTTCTGGTTTAGGCACTTGGGCTTCAGGCCAGTTATTTTACATTAAGAAGGTTCGTGGTCTGCACTCTTGTGGGAGAAGAGGCTGGACTCTGCCCTTCTGAGCTGGGAATTTCTGGTTAGAGGTTTATAGTGCCTGAATATTTGAACTGTATCTTACTGAAATTGGTTCACCTTGTTTGCTCTAGCATAGACTAGATCCAGGCCTGCTGAATCTAGCTTTGTTTATATGCTTGTTGTTTGTTTGCTTGTTATTTCCCTGGAAGCTAATTCCACCTAATACGCAACTTCTCAGAGCTTCTGTGGATCACTAGTGATATCTGCATTGCTTACTGTACTTATTTCCTTGTTTCACTTGAAAGAAAGTTACTGTTTGTCGTTTTGCATTTAGTTACTTGTAACACATTGCACTCAAGTTGCCTGGCACTTGCTCACTAAAGCAATTATATAAGTCAGCACTAAAAATTAAAAGCACTACACCCTCACTCCCCACTGGCCCTTGTTTTCAATTAAGGAATTCCCAATATTATTCTAGCATGTCCAAAGGTCAGTTGTCAATCTCCTCTCCGGTCCAGCTGGTGAATCTGGGAATCTTGAGGCAATGTTATAACTGCCTCATGTACACAGACAACCCTCTCCTCCTCCCACATAACACAAATACTTGCGAGAGATGCAGCTATTTAGCCAAACTGGAGGCTGAGCTCTCTCAACTCAGGACTGGCAAGACCAGACAGGAGGAGAAGGCAACTACACACACCACAAAACCAGCCTCACATAATGCTACCACTCCACTGAATCAAACACATAAACACACAAAGACATACTCGGAGGCTCTAAATTTACCTAAACAGCAGAGGCCTCCAAAGCAGACACCCAAACAACTGCTACCTCAAGACACCCCACAAGCAACACATAAACCACAAAAGCAGTGTGCAAAGCAGTCACAGCCCTTAAGGCCAAATACAACACCAAACATACTTGTCATAGGTGACTCCATAGTCAGACACACTGACGTCCCACTCACCAGGCTGAACAAGGAGAGGGTCACAGTAAGCTGCCTATCGGGCGCTAGAATCCGCCACATAACACAAGCACTCGGGTCACTCCACGGCAAGTACAAATATGACACAGTCATTGTCCATGCTAGTGTGAACGACCTGAGACGTACCTCCCTGGACTACATGAAAAGAGACATAGAGGAGCTCTCTGATTATGTAGCCCAGGCAGGTATGACCCTAACCCTGAGCAGTATCCTTCCTTCACCAAGAATGATGCCACAATATAGAGACAAGATGATCAGCTTTAACAATTGGCTTAATGTCTGGTGTCATTCAAAGGGGATCCAGTGTCTGTCTGCCTGGGATGACATGCTTGACAAGCCACGCTGCTTCGCAAGGGACGGCTTGCACCTGTCACCCCTGAGATTCCGGATATTGGCTAAGGCTCTTGCCACCCCCATAGTGCCTTTTTTAGGCAAGGCTCAAATTCTAAACCTACCACCCTAGAAAACAAAGATGGGAAGAAACTGAGGGTAATGCTGCTCAATGCCAGAAGTCTAAATCTCAAAATGCATGCACTCGAGGCCCTTCTCAGTATGGAGAACATCGATGTCTGTGCTGTAACTGAAACCTGGTTCAAGGCTCCTGAGAGCACCCCGGCACTATTAGGTTTTACCTCATATCATGTGTTACGGCCCCAAAACCCGGATCACACCACAAAAGGAGGGGGTGTATCCATATTCATAAAGGATACCCACACCTCCAGGTTGGTGGCAACGCATAAGCTCGGAAACCATCCAGGTGCAACTAACCATAGGCAAAACTGCTCTACAAATTGTAGCATGCTACAGGCCACCCTCTCAAACTCAGGAACCCCACACAGCCTTCCTGAAGACACTGGAGGGTATAAATGTATCTCCAAACACCATCATATTGGGTGACTTCAACTACCCGAATATAGACTGGGAACATTACTCAAGCCCTAACATTCTAGCCCAACGGTTCCTGGAGTTCATAAATTCAAATGCCATGGAACAGCTAGTCACTGTTCCCACGAGAGGAGAAAATATACTAGATCTCATTGTCACAAACATGGGGACAAAATGCTCCACACCGGAAGTATATCCCTCATTGGTGAGATCTGATCATAAACTAATCTCACTGGAAATCCACATCCCGCCCCCACCCCCAACAAAAAGACCATAGTGAAGAACTTCTCTAAAGCAAACTTCACACTACTCAAGACTGGTGTGGTATCCTTCAAGGCCCCTGAGCCAGAGGAAACCACAACCCAAACTGTGGAAGCCCTTACAAATAAATGCCTTCTATGAACACCTCCAGGACTGCATGGATCAGGCAATCCCAAATAAAACCAAGACTCTTTCCACAAAGGGCAAACGTCCAGTCTGGTGGACCCCAGCCATTAACAAACTTTACAATAAGAGGAGAAAGCTATTACATGATAGAACAAAATCCATAAAAGGGAAGTCACCACTGATCATTATTAGTAAAAATATACAAGCACTCATAAAATCAACTAAGGCCAATTTTGAGAGAAAAATTGCCATGGATTCAAAGGACAATCATAAGGCCTTTTTCAGCTATGTTAGGAACCTGGGTGGAAACTCCCAGATATGCTCAGAATTAGTCCAAAATGATACAAAAATCACTGAACCCACAGACATTGCCAACATACTGGCAGACAGGTTCAGTGCAAACTTCACCCCCTCTCCCCCAATAAAGGAGAGATAACTATCCCAGCCGAGTGTAGCCTCCCGGACATCTCAAATGCGCAGGTGAAAGCTGCTCTCTCTAAAGCTAAAAACACAGCATCAATGGGACCGGATGGTGTCCCCGGCTGTGTGCTACACGAGCTAAATGAGGAATTAAACCCGCACATAAGGCAGCTGTTTAATCTCAGCCTTACCACAGGATACGTGCCCAAGGAGTGGCGTACGGCAACTGTGGTCCCACTCCACAAAGGCGGCGCCCCTACGGACCCTGGTAATTACCGCCCCATAAGCTTAACAAGTCTAGACTGCAAAGCTATGGACAGGATCATAATGGAGCTCATAAACAAAGATATAGGGGACTTGCAGACATTGGACCCAACCCAGTTTGGCTTTGTCAAGGGAAGATCATGCCTTTTGAACTTGGTCGACTTCTTCGAAACAGTCACCAAAGCCATTGATGAGGGAAAGGCAGTCCATACAGCCTACCTTGACCTTGCAAAGGCTTTCGACACAATACCCCACTTGGGTATTGTAGAAAAACTTACCAGCTTAAATGTAAACCCATATGTCACAAGATGGGTTGCAAACTGGCTTAAGGACAGAACCCACAGGGTTAGAGTTGCTGGCGCTGTGTCAGACTCCAAGCTGGTCACAAGTGGTGTCCCACAGGGCTCGGTCCTTGGCCCCCTATTGTTTGGCATCTACTTCTCAGAGGTACAGGCCAACATGGGAGGACTTTGGCTGACAAAGTTTGCAGACGACTGCAAACTGGGCGCCATAGTGGAAAGTGCATCGGACACTGATATCCTTCAGAAGGGACTCACGGAAACAGATAGCTGGTGCCAGAGCCATGGCCTGAAGTTAAACGCCAAAAAATGTATAGTCATACCCTTCGGGAAAAACAAGGTAACCCCAAGCTACCATATAGGTGGCAATCCACTAAGCACAGAAGAGGTTATCAGGGACCTGGGGACCCAGGTTGACAGTGGCCTTTCTTTGACACTCACATTGCTAAAGTGGTTAGAAAGACCTTCTACATTGCCCACCTGATCATGAAGGGATTCACATCCAGATCTAGTGAGGTCATTGTTCCCCTGTACTCTTCACTTATCAGACCAATGATCGAGTACACTGCCCCATTCGGGATGTATCTCACCCGACATCTGCAGCAATTGGAGAGACCCCAAAAGTTCCTCACCAAAAGGATAAAGGGACTCCAAAATCTGTCATATGCTGCCAGATTGAAGAAACTCCAGCTCTATTCAGTTGCATACCGCCTGCTCAGAGGTGACATGTGCCTGACATACAAGGCCATGTCCAACCCGGAATTAATGGACATGCTCCCCCTCAAAAAATCCAAATCCACCAAAACCACTAGAGCAAGCGACTTAAACCTTAGCACGGATATAAATAGGACGTGCTGGAGGGATAGATTTATCACTCAGAGACTCCCTATGCTGTGGAATAAAATCCCGGTCCATGTGAGGCAGAGCACCTCGCTGACTCTGTTCAAGAGAAATCTAGACCTGTGGATGGGAGATCGTAGGTTTACCCCGGGAATCATCTCTGTGTCACTGCTGGACAGAGGCACAACAAACTAATGGGCACAGTATTTTTTCATATAAGGGGTGGCATAAGCCACAAAAATTTGGGCTAGGCTTATAAATGCCTTAGGGCAGATAGCCTAGTATAAACCTATGAACCTATGAACCTATGTATGCTATTCTGATTAGTATGATCAACAAAACCCTTCATCAGGCACTGACAGATGAGCCTCATTATACTTGAAACCATTGGATACTTTGTTACAGCATCATTAGAAACCTGTAAATGTAAAATATAATGCCACTGTGATATTTAACAATACTGTTCACTGTTGTTGTAATACGGTCTGTCTGATAAAAAGATGTATTTTGGAAATTCTTTGAATTTTTTTTAAAGCAGAGAAGAAGGGAAATCAAGAAAAAGCACAAATGGAAATATTTATGGAAGTCTTAAATGTGCCAATTTTAGAGGTAGATGAAGCTCAACAACCAAGTTAAAATAGCAGGAGATGAGATAAAAAAATGGTGGTGTATAACCAATTTGTATGAAAGTGTCCAGGAATAGATGGTATTGTACTGGAAGTGATAAAGATCTGGAAGTTTTTGTTTAACAATATTTTAAAAGGAGGAGAGGCACCAACATCTTAGAAAAAGCTGTGGTTGCTGTTAATACCTAAAGATGGTAAAGACCATTTGACCCAGCTTCCTATAGGCCCATTTCAATTTTAACCCATGATTATGAAGTATTTGTCTATTATGGTTAAACAAATGGTAAAGATGATGCCAGAATTAGATATTGACCAGTGTTGTCTTGTGAGGAGAGGCAAACATTTGACAGCATTAATGTAACAGTGTTGATCCAGAGGAAATCAGAATGTAAGAAAATACCACTCTTGTTGGTGGGTCTTGATGCAGAGATAGCATTTGACAGAATAAGTTGGGATTTTATGAGAAGTACAATGGAAACATTTGCATTTCCTTATGCAATAATAAGATTAATTAGCATGATATATGAGGGATAAGAGACAAAAATCAAAGTGGGAGTGTTCCTGTCTGATAAGTTGTGTGTGAACAGAGGAACCTGGCAGAGGTGTCTTCTTTCCCCTTTATTATTTTTGTTATATTTAGAACCATTTTCAAAAAAATAAGGGACTCAGAAATTCAAGGATATAATTGGTATGATGTTCAGGAAAAGTTGGGTTTATTTGTAGATGGTATTATTTCATACCTCATGAAACCAGAAAAGAACATCTCATTGTTGTGGAACATTCTGAGACAGTTATGTGCTTTTTGGGGATATACAATTGATGAAGATAAAACAAAGGCCATACCTCTAAACCGTGTGCTCACACATGAACTGTTTAAACAATGACCATATTTATGAGGATGTGATAAAATGAAGTATTTAAGAGTATGCATTAAAAATAATTCTGTTATGGCAGCTAAGGATATGTGGAAAGAAACTAAACAGAAGATAGTACAAAAACCTGAGAAACTGGAGGTGCTTACCTTTGCATATGGATAGGAAGATACATGCAGTGAAATGTTTTTAGTCCCTTAAGTTTTATACACAGGTCAGGCATATTTTTTAGCAAACAAGAATCTGTGGATACTATTTGCTAAAGGGTTGAAGGATTTTTTTTTTGTGAGGGCAAGATTTACATGGGATAAGTTGATCCTCCCAACCGAAAAAAGATTTTTAGGATTTCCAGATTTGAAGGGAATTTTAGAGCTAAGGTTCTTATAGATAACACAAACAGAAAGCTACAGTTCAAAATGGAAAGGGGGATGATAATGAGGCAGGGGTAATTCAAGAAATAAGGAAAGAATGGGATTCTGGACATAAATCCTTAAGAAGAGTGACAACAGTCAACATTTGTACAGAATATTATAGTGATAAAGAAGCAGAATGTATACTAAGAACTAAGCCAACACAGGAATGGATATAGGGATGACTGCAATTAGGCGTACAGAGAATAGACTTGAGGGGCCTGGAATTTACTGGAGGAAGCAGGAAAAGGAATCAATGTATTGGAAACAAAATAATTAGAGAGTGGAAAGGTAACAGAATGGGAAGAGGCTAGGAAGGCATTTGGATTGCAAGCTATTGCTGGGCTTCTCTATCACAGATTGATAATAAGAGTATAGACAAAGAGAAAGGTATATTTGAATCCTAAATGAAACACTTGCACTGGTTCAGTATTTAATTGATTCTAGAAAATAAATTGCTTTTAAAAAAGGGATAATTAGTCAGGCATATAAAATATGGCATGTGAACTATAGGAAGAGAGTTTAGATATGCAATTCACAAAAAAAAAAAAAAAAAACAATGGGAGGACACATGTATGGCTAACAAATATGCAACAAAATCTAGAAGGTTTAGCATTTTTGCTTGGAAGTGTTTGCATTGATACTTTTATAACCGAAGCAGATTCTAAAAAAAAATTCTGAGGTAGATAGCCAATGTTGGAGATATAATGGGGATTAAAGAAGTATCTTGGAGTGTAATGAGTTGGTAGACATTAAAAATTCCAAACAGACTACTCTATCAGGAATACTGGGCAAGCAACTTGAGTGTAAGTAAGGAAATTATTTTTTTAAGCTGGGATACAGGATCTGAATTGCTTAGACAAAGGAAGGTCTAGTTAAGTTTAATTCTGGTGCCTGCCAAAAAAAGCAATTACTAGAAAATGAAAATTAAAGTCAAAACCATCTCTACTTGAAGTGGTGATTATTGTAACAGAGATAAAAGAACAGGCAGTGGGACCCTTACAATATGATATGATAAATTATATAGAAAAAATGGAAATTGGGATAATACATGCAGAAAAATGTTTTTGAGAGGAATGAGGTTTAAGAGAAGGTAGGAATTGAACAATTTATGTAATGTTGCTTTGATTATGTAATATATAACAATACATGTGATGTATAATGTTTGTAAATATGAACTTGTTAATATAGGTTGATTACTTTTAAGTTTGTGTGTCACAAGAGATAATTCAGTAAAGGAATGTTATTTAAAAAAAAACAGTTGCGTAATCAGATCAGACTGGACCCGACCATAGTGTTTTTTTTCAGGAGCTTGCATACAATGCTCTGACTTCTCCCCTACAAATAATTCTCTCAGGTCCCCAGATTACCTCAGATCTCTTTTGCCGCTTGAAGAATCAAGATGTGATTCGAGGGCTCTGTATCCTGTGATGGACAAATTTTCATTTTAACATTTTTCAAGAACCTTTTTCACATATTGTGTTTTTCTTTAGTACTGCCATCTCTATGTGACCATATAGTGGGTTACTAGTAAATCTGTAACTTTTGTCTTAGGAGCTATTTTTTCTCACATTCCCTACACTAAAGCAATTGTTTTTGCTCAGTACTAGTTTTAATAATGTTTTTCTCTACAGAATAAGCCTTTGTCTATGTTTTTAGGTGTGTTCTTGTTGGTGGCTTTTTCTCCCCTGTTAATTGCTTTGGATAGAGGAGTTGTTTGCGATGTCAGTGCATTTAGCTATGGCAGACAAGGCTGCTGGGTTTAAAAAGTGCTCATCCTTTGAGCAAAAAATCCCACCACAAGACCCTTACATGGTTTATGTCTGTTGCCTAGATGTAGCTCACCTGGAAGTTGAGTGCGAGGACTGCACCTCTTTTAGGGCCAGGACACTTGCCAATTGCCAAAATAAACTAGTTCTTACCCAAGTGGGGAAAATAATGCCTTCCGGTTTAGAAATCTCCTCTCCTTCCTCAAACAATTCTAACAAAGCAAGAGTCAGTAAGGAGAAAGGGAAAAGAGAAGTAAGGAAAGGGAGAAGGAAAAGCTTCAAGAGAAGTCCAGAAAGAAGTCTCCAGATCTGTCAGGCCTATCCAATCTGGTGTCGAAGACTCCGAAACATACACATCCATCTTCTGTCAAAACTCTTTGGATCTGTTTCCCAGCTCCATCCTGTCAATTTTCTCCAGTGCCAGCTAGACCGAGGTCCATTCCCCTATCCTACAGGACAGACTACTCAACTTTCCTAGACCACTATCAATTGCTACTTCTTTCAGGTCCTTCTGGTGTCTGAGGAGTATTAGAAGCTGAAGTGAACAGGCTGATGCAAAAAGTTGTTTGGAACTAAGATTTAGCTGAGGCTTCTCTTGGTGCCTACCCCACCGATCGTACCTCTTTTGCTGGTTCATCTTTTGGATGTGAATCCCCGTGGTTCTAAACAATTCACAAAGGCCACCTGTGTCAAAGCTAGTAGCTGTCTTGACCTCAACACCGACTTCTTCCCTCTTGACTGAAGCCTTGGGAAATCTGGATGTGTCTTGGATCCAAAGTGTCAGAGCCAAAGCTCTGGGATTGGATTTGACTCTGAAGTTCTCAAAGCTGTCCTTACCCCTGGGTGCTTCAGCTGTGGACAGTTTGATGCAGTTGTCTTTCTCAGAGCTTAGTCGGATTTTAGCTGGGTATGATCCTTCTCAGACATCCTTGGGTCAGAGGGCTGCAGGTTTGACCCCAGTTTTAGCTTCAACTTTCCAGGCTTTTGAAGGGGTCCTTTCTGAGTCAAGAAAGGAGGTGTCTCGATCTCACTCAGTTCCTTCCTTATCCCTCTAGATTCTGAAAACATGTCTGCTCATCCTGTCTAACAGGGACAGTCAGCCCAACTAAGCAATGAGGGTTATTTCATGAGCTCCTTTCCCTATTCTGACCCTTCCCCAGAAGTCCCCTCGAGGGAGAGCCCTAGGAAATGGGCCTACAGTCGAAGGCATTTAGACTCATCTCCAGAGTCTGTCACAGAAGATACTGATTTCAGTGGAATAGATCTCCTTTGGAGATATTTTGGAATTGATAAAGTGGGGGGGGGGTGGCCCTCTGATTCCCCTACTTGGGAAAATCAGTGTCCCATGAGGCATTTGTGGCTAGCTCATCTACCTCCAGGTTTGTCCCACCCACTGATGAACTAATAGACCTGGTTTCTAATAGATTCCCTGGTTGTTGCAAGCAGCCACCAGGAAGAAGCTATTGGAAGAGGGCACCTCTGTTCATCTCCCTAATTGAGACTCTTGGGTGTTGGACAGATTTTGGATCTATACAGTTGATTCAGTGACATTTGCATTGAACCCAAGTGACTCATCTTTTAGAGGGACTTGACCAAGGAACTATCAAAATTTCTCTCTGGTAAACTGCTCGCTGACATCCAGAAATCACTGGAGGCACAACTGTCTACCTTTCAATCTATGATAAACATGTCAGTTCATCTGCTGTCTAATGAAGCTGATGGCATGGCAAGGGCAGCAGGCACTGGCATTACTATTCTTTGGTATGCCTGGATGCACATATGCAATTTTGCTTAAGGCTTCAACATATCTTCATTAATGCTGCCTTTGAGGGGGTCAATGCGTTTTGGACCAGAGATTAAAGAAATGGTTACCAGAAGTGAACAGGAGGGCAATGCCTTGTTTGCAGTTGGCTTTCACTCACAAAGGGCATTTTCCCAGCAACAAGAAGGTGGGAAAAAAACGGTGGTTTCCAAAGTATGAGGTTTTGCCTAGGACATTTCTACTGACAGAGATTCCCACCCCCAGGGCCGACGGGGGAAATATCTTTAGTGGGTGGCACCTCAGAGGTAAAGGCACTCCTCAAAATCAAGAGTTTCAAGGTCTCTGCACCAAGAAATTCTTCCAGTTCTCTTGAATTGTTGCTCCACTGATGCACTATGGAGATAGTCAGGGGAGGTGCTTATCTCTACACCCACACACATGGCAGGCCATCACTTAAGATTCTGGGTGCAAAGGATAATCACCAGAGGCTACATTATTCCGTTTAGTTTTCCTCCACAGAAGAGGAAAAAAAATCCAAACATTCCACCCAGTCAGAAGAAATGATTCTGGAACAAACAAAAGAGCCTTTTTGGAGACCAGTTCTAGAATTTTCTATCCTAAATCTGTATGTGAAAGAAACAAAATAATCTGTTATCTCACATCTCCCAAGGAAGTTTTATGGTAACATTAAATCTAAATGATGATTATCATCACATTCTCATAGCCACAGGCTTTGAGAAAAGTCCATTATTCTCTGTATCTGGATCACATTATCAGTTCTCTGCATTACCCTTTGGATTATCTACAGCTCACAGTGTATTTACAACATGTCTACATCCACTTATAACTTTTTGCAGATTGAATGGCATTTACATAATTCCTTTAGATGGCTTACTTATATTTGCCGAGTCTTCTCCCAGTTGTCAGAAGTTTTTAGAATGGGTTTTGTCTCTTCTGACTAGTCTGGGATTCCAGATGTTTAGAAATCTTCCTTAACCCCATCACAAAGGAATGTCTGTCAGGCTTGTTTTCTCTGCATCTCTTAGCAAAAAGTTTTTTTTGACAGAAGAGAAGGTTGATTTTTTTTATCTGTAAACTTTCTTGAGCTTCTGTAATCACTCTCAGACTTCTGCAAGAGAATTTCTCAGGATCCTAGGGTTCATGGCTTCTATGATTCTCATAATTCCTCTTACAAGGTTACATACGAGAAATATTCAATGGATTCTAAAAAAATACACAGACCTAACATTTGTATCCTCTGGAAATTCAGATTCTAGTTGTGAGCTCTTTCAGAAAAGAATTGCATCGGTGGAAACATTGAATAGAAACAAACCCAGGTTTCCCCCATTATCTTCTCAACCCCAAGCCAGTCTCTGTAACCACAGATATAATAGATTTTGAGTGGGGAGCAGTTTCCATGGGAGTAAAGGTGCAAGGCCTGTGAAATTTTTCAGACAGACCAAAGCACATAAATATCAAAGAGAGGTTGGCTATGATTCATGCCTTGAATTCTTTTCATCACCCGTAGTTGCCAGGACCTCTACAGGTAATTACTGACCACATCACTGTTATGTGCTACATAAATGGATGAGAAGATAAATGGGGGGGTGGCATCAGATCTTGCCCTTTGTGCAGGCTTGTTATTATGGCTTGGGAGTTAACTCTGCAGTATTATTTAACTCTCCAAGCATCTTACATACCTTCAGAGCAAAACATATAGGAGCAGACATGTTGAGCATGACCAGGACAGATTCTTACTAATGGAAATTGAATGAGGGTGTCTTCCAGGAACTGATGCAGTTGTGAAAAACAACTCAAATAGACCTGTTTGCCTTTTTCCAAAACAGACAACTGAAGGTATTCTGCTCCAGATCTTCTTGCAAACAAGTCCGAAAAACATGCATTTTCATTTCCATGATCTGGAATGTTTCTTTGTCTGTCCATGATTTTCACTGATATCCAGGGTAATTCTGAAAATTTTAAAGGAGTCTCCAAAAATCATTGTGGTGACTTTCCTTTGACCCAGACAGCAGTATTTCTCCTTTCTTGTGGAAGTGGCCAATGGCAATTACCACAGGCTTCTTCACTGACTAGACTGTTCACACAAGACAAGGTGAGTTTGACACAGAAGAATCTCAAACGACTTCAACTAAATGCCTGTAAGATTGAATTCTAATATCTTTTAGACACCTCTTTTATGAAGATGTACAGCAGGTACTAAAGGAGGTAAGAAAACTTGCTATTATGAAATGTTATGTATTGTAAGTGGAAACATTTTCTAGTTGATGTCTAACCAATAACCATGACCCCATCAGGATTTATGTAACACTGGTGCTGAAAAATATGGGTGAGTTATTAGCCTTTTGTCTCCTTATTCCTCTATCAAAGTACATCTTGCAGCAATTGTAGCATGTCTGTCCATGGATCCTCCTGTTTTTTACTGCTTTTTGTGAAGCATTGTCTGAGGGGAATGTTATACCTGAGACCTCATTGTTGACAGTTAACTCCTTCTTGAGATCTTAACTTTAAGCTGAAAAAGTTAACTATGTCTCTGAATTAGCTCATCAGGAAGATTTGAGGTGCTTTACATTGAAAATTGTTCTTATTGCTCTAACATCTGCAAGAAGAGTATCCTAGTGGCAAGTTTTCAATCTGGGTGAACCCTATCTGGCCTTTCACAGGGATAGGGTCAAGACCAAATCCCCCATTCATGCCCAGAGTGGTTTCAGAGTTTACTTTAAATCAAGCTATCAATCTCTAGGTCTTCTGTCTAGATTCTAAGATCTAGGGTGAAAGGATTCTACATACTCTGGACTTATATATATATATATATATATATATATATATATATATATATATATATATATATATATATATATATATTTATGCAGCTCAGGTAATATCATGACAAGAGTTCTTTAAAAAAAAAAAAAAAAAAGGGCAAATCAAATGTTTATTTCTAATGAGGGTATGACACCCGTGCACTGGCCCAGTAATCAAGGAACCTCAATCCTCACCACTAATACCAGTGAGGGATGCGCACATTGGGAGGATAAACAGTATACACACACACACAGTAAAGTACAATTTCCCTCGAGCACACAGAGACCACAGTCAGTCTGGGGCTGATTTCTCTCTCTCTCTCTCTGTCTCTCTCCACATCCTCAATAAGACTCCCCACTGGCACAGCTGTAGGGTTAAGATCTCAGCCGAGTGGTCAAGCAAAAACCTCTAGCACCCTCTCTGTCCAGCCAGTGTCCCTGCCTAAGTAGCTGACACACACACACACACACACTTTGAGATTTGATTTATATACAAGCACACAGACACTCCTGGGGAAGGCTGGCACAGGTTCACTAGCTATGCTCCCTTCTGTCCAGACTATAAGGTAGTACCAACTGCCACCAGCCACCAACCACCATCTCAGCTACTATAAAAGCCTTTACCAAAGGTTGTCCAATTCTACTGTGTAATGTTACTGTTATCCAAATGGTAAGTGTGACTAAGGCTAAGGATATTTAGGAGTGGCTTGTATAGTATCATCAAATACATGCAAGTACCCTAAGTGCGTATATATATCTCTACACAAAACCAGCCACAGTTAAAAGGTTTACATATATTTAACAATAAAAGCACAAGACAATCTTCATTAACTCAACACAGTGACAATAGAGTTCACAGTTAGGTTCATAGGTGTGTACTAAGCTAATGGCCCTAGAGTCTTTGCAAGCCTAGCCCATAGAAGTGCCCTGGCATCGTGCTGCCCGATGTTAGTTCCCTGTACCTCTATCAAGTAGAGCCAGTGGAATGATCCCTGGAGTGAACGTTCTGTTTCCCATACACTTATCAAGATTTCTCTTGAAGAAGGCCAATGAGGTGCGCTGCGTGACATGTATGGGAAGTCTATTCCAGAGCATGAGCAGTCTCTGGATTATGAACCTGTCCCTTCAGCATGTTCTGTTGATTGTGGTAATGAGGTTTAGGTCTCTGGAGCATGTGGTGTGGAGGCATGTGGATTTCTTTAGATGAAGCATTTCCAACAGAGCTGCGTCAGACATGGCTTTGTAAGTCAAGCAGAGATTGCCTCTTAGTAGACGATGTGAGACAGAGAATAGCTGGAGTTTTTTTGAGTCTGTCCATGTAGGAAATGCGTTTAAGGCCTAGGATCCTCTTCGTGAGGTATTTTTCTGGCCTTTTCAGCTGTTGCATGTGTCTAGTGAGGTACATGCCAAATGAGGCATTATACTCGATGACTGGCCTAATGAGGGAAGAGTAGAGAGAAATGATGACCTCTTACTTCCTGGATGCAAAACCCTTGTTAATGATATGTGCCACAATGAAGGACTTTCTGACTACAGTGGCAATGTGGTGGTCGAAGGAGAGGTTGCTGTCAACCTGTGTCCCTATATCTCTTATAACGCCTTCAGTGTTCAGTGGGCTCCTATCAATGTGGCAATTAGTGGGAACTGAGTTTTTCCCAAAGGGGATGATGACACATTTTTTGGCATTAAGCTTAAGGCCATGGTTTCAACGCCAGTCATTGGTCTCAGTGAGGCCTTTGTATAGGATGTCTACATTACTTGGGAAGTTAATAATGGCTCTCAGCTTGCAGTCATCTGCGAACTTGGTCAGCCAGAGTCTGTGTTTGCCTGGACTTCTGAGAAGTAGATGCCAAACAGGAGAGGACCCAGGACCGATCCCTGTGGAACTCCACTCGTAACTGGTCGGCAGTCTGACTTGGAGTCCACTACCTTCACACTGTGGGTTCTATCTTTGAACCATTTTTCAACCCACCTAGTGATATAGGTGTTGATGTCTATTTTGGTGAGTTTATCAATAATTCCTGAGTGGGGAATGGTATCAAAGGCCTTGGCCAGATCGAGGTAGGCTGTATGAACTGCCTTGCCCTCATCCACAACTCTGGTAACTGACTCAGAGAAGTCAACCAGGTTGAGCAGGCATGATCTACCTTTCATAAAACCAAATTGCGTGGGATCTAGAGTTTGGAGATTCCCTATATTCTTGTTAATTAGGTTCATGATGATGCGTTCCATAGCCTTACACATCAGACTCGGCTGGCTAATGGGGTGATAATTCCCAGGGTCTGTAGTCACTCCCCCTTTGTGGAGAGGGATGACTGTAGCTGTGTGCTATTCGGTAGGGACAAAGCCTGAGGTGAGGCTGTGATTGAACAGGGAACACAGATGTGGTGCCAGTTCACTTTGTAGTTCATATAGAACACATCCATGGATATTGTTGGGTCCCATGGAAGATGTATTCTTGGCCTTGGACAATGCAGCTTTAACCTGTGCTGCAGTAATGCTGGGTGCGTGGTATTCCTCCAGTATTGTGATTGGTCCTTTTGGGGGGGGTGGGAGTAAAGTTGAAACAATCTGTCGGCCAGTATGTTGGCAATATCTGTTGGCTCAGTATAGGAGGTACCATTGTGCAGTAACTCAAAGCAAACCTGGGTATTGTCATGGAGAATCTTGATATAACTGTAGAAGTCTTTGTGGTTATTTTTAGTGTCTGCCGCAATTCTGCCTTCATAGGTGGCTTTAGAGGTTTTGATGAGGGAACTCAACTTTTTGTTGAGGCTAATAAGGGGGTTTTACCAGTCTTGGGACTTCACCTTTTCCTGCAGCAGTTTATTCCTTCTGTTGTAGAGTTTATTAATGGCAGGGGATTACCAGATTGGCTTCCTTTTTTTGGAGGAGAGCGTCTTGGTTCTGTTGGGTATGGCTAGTTCCGTGCATTTATGTACGTGTTCATACAGTGCTTTGCTGTATGATTGGGCAGTCATGCATCTATTTTCCATTGACATGGGTGACATGAAGTTAGCCACCTCTGTTTTTAGGAGCCCAAAGTCAGATTTGAAGAAGTTATTCATGGTAGTTACCTTTGTGGGGGTTGTGGGTGAGGTGTGGATTTCCAAGGTGATTAGTTTGTGGTCAGATCTAACCAGAGAGGAATTGACTATTGGTGTAAAGCAATGTTTGCTCATGTTGGTAATAACCAGGTCAAGGATGTTGCTTCCTTTACTGGGGGCAAGAATGAGCTGGTCCAGGGCATTGGAATTGATGAATTCCAGGAAGAGTTGGGCCAGTGTATTGGTGCATGAGTAGTTTTCCCAGTTGCTGGAGGGGTAGTTTACGTCCCCTAGTATGAGAGTTTTAAATTGGACCCTAATAGTTTCCAAGGTGCTAAGGAACATGGAGTGAGAGCAGGGTTGCCAGATTTCCAGCCCCCCAGGTAGGGACAGAAAAAAAAAAGAAGGTCTCTCACGGCTAGTGAAGACCAAAAAAAAAAAGGTCTTTAATGTGGAACACAGTTCCACATTGAAGAACAGTAGCTCTGCACTAAACACGGAGCTTCTCGTGTTTAATGCATTGCAGTTCTGCATTCAACACAAGTAGCTCCGTGTTTACCGATTTTTGATTGGCCCGTATACCGGCATATGGGCCAATCAAAAATCACTAAACACGGAGCTTCTCGTGTTTAATGCGGAACACAAGAAGTTCCGTGTTTAGCAATTTTTGATTGGCCCATATGCCGGGTTGCCAAGTATACGGGACAATCAAAAAAAAAAAAAAAAACAAAGAAAGCGGAGGCTGGCCGGGATTTAAACCGCCAGGGCGGAACTCGGGATCAGGCTGCTGATCTCGGGACAGTCCCGCCCAAATAGGGACGTCTGGAAACCCTGAGTGAGAGTCTTGAGACATGTTCACAGGAAATACTTTAAAATAACATAGTAGGACAGTCTCACATAAATATAGAAAATGTCTACATTAATCTTGATATATTCCTGTCTATCGCTAAGAAAAACCAGGTTCTAAAAAACTTAACTTACAGAGCCAAATACAGATGAGAAGTGCTGAATGGATGTTTACAGATCCAGAGACAAATACAAAATGTACTCACTCTGTCTGAGATAGTTCTTAAATTAATAATACACATTACTGCTGAATCATTTCAGATTACATCATTCTTGTCACCTCTGCGTAAGTTTCCCTGGCTAGGAGTAACTTAAAATTTAACATGTTTATGTTAAGAATACTTATCTCTCAGAAGCTGACAATTCTCTCTTTGAAGCTTGCCTGAAGCTGGATGTCGTAAAACAATTACTTTGGAAACCTGTAATTACTTATGTTTCCAGACAGTAGAAAGAAGCCCCAGCTGCAGATATTCTGTCTCCTAGCTGAGATAACACAGTCATAAAATTCTTTACTTATTTTCTAAGAGTTTCCAAGTTAACTCTGTATGTCCCAATTTCTACCATGAAAACATACATTTGCATTGGCATATAGTTTATGCACATTTCTGCTGTTTTCCGGAAGGGTGCACTGTGGTTACAGTCTTGAAGCTCATTACAGAACATATAGTTTAATCATAACATATAGTTCTCTTACATCTGTAAAACAAGCCTACAAATCCTATTAATATTTACAAATAACATAGAGTTATTTACAAAATTCTATCTAGCTGAGCTGGCAGCCTTCACAGTTCCTCCCCCTGAGAACTCAAGCTAGTTTTTCAAGTGACCCTTGAGAAACGTTGCTGGAGAGGATTGAGCCTATATGGGAATACCTTACCCCATTCCCTGTCTTCAGAGCCCATCTGCCTTGGCATTGCTAACCCTATTGCGGTGCTGCACTGTTATATCAAATGCTTGCAACCCTAGGCTCCAACTTAGCAACTTGGCATTTTGCTGGCTGGCTTGATGTAACCATGTTAGGGGACAGTGATCTGCAACTACAGTGAATTTCCTTCCATACAGATAAGCCTAAAGTTTCTGCAGTGCCCACACTATGGCTAGACATTCATTTTCTACAGCTGTATAGCATTCCTCCCAGGGTTGGAGCCTACGACGTAGATAAACCACTGTGTGCTCTTCTCCCTCTGAAGAAATCTGGCTAAGTATAGCCCCCACCCCATGGTTCATAGCATCCACCTGCACAACAAATTCTGTGCTGTAATCTGGACTGGCTAACACAGGGGGTCATCCCAAAGCTTCTTTAAGCTTCTGGAATGCCTGCTCATGTGCTGGGGCCCACACTACCTTATCTGGCCTGTTTTTTCTTGTCAGGTCTGTGAGGGGAGCAGCTATGGTACTGTAACTGGGGACGAACTGTATGTAGTACCCTGCTGCCCCTAAAAATGCCTCACCTGCTTTTTTGTAACAGGTGCAGGCCATGCCTGAATGGCTTCAACTTTGGCAGGTTCTGGCCTGATCTTACCACTCCCCAGTCTATGTCCCAGGTAGGAGACCTCTGCCATACCCACCTGACATTTGCTGAGCTTAATGGTCAGCCTTGCCCTCTGTAGTCTTCCCAGCACCTCCCTGACATGCTGAAGGTGCTCTTACCAGGAATGGCTGTAGATGGCAGTATCATTTAGGTAAGCAAGGGCAAAATCTCCTGCTTCTGCTAGGATATGATCTACCAGCCTCTGGAAAGTTGCTGGGTCATTTTTCATCCCAAAGGGCATCTTTGTAAACTCATACAAGCCAAAAGGAGTCACAAAGGCTGACCTCTCTCTAGCACTGGGAGTCTAGGGCACCTGCCAGTAACCCTTGGTAAGAACAGTGGTGATAACATAGTTAGCTTCACCCAGGTGCTCTAGGGCTTCATCTGTCCTAGGCATGGGATAAGCATCTGACTCTGTGTGACTATTTAACTTTCTGTAGTCCACAGAGAACCTAGTGCTGCCATCCTTCTTTGGCATCAGCACCACTGGGGAGGCCCAGGGACTCTTGGATTCCTGAATTACCCCTTGTTCCAACATTTCCTGTATCTCATCCCTCAGAGTCCATTTGACTCTCTCAGGCACCCTATAAGGGGCCTGCCAAATAGGCCTTTGGGGTCCTGATTCCAACTGGTGCTGCATCAGGTGGGTGTACCCCAGTTTCCCAGTGAACATGTCCCCAAACTCTTGTAATACTGCCCGGATTTTTCGAACTGGGGTAGGGGATAGCTGCTGGGACATTGCTACCCCTTCCACTGAGATTTCAGTCTGAGCCTCACTGAGGAGATCAGTCACCAGACCTCCCTCAGACTCCTCCTGCAATCCACTGCAAATACTCAGCAGAAGGGCCACCCTATCATAGTGAGGTTTCATCATGTTAACATGGTACAATTTGTGCCCCTGCCTATCAGTTCTACCATGTAGTTAACATCACTGACTTTCCTTGCCACCGTGTAGGGTCCCTGTCAAGCAGCCTGCAGCTTATGTCTGAGAGGAATGAGAACCATTGCCTGCTGCCCTACAGCATACTCTCTAGCTCGAGCATCCCTGTCATACCTGACCTTTTTCTGCTGTTGGGCTTCTGCAGGTTCTCCTGGGCCAAGCCCATGAGTTCTCTGACCCTTGTCCTGAGGTTTAGGACATATGCCAGAACAGACTCCTTGTGAGATTCATACTCACCTACCCACTCTTCACAAATTAAATCTAGAGGTCCCCTCACCCTGTGCCCATACAACAATTCAAAGGGTGAAAAACCTGTGGATTCCTGGGGAAACTCTCTGTAAGCAAAACACAGATGTGGCAAATATTTGTCCCAGTCCCTCTTAAACTTGTCTGGAAATGTTCGCAACATGGACTTGCGTGTAGAGTTTAACCTTTCAACAAGACCATAGTCTGGGGATGGTAGGGGGTGGTCTTTAGGTGATTCACCCCACAGTACTTCCACAGACAAGCCAGCAGGTCTGACGTGAAATTGGCACCTCTGTCAATATTTCTTTTGGGAAACTTACCCTGCTGAAAATTTCTAACAAAGCATTTGTCACCTTTTCTGCCTTAATGGAGGACAAAGCCACTGCCTCAGGGTATCTTGTAGCATAATCTACAGCCACTAGGATATACTTTTTCCCTGTGGAACTTGGGGTACTCAGAGGCCCCACAATATCCATAGCTACCCTCTGAAGTGGCTCATCAATCACAGGGAAAGGCATCAAAGGAGCTTTCACCTTGTCTCCTGCCTTGCCTACCTTTTGACACTGCTCACAGGTCCTGCAGTACCCTGTTACATCTCTGGAAATCCCAGACCAATAGAAGTTCTGCATAATACACCTCTTTGTACGTCTTATGCCCATATGACCTGCAAAGGGAACTTCATGGGCTATGGCTAGCAGTGCCAGATGGTAGGCTGTGGGCAATACCAACTGCTGTATTCTGTCATCCTCTAGTCCTCCCTCAGGGGGTCCACTCTGTATACAATAACCCTTTGTCCCAGTATATAGATTCCCCCTTACCTTGAGAATCAGGTGCCTCACTAGCTACCTCTCTCAGGCCTTGTAATGTAGGGTCTGAGAACCGAGCCTGTCTCAACTCTCTCTTTGTAACCCTTCCCAGCTCCCCTTCCACAGGAAGTCTGGCATCCTCTGACAGCAGTGCCTCACTGTCAGCCCGGGTACTAATACTCACCTCTGCCCTTGCAGTCACTCTATTCAAGGGAACACCATCAGTACCTAAGCGTAGTTGTGGTTTACCTTCAGTTTCACTGCTACAGGGTATCTCCCTCTCTGAAGTAACCACATCACCAGTCCTGGCTGCAAGTGTGCCGTATATCTGGGTCTCCCCCAGGCTACCAGGCCCACATGCTTGTCTCCAAGCCTGACTGCATGTAACTGCATGAACACACAGTACTGCATTATCAAAATTGTTCCCTATCAGGACATCTCCAGAGATATCCTCAAACACACCTACTTGCTGGCTTCCTTTTCCACCCTCCCAGTCATGGTGATCCCTAGCCAAAGGTATTTGGAATGGGGTCCCTCCTAAAGCTCTGACTGGAGCAGACTGCCCAGGCAAGTACTGCTCCTCTGTAACCATTGCAGGCTTCACAATGGTTATGTCATAGGCTGTCTCTCTCTTAGCAGTGGTCTCTTTGCCATTCACTAAGATAGGATATAACCTGTTGTGGTAGTTTGGTTCCCCTTGTTGTCTCAAGAAAACCTACTGTTGGCATTTTGTCATTTACACTTAATGGCTCTCCCACCTTTTGTTCCCTACCTTGCCTCCGTGTACATTTGTATATTACATGGCCCCACAGAGTGTGTTGGGGCAGTCTGGGCTGCCCACCATGTTCCTTTAGACCCATGAGCAGCACTGGGTGTCCCTTTCTTGTGCATTGGTGCCCTGCTTGCTATACATAGATCTCTCTCTTCTTTCCCAATTCATCTACAGTAAGGCATTGTCTATCAGCTAACCAGATCCTCATGTCCTCAGGCAAAGTGCTAAGGGCTTGTGCCCTCACCAAACGGTCTGCCAGCCCTTCAAAAGTGGTGACCTGACATCCACTCATCCACCTGTGAAAATAAGTGCTTAGTTCAGCAACATGTTCACACACACTTTCATCTGCCTTGCGTCTGTGCTCACAAAACTTTTTCCTATAAGCTTCAGGTGTTAGCTTAAAAAATTCTAGAAAGCAATTCTTTACAACATTATAATTTAAAAGATCAACATCAGATTGTTTGGAAAGAGCATTTACAGCTTTACCATGGAGTAAAAGGGCCAGGAACCATACCCTGAGCTCTTGGTCAGCATCATACTTTTTACTTACCCTCTCAAACATATGAATGAAACTATAAAAATTATGGGTCTATATCATAAACCCGAAAGCCGTAATGAGCGAACACATGTACATCGACATATAAAGATCAATGTACAATTACAGTGAAACACAAATTCAGCAAAAGTGGAAACACCGAATGTGTTTCTTTAGCCAGCGATGCGATCCTGGGGATAAGGAAATATATCCTTTTCCCCACTGTAGTCCAATCTCAGAGTTGGTATGTTTAAGTAGTGAGGGTGTGGGGAACGCAGGAGGGCTTGCCCCCCCTGCAAAAGTCTTTCATTTTAATTGAGTTAATTTTAGTATGCCTGCATGGTGCTGTTGGTTAAATAAACATGAATACGTGTTTTGCTGTAATTGTACATCCATCTTTATGTGTCGCTGTATATGCGTTCGTTCTTTACGGCTTTCGGGTTTATGATATAGACCCAAAATTATCCTCCCCTGTAAACTGTGGAAGAAATTTACTTACCTTTTGTGCTTCTCTGGTCCGGTTGCTCCCTTCCCCATTACCTCCATGACTCTGGCAAAGAATCAGCATCTCCTTTTCATGTTGCCTCTGCCTCTCCTTTTCCTCAGCTTCCAGGTGTAGCAGTTTCTCATTCTCCTCAGCCTGCAGACATTGCAGTTTCTCATTTTCCTCAGTCTCTAGACACCTCAGTCTCTCTGCTGCTTCTGTTTCCAAACGCTTGTTCTCCAACTCAAGTCTATTTAGCTCCAGACAGATTTTTAAGTCCTCTGTAAAAAGGTTGAGCTGTTCATTCTCTGAGTGTTGTACATCTCCATGGCCAGTCTGATCATACTCCTGGTTGCTAGTCTTGGATGCAGCTGTATCTAAAGCTGCAATCATGTCTATTTTAGTCAGGTTTCCATGCACCAGACCTTTAGCCTGGCACATCTCAGCCAACTTTCTCCTTGTCAGCTTGCCGTACTTCTCTGCTGACATGCTTTCCTGCTCTCCCTGACTAACTAAGCTAACAAAAGAAATAAAACAATTGTGATATGAACTCTGAATGGTCACTGCGTGGCTAATTTAGAGTACAAAAAGACATTCAGTGGTCACTGTACACAAACTACAAGAATTCAATAGCCACACTACTACAGACCAGTTAATATGTGATATAGCTGTCTCACCTCTATCAGCCAATTAATATTTGATGTGGATATCCCACCACTGTCATCAGTTAATACATGACGCCCCTGCACTGGCCCAGTAATCAAGGAGACTCTATCCTCACCACAAACACCAGTGAGGGATGTGCATATTGGGAAGATGAACAGTACACACACAGTAAAGTACAATTTCCCTCAAAAGCACACAGAGACCACAGTCAGTCTGGGGATGGTTTTTTTTCTCTCTCTCTCTCCAGATCCCCAATAAGACTCCCCACTGGCACAGCTATAGGGTTAAGAACTCAGCTGAGTGGTCAAGCCAAAACCTGCAGTACTCTTTCTGTCCAACCAGTGCTTTGTGTCCCTGACCAAGTTGCCGACACACACACACTTTGAGATTTGATTTATATACAAACACACTGATACTGGGGAAGGCTGGCACAGGTTCATTAGCTATGCCCCTTTCTGCCCAGACTATGAGGTAGTACCTTCTGCCACCAACCACTACTGTCAGCTGCTATAAAGACCCTTACCAAAAGGTGTCCAGTTGTAGTGTGTGTAATGTTACTGTTATCCAGATGGTAAGTGTGACTAAGGCTAAGGCTATTTAGGAGTGGTTTGTATAGTATCACCAACTACATGCAAGTACTGTAAGAGCTTATATATCTCTACACAAAACCAGCCACTGTTAAAAGGTTTAAATATATTTAATAATAAGTAAAAGCACAAGGCAATCCTCATTAACTCAACACAGTGACAATAGAGTTCACAATTCACAGGAAATACTGTAAAATAACATAGTAGGGCAGTCACACATAAGTATAGAAAACATCTACACTAATCTTGCTGTATCCTATCTATCTCTAAGAGAAACTAAGTTCTAAGCAACTTACTTACAGAGCCAGGCAAATACAGATGAGAAGTGCTGAATGGATGTTTAGAGATCCAGAGACAAATACAAAATGTACTTACTCTGTCTCTGAGATAGTTCTTAAATTGATAATACACATTACTGCTGAATCATTTCAGATTACATCATTCTTGTCACCTCTGCTTAAGATTCCCAGGCTAGGAGGAATTTAAAATTTAACATGTTTATGTTAATACTTATCTCTCAGAAACTGACAATTCTCTCTCTGAAGCTTGCCTGAAACTGGATGTCGTAAAACAATTACTTTGGAAACCTGTAATTACCTCTGTTTCCAGACAATAGAAAGTAGCCCCAGCTGCAGATATTCTGTCTCCTAGCTGAGATAACACAGTCATAAAATTATTTACTTATTTTCTAAGAGTTTCCAAGTTAACTCTGTATGTCCGAGTTTCTACCATGAAAACATACTTGGCTTATAGTTTATACACATTTCTACTGTTTTCCAGCAGGGTGCACTGTGGTTACAGTCTTGAAGCTCGATACAGATCATATAGTTTAATCATAACATATAAAAAGTATTTGCCCCCTTCCTGATTTCTTATTTTTGTGCATGTTTGTCACACTTAAGTGTTTCAGATCATCAAACAAATTTATATATTAAACAAATTGGACAAAGATAACCCAAGTAAACACAAAATGCAGTTTTTAAGTGATGATTTTTTTTTGTTAAAGAAACAAATTATCCAAACCTACGTGGCCCTATGTGAAAAAGTAATTGCCGCCTTGTTAAATCATGAAGTAACTGTGGTTAATCACATTTTTGGGAAAGCTGAGTTCAGTTTCACTAGCCACACCCAGGCCTGATTACTGGCAGACCTGTTGAATCAAGAGATCACTTAAATGGAACCTGTCAGACAAAGTGAAGCAGGTCAAAAGATTCCAAAAAGGAAGACACCATGCCGCGTTCTAAAGAAATTCCGTAATAGATTAGAAACAAAGTAATTGACATCTATCAGTCTGGAAAAGGTTATAAAGCCATTTCTAAAGCTTTGGGACTCCAGCAAACAACGGTGAGAGCCGTTATCCCCAAATGGAGAAAATATGGAACAATGATGAACCTTCCCAGGAGTGGCCGGCCTACAAAAATTACCCCAAGAGGTCACAAAAGAACCCAGAACAACATCTAAAGAACTGCAGGCCTCACTTGCCTCAGTTAAGGTCGGTGTTCATGACTCAACCATAAGAAAGAGACTGGGGAAAATGCCATGCATGGCAGAGTTCCAAGGTGAAAACTACTGCTGACCAAAAAGAACATAAAGGCTTGTCTCACTTTTGCCAAAAAACGTCTTGATGATCCCCAAGACTTTTGGGAAAATATTCTGTGGACTTACGAAACAAACATTTTTGGGAGGTGTGCGTCCCGTTACATCTGGCATAAAAGTAACACAGCATTTCAGAAAAAGAACATCATCCCAACAGTCAAACATGGTGGTGGTAGTGTGATGGTCTGGGGCTGCTTTGCTGCTTCTGGACCTGGACGACTTGCTGTGATTGATGGAGCCAGGAATTCTGCTCTCTACCAAAAAATCCTGAAGGAGAATGTCCAGCCATCAGTTTGTGACCTCAAGCTGAAGCACACTTGGGTTCTGCAGCAGGACAATGATCCAAAACACACCAGCAAGTCCACCTCTGAATGGCTTAAAAAAAACAAAATGAAGGTTTTGGAGTGGCCTAGTCAAAGTCCGGACTTGAATCCAATTGAGATGCTGTGGCATGACCATAAAATGGTGGTTCATGCTCGGAAACCCTCCAATATGGCTGAATTAAAACAATTCTGCAAAGAAGAGTGGGCCAAATTCCTCAACAGCGATGTGAAACACTCATTGCCAGTTGTCGCAAATGCTTGATTGCAGTTGTTGCTGCTAAGGGTGGCACAACCAGTTATTAGGTTTAGGGGGCAATTACTTTTTCACATAGGGCCGAGTAGGTTTGGATAGTTCTTTTTTCCTTAATAAATAAAATCATCACTTAAAAACTGCATTTTGTGTTTACTTGGGTTATCTTTGTCTAATATTGGCTGGCGCAGTGGTAGCGTTGTCGCCTCACAGCAAGAGGTTCTCCGGTTCGATTCGCGGCTGAGGTGCCTTTTGTGTGGAGTCTGCATGTCCTCCCTGCGTTTGTGTGAGTTTTTTCCGGGTGCTCTGGTTTCTTCCCACTTTACAAAGACATGCATCTGGAACCTTTCTCCCAGGGCTTCCTCTGAAAATTGGCTTCGTTTCAAGTTAGACTTTCCTGGTTAACAAATGTTAAATAAATAAATAAATTTACATTTGTTTGATGATCTGAAACATTTAAGTGTGACAAACATGCAAAAAAAAAAAAAGAAATCAGGAAGGGGGCAAATACTTTTTCATTGCACTGTAGTTACTGTTTGGGATATAAACATTTTTGATATTTTTGAATTTCAGAATAAGTGCAGTTCTCCTTTCCTTATGGGAAAAAAATTCACTCTGACTGTCCAGTGGGCAGAGTGAAGGTGTGAGAGGGAGCCAGACCTTTTTGAGACTGTCTAGTTGTTGTATCCTGGGCAGAACATGACCCATGTAGCCTAAAGGCTCCTGAAGCAGTGAGGAGTTTGCACATCTAACATGGGTAACTGCAACTTACACAAATGTACTTTATGTACAGCACAGTCTTTTTTGATAGTGGTAACAGGATGTTTGGCCTCAATTTCTACTGTAGTGCTGATGAAGAGGAGCAAAGACATTTATACAGCATCTTCCCAGGGGCTTTTCCTGCTCGAAGTAGAAAAACGTGCCTCTCCAGTAAGAAATGTTCTTGTGTGTGTGTGTGTGTGTGTGTGTGTGTGTGTGTGTGTTTGGGCAAATGTGCACCACGTTGAGCATATGTATGAGCTTCTACACATTCATTTAGAACGAAAGAAAAACAGATTTGTAAAACAGCAACTTTCCCATTCTTCTTTTTATTCATGAATTCCTTTCCTCATATCACCTAACATAAACAGGATTAAAGAGAGCTCAGTCCCTGAATGTGAAATTCCCTAGTCCAGCAATACATTTCACCTGAAACAAAACTCTTGTCCACTGGTAAACTAAAGCTGTGATTTGATGCACATAAAGTACATAACTAAACAAACCTTTACTGTGCAATTGCACTGTTTATGCCATCTCTGTCAAAACTACATAACATGATGCATGGGGGGGGGGGGGGTCATGGCCTTTACTTGCCAGTTTTCTTAGTATGATGGCTAGTATACCAGTGTCTGGTTCTTGAAATTAAAAAAAAAAAAACACCCTTTATGTCCACACAAAATGCATTTGTTGTTTCAGTAAACAGCAAATTGTCCCTTATACAGCCAGTTCTTCTTCTCTTCCATGTGAACCCAAAACCTCACAAGCATGTGTAATATGGAACAAGATCTAACAACTGATGATGTCTTTCTAGATCTTAAAAGGACTTTCAAATGCATTGTCAGTAATATCTTACTCCAAAAGTTTTCCTAATTTTGAATGCATTCTCAGTAATATTTTTTTTCTCCAAAAACGTGACTACTGTGGATTCTGTGAAGATGTTTTAGATTGGTTCATTAACTACCCAGACAATAAAATTTTTTGGAGCTCAGCCATTAATATTTCAAAGACATTGACACATTCTCAAAGGGAGTGGGAGTCTGAATGCAGAGATGATGAAATCAGCAAGAAAAGGAGAGTAGTATTCCTGCAACTGACTTCATCCTCATGTCTTGGTGTGTACCTTCACGTGGTGCACTTTTTTTTTTTCACAACATTTCTCTAAGACGACAGTGATATATATAGACTGTATATTTTATTTATTTGGTTATTATTTGTTGACTGGGTTATTCCGTCTGAGCTGACACCTTTTTTCAGCAGAGGCCCTGGGAGAAAGCACTAAAGAACCAAAATTATATGAGTAATAATACTAAATTCTCAGTTACAAATTTTACAAATGATAAGATGCACAGTATTGTTTTGAGAAAAAGTGTCACAAGAAGTGTATACATATATATATATATATATATATATATATATATATATATAATTTATATATATATATATATATATATATATATATATATATATATATATCATTTTAACAGGAGAGGAACTTAGAAGATAATTCAAGAAGAGCTCTGTAAGTAGGGCAGAAGAGATTAAGAGTGAGTATAGAGGTGGTTAGTAAGGACAAGGAGAGATGAGGAAGAGGAGATATATCTAGGGTCAAGTGTTAGCTACTATGCTATGATGAAGAGAGAGAGAAGTTAATAAAGTATCAAATAGTATAGGGGTAAAGGTTGGCAGGGATATGGTGAGAAGTCGATAGTAACAGTAGTACCAGTTGGGAGAAATTGTAGTAGTTAGTGGGTAATAGGGAGAGGAAGAGGTGGGAAGTGGGGAGCAAGAGTTAGAAGAGAGGGAGGGAAGAGGTGGGAAGTGGGGGTTAGAAGGGAGGGAGGGAAAATGAAGTGGGGTGATTGCAGTTACATTTCCAGGGAGTAATTAGGTGATTTTTGAGGGCTGTCTTGAAAACATGTGTATAGGTGGTATTCCTAAGGGACATAGGTTATTCCGTGCTAGTGCTGGAAGGTAGCTGTAGAGGTTTTGTCCAAGTGATTTTTGGATTTGTAAACTTGTAAGAATCCTAGGTCAGAGCTTCTAAGGGAGCGTAATGGGTTATAGAGGGAGATGAGAGATGATATGCTGGGGCAGGAGGATGGTTTGGTTAGGATAGAGTAGATGATAAGTAGTTGAGCCAGTAAAAGGTGGTTGGGAAATTCTAACCAATTATGTGTTTGAAGAGCATGACAGTGGAGAGATTTATATGGCATATGAGCTACAGATCTAGCAACCCTGTTATATGTGGTTTCCAGTTTAGATAGCCGATATGACTGTAGGTTAGTAAGGATTTGTGAGCAGTATAAGAGGTTAGGTAGGAGAAAAGCTTGAGAAAGTGAAATTCTAGAGTTAGGAGTAAGGAGCCGTTGGTGTCTGTAGAGTAGGCCAAGTTCTTGATGGGTTTTCTTTATAGAATGGTGGGGGGTATGCTGTACATGGAGGTCGAATTTATGTTGGTCATCATTATGTATATTTTGTGTAATACATATTGTGGATAAGCTTAGTTAAAAAAAAAGGCAGTTGGATGCACAGGTCCCAGGATAAAAAGTGCCCAATTCTGGTGTATGCACTGGTGCCAGAACAGGAAAAAATTGCAATGTAGAATCCTCAAGGCACGGAAACATTCCTACAACAGGGTTAGACCAGGCACAGTGGGACATGGGAGGATGCTTCCTTGTCATAGAAGGAAGTAGTAATCTACAAATACTGCAAAAACTGACAGGCCAAAAAAGAACCATAAAGGTTACATAGGTTCATAGGTTCATAGGTTTATACTAGGCTATCTGCCCTAAGGCATTTATAAGCCTAGCCCAAATTATTGTGGCTTACGCCACCCCTTATATGAAAAAATACTGTGCCCATTAGTTTGTTGTGCCTCTGTCCAGCAGTGACACAGAGATGATTCCTGGGGTAAACCTATGATCTCCCATCCACAGGTCTAGATTTCTCTTGAACAGAGTCAGCGAGGTGCTCTGCCTCACATGGACCGGGATTTTATTCCACAGCATAGGGAGTCCCTGAGTGATAAATCTATCCCTCCAGCACGTCCTATTTATATCCGTGCTAAGGTTTAAGTCGCTTGCTCTAGTGGTTTTGGTGGATTTGGATTTTTGAGGTGGAGCATGTCCATTAATTCCGGGTTGGACATGGCCTTGTATGTCAGGCACATGTCACCTCTGAGCAGACGGTATGCGACTGAATAGAGCTGGAGTTTCTTCAATCTGGCAGCATATGACAGATTTTGGAGTCCCTTTATCCTTTTGGTGAGGAACTTTTGGGGTCTCTCCAATTGCTGCAGATGTCGGGTGAGATACATCCCGAATGGGGCATTGTACTCGATCATTGGTCTGATAAGTGAAGAGTACAGGGAACAATGACCTCACTAGATCTGGATGTGAATCCCTTCATGATCAGGTGGGCAATGTAGAAGGTCTTTCTAACCACTTTAGCAATGTGAGTGTCAAAAGAAAGGCCACTGTCAACCTGGGTCCCCAGGTCCCTGATAACCTCTTCTGTGCTTAGTGGATTGCCACCTATATGGTAGCTTGGGGTTACCTTGTTTTTCCCGAAGGGTATGACTATACATTTTTGGCGTTTAACTTCAGGCCATGGCTCTGGCACCAGCTATCTGTTTCCGTGAGTCCCTTCTGAAGGATATCCGTGTCCGATGCACTTTCCACTATGGCCCAGTTTGCAGTCGTCTGCAAACTTTGTCAGCCAAAGTCCTCCCATGTTGGCCTGTACTTCTGAGAAGTAGATGCCAAACAATAGGGGCCAAGGACCGAGCCCTGTGGGACACCACTTGTGACCGGCTTGGAGTCTGACACAGCGCCAGCAACTCTAACCCTGTGGGTTCTGTCCTTAAGCCAGTTTGCAACCCATCTTGTGACATATGGGTTTACATTTAAGCTGGTAAGTTTTTCTACAATACCCAGTGGGGTATTGTGTCGAAAGCCTTTGCAAGGTCAAGGTAGGCTGTATGGACTGCCTTTCCCTCATCAATGGCCTTGGTGACTGTTTCAAGAAGTCAACCAAGTTCAAAAGGCATGATCTTCCCTTGACAAAGCCAAACTGGGTCGGGTCCAATGTCTGCAAGTCCCTATATCTTTGTTTATGAGCTCCATTATGATCCTCTCCATAGCTTTGCAGACTAGACTTGTTAAGCTTATGGGGCGGTAATTACCAGGGTCCGTGAGGCACAGCCTTTGTGGAGTGGGACCACAGTTGCCGTACGCCACTCCTTGGGCACGTATCCTGTGGTAAGGCTAAGATTAAACAGCTGCCTTATGTGCGGGTTTAATTCCTCATTTAGCTCGTGCAGCACACAGGCCGGCCCACCATCCGGTCCCATTGATGCTGTGTTTTTAGCTTTAGAGAGAGCAGCTTTCACCTGCGCATTTGAGATGTGCGGGAGGCTACACTCGGCTGGGATAGTTATCTCTCCTCTAGGGGAGAGGGGTGAAGTTTGCACTGAATCTGTCTGCCAGTATGTTGGCAATGTCTGTGGGTTCAGTGATTTTTGTATAATTTTGGACTAATTCTGAGCATATCTGGGAGTTTCCACCCAGGTTCCTAACATAGCTGAAAAAGGCCTTATGATTGTCCTTTGAATCCATGGCAATTTTCTCTCAAAATTGGCCTTAGTTGATTTTATGAGTGCTCGTATTTTTTTACTAATAATGATCAGGGGTGACTTCCCTTTTATGGATTTTGTTCTATCATGTAATAGCTTTCTCCTCTTATTGTAAAGTTTGTTAATGGCTGGGGTCCACCAGACTGGACGTTTGCCCTTTGTGGAAAGAGTCTTGGTTTTATTTGGGATTGCCTGATCCATGCAGTCCTGGAGGTGTTCATAGAAGGCATTTGTAAGGGCTTCCGCAGCTTGGGTTGTGGTTTCCTCTAGCTCAGGGGCCTTGAAGGATACCACACCAGTCTTGAGTAGTGTGAAGTTTGCTTTAGAGAAGTTCTTCACTATGGTCTTTTTTGCTTGGGGTGGGGGCGGGATGTGGATTTCCAGTGAGATTAGTTTATGATCAGATCTCACCAATGAGGGATATACTTCCGGTGTGGAGCATTTTGTCCCCATGTTTGTGACAATGAGATCTAGTATATTTTCTCCTCTCGTGGGAACAGTGACTAGCTGTTCCATGGCATTTGAATTTATGAACTCCAGGAACTGTTGGGCTAGAAAGTTAGGGCTTGAGTAATGTTCCCAGTCTATATTCGGGTAGTTGAAGTCACCCAATATGATGGTGTTTGGAGATACATTTATACCCTCCAGTGTCTTCAGGAAGGCTGTGTGGGGTTCCTGAGTTTGAGAGGGTGGCCTGTAGCATGCTACAATTTGTAGAGCAGTTTTGCCTATGGTTAGTTGCACCTGGATGGTTTCCTAAGCTTATGCGTTGCCACCAACCTGGAGGTGTGAGTATCCTTTATGAATATGGATACACCCCTCCTTTTGTGGTGTGGTCCGGGTTTTGGGGCCGAACGCATGATATGAGGTAAAACCTAATAGTGCCGGGGTGCTCTCAGGAGCCTTGAACCAGGTTTCAGTTACAGCACAGACATCGATGTTCTCCATACTGAGAAGGGCCTCGAGTGCGTGCATTTTGAGATTTAGACTTCTGGCATTGAGCAGCATTACCCTCAGTTTCTTCCCATTTTTGTTTTCTAGGGTGGTAGGTTTAGAATTTGAGCATTGCCTAAAAAAGGCACTATGGGGTGGCAAGAGCCTTAGCCAATATCCGGAATCCCAGGGTGACAAGCCGCCCCCCTCAAAAGCAGCTGGCTTGTCAAGCATGTCATCCCAGGCAGACAGACACTGGATCCCCTTTGAATGACACCAGACATTAAGCCAATTGTTAAAGCTGATCATCTTGTCTCTATATTGTGGCACCATTCTTGGTGAAGGAAGGATACTGCTCAGGGTTAGGGTCATACCTGCCTGGGCTACATAATCAGAGAGCTCCTCTATGTCTTTTTTCATGTAGTCCATGGAGGTACGTCTCAGGTCGTTCACACCAGCATGGACAATGACTGTGTCATATTTGTACTTGCCATGGAGTGACCCGAGTGCTTGTGTTATGTGGCGGATTCTAGCGCCCGATAGGCAGCTTACTGTGACCCTCTCCTTGTTCAGCCTGGTGAGTGGGACATCAGTGTGTCTGACTATGGAGTCACCTATGACAAGTATGTTTGGTGTTGTATTTGGCCTTAAGGGCTGTGACTGCTTTGCACACTGCTTTTGTGGTTTATGTGTTGCTTGTGGGGTGTCTTGAGGTAGCAGTTGTTTGGGTGTCTGCTTTGGAGGCCTCTGCTGTTTAGGTAAATTTTTACTCAGAGCCTCCGAGTATGTCTTGTGTGTTTATGTGTTTGATTCAGTGGAGTGGTAGCATTATGTGAGGCTGGTTTTGTGGTGTGTGTAGTTGCCTTCTCCTCCTGTCTGGTCTTGCCAGTCCTGAGTTGAGAGAGCTCAGCCTCCAGTTTGGCTAAATAGCTGCATCTCTCGCAAGTATTTGTGTTATGTGGGAGGAGGAGATGGTTGTCTGTGTACATGAGGCAGTTATAACATTGCCTCAAGATTCCCAGATTCACCAGCTGGACCGGAGAGGAGATTGACAACTGACCTTTGGACATGCTAGAATAATATTGGGAAATCCTTAATTGAAAACAAGGGCCAGTGGGGAGTGAGGGTGTAGTGCTTTTAATTTTTAGTGCTGACTTATATAATTGCTTTAGTGAGCAAGTGCCAGGTAACTTGAGTGCAATGTGTTACAAGTAACTAAATGCAAAAACGACAAACAGTAACTTTCTTTCAAGTGAAACAAGGAAATAAGTGGACTATTAAGGATAAGGAAGAAATTATGTATTATTACTGTTATGCAAGAAGGCCAAAATATTGCATTCTCCATTTGGACTCTACATGAGAAAGATACAATGGTATGTGAAGCCTCTTTGGTCTCAGCGGCAACAACCATTATCTTTCCAGATTTCATTTCTGGGATTTGTCAGAAGAGAGCTCATTTGGTAGGTACATCAAGTTTACCTGAATCCCCTTCTCCCCTCCAGCTCCAAATCAGCCAGTCATCACAGAGCCCTTGGCCTTTGCTTTGTGTCAAGGGTGACAAAAGTAATGGATGGTAGGAGATAAAAAAGCAATTCTAGCAGCAAGGTGCCAATAAACAGTATATTAAAAGGCATTGTCAAGGAGGGTCCAAAAAGAAAGGGAAGGACTCTCAAATTGAAAGACAGTCCAGAAAGTCAGAATGGGTGTTTGCATCTTCAACCCCAACCCAGGCAGTCTCTCTCTCCCTTTCTCTGAGTTTACATTTTCCTGTGTGGTACTATATAGTTGCAGACAAGTGGCTTCAGAACGTTATTTAGCAGGGAGACACTTGTCATTGGGAATCCCTCCCTTTTTGCCCAGTAAATCAAATTTTCCTGTTTCTTCCAGTTCTGGAACATATGTTATCTCAGGGAGTCAAAGGACAATTGCTGCCTGCCAGACAGGCAGAAATTTTTATTCAAGAATTTTTCTTCCATTGAAAGAAGGAAGTTGGAGGTCTGTTCTACAGCTCTCCTTTCTCAGTCTTTTTGTAAAGGTCCCAAAGTTCAAACTATTATCCCTTCAGACCCTGTTAGTAGTATCCCTTTGCCATCCTGAATTTTTCTTTCCTCCTCCCTGCACTCCTCAGAAAAGAAAGAGACACACCTCTTCTGAAGGTAAAGAATAATTTGATTCTGACATTGAGGCTCTGGCTTATTCTTCCTGGATTCAGTCACCCACAAGATTTGAGCTGAAAATGAATACACCCTATCTCCTGACTCTACTTTGGAAGAATTGTCTTTTGGTGACACTATTCTGAAAATGATGCAGCACTATGGCTGGGAAGGAAAAAAAAGTCTCAGGCATTAAAAAATATATTATGACTTTTAAAACATGGACATCCCCTAAGCCTTAGCAGTTCCTCCTGTGTTAGATGCCTTGCAAAGTATAATGTATTCTCTGAAATATTTGTATGAAAATCCCTTCTATGACCCAGCTATTTCAGGGGAATCTGATAAGGTAAGGCCTTCAAGTTTCTGATGTCTGCTAATGCACTACCAAATGACAATTACGTTTGGAGTGAGGGTGTACACCATTGCTAATCTTTCTGTATCTGCCATAAATTAAAAAGTCCATATGACTAAATACTTGTTTGCTATTTTTGACAACATGGGTAAGCTAATTTCTGAATATCCCAGAATTCTGACAGTAAGAATGCTTTTTGTAATATACTCGATTCAGATACACACTGGTACAAAGGCATTTCATAAAATGTGGCTATGATGTTGCTGCTGCCACTCCCAGAGCAGCAGCTACTGAAGATGTTCTTGGGACGTATTCATGGCTTCAACTCCAGTACTTGCTAGTTGTATAAACTGTTGGGTGCCCCTATAAGACAAGGATGATTTTTTAAGCTCTTCTGCTGAAAATTTCCAAAAAACTGCAGGAAAGAGGGAAAACTATGCACTATTTCAGACAGCTTTTTTCTCTCACCTGTCCCAAAATTCCAGACAAAACTGTCTTGCTAGAGCTGGTCTGTTTTTCCATAGAAGCCTAGCAAAAATGAAAGACATGCCCTAAGTAAAGGTGACAGGATAAACTTCAGAGTGACATTAAAGGATCCAAAAGATTTTTTGGTGAAAACAAAGCTCCAGCTCATGAATACCTTCTTCCTTCCTGTTGCACTTCCCTCTATCTTGGCCATCACTGTACAATCTTTTACAAGGAAGGCTTTGTCAGTGCTTTAAAGTTTAGAGAATGATATCATCAGACACCAGGATACTGAATATCATTAAAAATGGGATGTTATGTGATCCTATCTCGCCTACATTCTGACTGATGGGTTCGGAGCCGATCCCTCGGCTCCGACTCGGCACGCTTATGCCAAAGAGCGAAGTCTCTTATTGGCTGAGCTTACTATATCCCAGGATGCACCACTACCAGTCCCCCAGATCTCGTTTGCCGCTAACTAGCAAAGACGTGGTCTCGAGCTGGCTGAGCTAAGTAGTGTCTTTTCACTAACTTTTTCTGTCAGAAATTTGCTAATTCTTTAACAAAAAGCTGTTTTAACAGCTACTCTGTGCTGTGTGTGTGTTTTGAAAACTTTTTGTAAAAATGTTTGTGTGCGATTGGTGTTTGTTCCGGTACAGGCTCCCTTCATCCATAGGGCCTTTCCTGTTGGTTAATCCCTTTGAACCTTAGGGGTTCTTGGATTCCTGTATACTTTATTCACTGTTGTATGTCCTCAGTTGGCCTTTATTTTAATTGGCTATCATTGTAAACGGCAAGTTAATCTTGTAGGGTCAGTCTTTCCCAACAAAGTTTTGTCTGTGAGAGAGTACTCAGTTTTTCTTATAATGTCTCAGGCTCCTAGGCCTTCGGGCTTCAAAAAGTGCACTAAATGTAGTTTTAAAATGTCTATCACAGATGACCACTCTCTGTGTGTATATTGTTTGGGCGCCAAACATTTGCAGGAGTCCTGTAGCGTGTGTCACGCTTTTTCCTCGAGGGTCCTCCAAGAGAGGAAAAATAAGCTTATATTGAAAGGCCTTATAAAACCCTCTTTTGAAGAAGCTTTAGCATCCTCTCCTTCTTCTGCTAAAAAGAAAAGGGCGTCGGCTCCGACCAGTCCGTCGGATCCGACCGCCAAAAGACATAGGCAGGCTTCTCCTTCGGCTCCAAGGACTTCGGAGCCGAGGGCGAACGGTCTGCCTCGATGCCACCAGTCTCGACTCCTCTGGCTTCGGAGCCGATGGCTGGGGCATCGAGAGGCGGGTCACCTTCATCGGCTCCACTGGTCTCGGAGCCGATGAAGGTTGTCCGCTCAGACACTTCCTCCTCGGCGCCTAAGTCCTCCTCGGCACCGATGGAAACTAGTTTGGGTATTCCTTCGGCGCCGATAGTCATCGAGTCGCCTCGGAGCCGGTCCCCTAGCCCTTGGGGCCGTTGGAGAGGCCAACTCGAACCCGTTCAGTATCCTCTAGGTCATCGAGGATGTCAGATTCGGACATAGACAGGGTGCTCCAAAGACTGTTCCAGTCCCCAGTCTTTCAAAATTTGTTTGGCTCCGACCCAGTTGGCTTGAGCCGATAGCCCATGCCCGTGTCATTGCCATTCCTCCTCCGACCGCCGGCTCCGTCGGAGCAGGTGCTGTTGGAGCCGGTGGAGATCCTAGGGTCGGCTCCGACCCTTACTCCAACCCCGGCCTTCGGGTCCGAGTTTGGCACGGACTTCTTCGGCTGGACCCGGCGGTGACGTTTGGGACCTATGCTGTCGGTTCCGAGCCTCCCTCTCGGTGCCGGCTGCGGGACTTCCGTCTGCTATCATGGCTCCGGGGACCGGACACTCCCAGGATTCTGGGGTCCGGCTTTCAGAGCTATGAGGAGTGCCTTGGCCAAGTCTTCTTGGCCATCTCTCCGGCTTTACCGGCAACTTCCCTGCGCGTGGAGACTGGGTCTTTGGCAGTTCCCCTGTCCTTAGGCAGCGGAGCCCGGGGCCTGAGGTTACCCCTACTGGGGTTCCCCTCCTCCTGAGGGTTCTTCGGAGTTGTCTTCAGAGGAGCCCCCAAGGAAGAGATCGTGCAAGAGGAAGCACGTGGACTCCCCCGAGTCTCTTACATCGGACACTGATCTTGATGATGCGGAGGGGTCCCCGAAGTCGTCCTCGGATGATGTCTCATTCACAGACATTTTAGAGATCCTCAAACAACGAGGCGGCTGGATATCCAACCCTCCCTCTGCTGATGAGTCAGTGCTTCTCAAGGCCTTTGGGGCTCAGCCCTTCGCCTCCTGGGTGTCTCCGACCTTCGACGAGCTCCTGGATTTGGTTTGTCGGAGGGCGTGGGAACATCCAGATACTGTGGAACCAGTGCCTTCTCGCCCTAACAAATTTTTGTCTGCCCCACCCGAGAAGGAGTTCTTGACAAAAGGCGTGGCTGTAGATGCCATGGTGGTGGCATCTGCTACACAACAGGACGTGGCAGAGGCTTCAACGTCCGTCCATCCTCCTAATAAGGAGTCTAGGAGCATGGACCGATGGGAAGCGCACCCTGACTTCAGCGGCCTTTACACTAAGGTCCCTGAATTATTTGGCACATTTTACCAGGCTACAGAGGGATCTGGTCAAGGAGCTGTCAGATTCCCTCTCGGGTAACCTACCTGAGCAGCTAGCCCAGTCGGTTAGCTCTCAGTTGGCTATCCTTACCTCGATTTCTAACTCGTCCATGAGGCTCATTTCATATGCGGCCGAAGGCGGGCAGTGGCAGGCACAGGCGTGGCTCTACGGAGACAAGCCTGGCTCCGTTTGTGTCATTTTGCGGAGGCCTTCAAGTCTTCCTTCGCCGACGCTCCCTTTGATGGGTCCTCTTTGTTTGGACCTAAGGTTAAAGACACTCTTACCGCTGTGAGCAAGAGGGAAAAACTTTATCTGCCGTAGGTGCACGTTATTCCACTCCCTTCGGCCTTATCCCAAGGCTAAAGGAGGAGGGAAGATGTGGTTCCGCAAATCACGTAAGTTTTTCCTCAACAGCAGGAAGATTCCCCTTCCAGAGGCAGAGGACGGGAAATTTTTCTGGGAGACGCCGTCCCAGAGGCGGCAGAGGGCCCCGCAATTCTGGAGACCGCGAGTCCTTTCGTGGCTCTTCAGCCTCCCACACTTCATGAGGGATTTCCCGGCTGTGCTGCTCGAGCCAGTCGGGTGCCGTTGCCAAGCACCTAAAAGCCTGGGAGTCTATCACTCAGGACAGATGGGTGCTTCGGATTATTGCCGGAGGTTACACCATTCCCTTCACACACTCACCCCCACCGTCCAAAAATCCCGGACCCACCACCCAGTCAAAGGAAATTGCAGCCGCAGAAGCGTCAAAGCTGCTAGAAAAGGAGTCATCCAACCGGTCCCCACAGACCAGATCGGATCCGAAATTACTCAAGGTTCTTTTTAGTGCCAAAAAAGACAGGGGACCTGAGACCAATATTGGATCTCAGCAAACTAAACCAATCCGTCATGAAATCCAAATTCCGAATGGTCACTTTACAATCCATTCTCCCATTGTTGGAGAAGGATGTTTGGATGTGCTCCATAGATCTCAAGGACGCCTATTATCACATACCGATACATCGGGCGTCCAGGAAGTATCTGCGCTTCAGCCTGGGAGACAGTCATTTCCAATTTTGTGCACTGCCCTTTGGTCTCACCACAGCCCCCAGGGTGTTCACCAAGTGTTTGGCAGTAGTGACTGCTCACCTGAGGAGTCTTGGATTCCAAGTGTTTCCCTATCTGGACGACTGGCTCCTGACTGCCACCACCAGGCATCAACTAATGGACAACCTGAAAGCCACCATCTCCCTGGGTGCTACCCTGGGAATTACATTCAATTGGTCAAAGTCTGTCTTGCTGCCCTCTCAGCGCATAAGGTTCATAGGAGCAGAGATAGACTCAAAATTGATGCGTCTTTCTTCCTACCGAAAGGATTCAAACTTTACAAGGTCAAGTTCAAGCCCTGCTTTCAAGATCCAAAGCCCCAGCCAGGATGGTCCTGCAACTTTTAGGTTCGATGTCTGCCACGGTTCTCCTAGTTCCACTGGCAAGATTGCACATGAGGATTCTTCAGTGGCTGTTATCGACTCAATGGTCCTTTCAGAATCTCCCCCTCAATCACCCCATTATGATTTCAGAAACGTGCAAACGGGACCTCCGCTGGTGGCTTCAGCCGTCCAATCTGAATCAGGGAAGACCTTTGTTATCCCCTCCGTGGCCACCCTGACGACGGATGCCTCCCAGACAGGGTGGGGGGGGACATTGTCTGGGCAGGTTAGTTCAGGGTTCTTGGCTTCCAGACGAAACCTTTCTCCATATCAATGTATTGGAAATGAGGGCTGTACTTCTGTCCCTACAGGCCCTCCACAAGTTTCTCCCTCAAGGCATTATCGCTATCCACACAGACAACATGTCGGTGGTCTGGTATCTAAACAAACAAGGAGGGACCAGATCTTACCCCTTTGCAAAGAGGCCATGAGGGTGTGGGAATGGGCTGTAGCTACCAACCGTTTCTTGGTAGCGACCCACATTCCAGGGAAATCAATATATTGGCAGACAGATTAAGCAGGATGATTCTCTCTCCTCACGAGTGGTCCCTGAACGAAACAGTAGCAGCTCAGGTTTTCAGAAGATGGGGACCCCGTGCTGCGACCTATTTGCAACACCACAAAACGCAAAGTGCAAAAGGTTCTTCTCCTTGACTCCACGTCAGGGGGAGGCAGCTATGGATGCTCTAGTCCAACCTTGGCCAACAGGACTACTTTATGCCTTTCCTCCGGTTCCACTTCTCCCCAAAGTCATCCAGAAAGCTTCTCAATTGGGGTCCACAATGATACTAATTGCTCCACACTGGCCTCGTCAGGTATGGTTTCCCTACCTGAAGAAACATGCTGTGGACGATCCTTAGTTTTTGGATCTAACTCCGGATCTGCTGATTCATCAGTCGGGGTGACAACACCAGTCCCTTCACACTTTGAAATTGACAGCTTGGCTCCTCCACTTCCGACTTTAGTAAGAAATCACACCTTAGACCCGGAAGTTATTCACATTTTATCTTCGGCCCACAAACCCACCACTAAGAAATTGTACCTCAGTAAGTGGAAGAGGTTTGCTATCTGGGCTCAACTCAGGGGCTTAGACCCTATCACTGCCCCGATTCCAGAGGTTTTGAAATTTTTAACATCCTTGTTTAATCAAGGATCTTCAGTCTCTACTATTAAAGTCCAACTAGCAGCTATCTCTAAATTTCACGAATCCATGGATCCACCGTTGATGAGCAGCAGATTATGCAAAACTTTCATTAAAGGTGCTGGGCTGTTAAGACCCCCAGTTTTTCATCCTGCACCTCCGTGGGATCTTGATTTGGTACTTCGTGCCTTAACATCTTCCCCTTTCGAACCGGCTGCTACATGTGAGTTAAAATATCTGTCTTGGAAAACTGCCTTCTTAGTTGCAATTACCTCTGCAAGAAGAGTTTCAGAGCTTCAAGCCCTATCTATCAAACCACCGTACTTGATTTTTCACAAGGATAGAGTATCACTTAGGCCTAACCCATCTTTTGTCCCAAAGGTTTGTTCTAATCTCTGTCTCCAACAATCTCTAGAGCTACCAGTTTTCTTTCCTAAATTCTCCAACGAAGGAGTACACCCTCCATAAATTGGATGTTCACAGGCAATTGCGCTTCTATCTAGACAGGACTCAGCAAATTCGAAAATCAGACCAGTTGTTTGTGTCCTTTTCAGACAATAAATTGGGTAAAACCATCACTAAAGCTACTATCTCCAAATGGATTAGAGATTGTATAACTCAGGCTTATTCCTCTTCAAATAAGCAACTTACAACATCTATCAAAGCTCACTCTACCAGAGCTATGGCTACTTCTATTGCTTTTCATTCCAAGCTCGCTATTTCTGAGATTTGTGCTGCGGCTACTTGGTCCAACCCGCACACTTTCATTTCCCACTATAAATTGGATGTGGCATCTAAAGGGCGAGCATCATTTGGTTCCACGGTACTCAGGAGTGTTTTCCAGTGAGCCACCCAGGATTCAGGTGCTAGGACGCTGTCCCATCAGTCAGAATGTAGGCGAGATAGGATCACATAACATCTTTTAGTTATGTACTCACCATAACTTCAGATGTTTGGGATCCATCTCGCTACATTCCTAATACCCACCCTCCTTCCCCCTGCCTTGGAGATCAGAAGAGATTGAACGGTTTTGAGTTCTACTGTTTTTATCTTGTTTCATCTGACGATGTTATATAAGCAGTGCGTGCATGTGTGCATGTATGCGGACAAACTAGATCTGGGGGACTGGTAGTGGTGCATCCTGGGATATAGTAAGCTCAGCCAATAAGAGACTTCGCTCTTTGGCATAAGCGTGCCGAGTCGGAGCCGAGGGATCGGCTCCGAACCCATCAGTCAGAATGTAGGCAAGATGGATCCCAAACATCTGAAGTTATGGTGAGTACATAACTAAAAGTTAAAGCTTATCTAGAATTCCCTCCAATTTCTGTTGACATCTCTCAAGTACTCCCAAACCAACTTCTTTTAATCTTGCTAAAGTTATTCTGTCACGGCACTATAAAATAAGTTCGGATGTTGTTAATCTTCACTTAATCCATAACTGTGGGGCTTGGTTCCGTATCTTGGAACCAACTTGGCCGTTATTCCAGCTCACGCCTTCCAAAAACTCTTAACCTTAGCTTTACCCATAATGCTCCTGTCAAGATTACCTCAGTTCTTGTTTGCCACTTTTAGTGCCAGACACGTTTTTCCTGTTAGCTCTCAAGCAAACTTATTTTATAAAAACTGTAAGTGTTGTTTCCTTAACAACGTTTATTAGTTTCTCCTTATCTATATTTTTGCTTACCCAGCTCCTCTATAGACTCTTTAACACGAGTAGTAGTTTTTTTCTAAATACCATCATTGCTATTTCCTGTCTCTTTTGTTTCTCTTTTCTCTCTTTACCTTTATGGTAGTCTGTTAGTACCATTGTTTGTACTTTTCTTCTAGTTATCTTTCTAATTACCGCTATGGTAAACCTTCCATACCATTGTTGATACGTTTCTTTTCCTAGCTATCTTAAAACTTATTTTCCCTTCTTTAGACTGTGTGTTTGTATGCACGTCTTTTCTGACATGGCTGAGAAGGCTAAGGGTACTTTTGGGCTTCAAGAGATGCCAGAAGTGTGATTAGAAATTGCCAAATTCTGATGGGCACTCTGTGTGTGTCTACTCTTTCTGCCGAGTGCACCTTCAGGATGACTGTGCTGTTTGTCATGGCTTCAGTCACCAGGCTCTCGTGGAAAAAAAACAAAACAAACTGATTTTAAAGGGCCTCATTAAATCTAGCTTCAACAAGGCCATATCTGTGTCTACCAAATCTAAAACTGACATTAGATCCCCTTCTTCTTCCTCTTCATCTAAATAGGAAGATCCAAGAAGAGGAGCCAGTCGGTTCCAACAGTCTCATTGGCACCACCAATTAAAATGACTAAAACTTCCCTGGTTCCCACAGTTTCAGGGGAACCTACTGGGGAAACTGCTTCCACCCTCGGTGCCAACCTCTGCACCGAGAATTTCGGCACCCACTACTGTTATGGGCTAAACGATTTCAGTGCCTCCTCACTCCTCGGTTCCAGCTGATTCGGAGCTAAAGGCATTTTCATTTAAAGACAGGCCCCACACAAGATACTCACCATCATTAGACCCTTTTCCAGACTGACCTCCATGCCCCTTTTTGGAGAAACCCTGATCACTGTCAACCTCTTTGGTCCGTTCCACCAAGAGCCTCACAGCCTCACAGAATTCAATGATGTTATGTTGTCCTATCTCGCCTTCATTCTTAGAATGATGGGTTTGGAGCCAATTCTTGGCTTCGACTCAGCTGAATACTTAGCTGAAGAACTCAAACTTGGCTTGTGGCAATAAGGTACCCCACAATGCAGTGGTGTAATTCCCCAGATCTCATTTGTCGCCTTACGAGGTTGGATGCGCTCATCTTGGCCATGGCTAAGTTGTGAAGTTTGTTTCTATATTACTTGTCAAAACTTAATATTTTTGCATATATATAGCTCTATTATTAATAGATTTTATTCGTTGGTGTCTCTTTGCTTTTGCTGTCGCTTTATAGGCCTTTTGGTATCCCTGTAGTGGTGGTTGTTAGTTTTGTGTGTGTGTGTGTGTGTGTGTGTGTGTGTGTGTGTGTGTGTGTGTGTGTCTTCATAGCTCGTTTAAGTTAGCTATTCGCCCGTTTAAGTTAGAGGGCTTGTACTGTTTGATCGTTTTTTTTTGTGTTAAAATCAAAACTGTTTGAGTTAGAGGTTCTAATTTTCTTTCCCTGGTCGTTCTTCCTTGTATTGTCATTTGGTAGCATATTAGTCTTAGATAAATATTTGTTGTGTTTGATATAGCCTCTGTTTTTTTCCTTTTTTATGAAAATGTCTAAAGAACAAAAAGTAAAAGGACACAAGCCTTTGGGCTTCAAAAAATGTCAGAAGTGCTCACAAAAGATGTCCATCACTGATGGACATGTTGTTTCTGTCTATTGTCTTGGTGCTGTTCATCTCCAAGAGGACTGCACCTTCTGTCATTCTTTTAGTGCCAGAGTTCTTCAGGAAAGAAGAAACAAGTTGATTCTAAAAGGGCTTTTAAAGCCGTCCTTTTAAGAGGCCATTCATAGCTCTTCCTCTTCTTCTTTGTCTCCATCAAAAAAGGAAAAATCGCACAAGAGACAATCTCCAGCTACATCGGCTCATACAGAGCCACCAGTCAAACTCCCTAAAATTTCTAAAGCCACTACTTCCTCGGCTCCACAGTTCTTAGAGCCATCAGAAGTTCTTTTGGTTGACAGGCTTGGTTTTTCAGCTCCAGAGCCTTCGGAGCTGGAAGATACCTCCACTCGGAGCCGGTCCATTGAAATTTCGCAGGTTTCTCCGACCTTGACATCACCAATCCTCCATAGGTCTCGATCTACTTCCTTATTTTCCAAGTCTACAAGAAGCTTATCAGGTGAGGATGTGGAACGGGCGGTGCTGAGACTCCTCAAGTCACCGGCACTGACTAAATTGTTCTCGGCTCCCACCCATTTAGTTTCATAGCCTACTGTGCCCACTATTGTTCCTCCTCCGAGCCAAGCTGGTCCTTCGGAGCCAGAGTGCTTGATACCATTTACTGTGGAACTGTCGGTTCTGGGACTCCCTTCGGTCTCCACTGAGCCAACATCTGCTCCTACTCTCTCCGTGCCGTCCAGTGAGTCTGGGAGCTGGGGTTCCCTGGTCAGCCCCAAGGGGGATTCTCGGCCCCGATCTTCTTCGGTGCCGAGCTTTCCCCTTGGAGCATCAGCTCAGGTTAGCGCGGCTCCTACATCGGCTGCGGGTCTGATCTCGTTGGCTCCATTGCCTTCCTCTGTCTCCTCGGAGCCTGGGGAGTCTTCGGAGCTGGCGGGATCTGCCTTTGAGCTGATGAGGGTGTGTTGTCTCTCCATTCAACACCACAGAAGGATACCAGTACTCATCCCCCCAAGGCACCGGCTACTGTCTCAGCACCACCCATTCCTCAAGACAGCAGAGACCCAGAGCCTCAGGATCCCCCATTGGGTGAACCCCTCTCTTCTGAGGCCTCCCCAGAATATCCTTCTGAGGAGCCACCTCGGAAGAGAATCTGCAAGAGGAAGCATTTTGACTCCCCAGATGAGTCCATCATTTCAAACACTGACCTCGATGAGTCGGAAGGGTTCCCACGTCATTCTCTGATGATATCTCTTTTGCAGATATTCTAGAGGCCCTTAAGCAAAGAGGCGGCTGGCAGACCACTATCCCTTCTGATGAGGAGTCAGTGTACCTGAAGGCTTTCGGGTCTCAACCTTCAGCCTCCTGGGTGCCTCTGCCTTTCGATGAACTAATGGACCTGGTCAGTCAAAAGGTGTGGGAGTCACCCGACGCTTTGGAACCGGTCTCCCGGAGGCCGAACAAATTTATGTCAGCTCCTTTGGACAAAGAATTTTTAACAAAGGGAGTACCTGTAGATGCTATGGTGGTGGCAGCAGCCACTGAAAATGAACTTGTAGAGACTTCTTCATCTGTTCATCCTTCGAATAAAGATTCTAGAGCGATGGACATATACGGGAAGCGTATCTTTTCTTCTGCGACTTTTTCTCTGCGATTGCTGAATTACTTATCCCATTTTACGAGGCTGCAAAGAGATCTCCTGAAAGAGCTAGGAGATACTCTACAAGGTTCAGTAGCTGTGGGGGTGAATGATAAGGTCTCCTCCCAGCTATCCACCTTAAACTCTGTGGTCAACTCCTCCAGGAGGCTCATATCATACGCAGCAGATGGAGCGAGCAAGGCAGCAGGTTCCAGAGTTTCCCATAGGAGACACTCCTGGATGTGCTTGTGTAATTTTGCAGAGCCCTTCAAGTCTACCTTTACTAACGCCCCTTTTTATGGTTCCTCACTCTTTGGACCCAAAGTAAAAGACACTCTAACCCCATGCGAGCAGGAAGGAAAAACTGTCTCTGCCATTGGAGTACGTTTTTCTGTCCCTTCAAGACCCTATGCCAAAGGTCAGAAGGGCGGAAAGATGTGGTTCAAAAAATCCCAGAGATTTTTCCAGGACGCATGGGGTGATACCTTCCCCAGGGACAGAGGAGGAGGTAATAATCGTAGACGCCACCCCAGAGGCAGAGGGGGTTTCGCAAAACCAGGGTGACCATGATTCCTTTCGCAGACGCCCTTATCAGCACTCCTGAAAGGAGGCCCGACTGCTCTACTCTGGAGGCAGTCGGGGGATGTTTATCGTTGTACCCAGAAGCCTTGCAAAATATCACAAATGACAAATGGGTACTAAATTTATTTTATTTATTTATTTTTATTTTACATTTGTTAACCAGGCTAGTCTAACTGGATATATTTCCATTTTCAGCAGAGGCCCGGGGAGAAAAGCTCCACATATAGACAAAAGAGATACAACAAAGCATAATATCCAGAGGCTATGCCATCCCTTTTTGCAAACCTGTCCCAAAGACTAAAACACTCCCGGATGTTCCACCCAATCTAAGGGAACAAGCAACTATAGAGGCTCAAAAGTTGCTCCAAAAAAGAGTCATCCAAGAAGTCCCTGCAGACCAAATAGGTTTCGGAACTTACTCAAGATTTGTTTTAGTGCCAAAAAGATCAGGTGACTGGAGGCCCATATTGGACCTAAGCAAGTTAAACGAATCTGTCAAGAAGTTAAAGTTCCGAATGGTGACAATGCAGTCTATACTCGCCTTTTTAGGGAAAGACAATTGGATGTGCTCGATAGACCTTCAAGATGCTTACTACCACATAAAAATGGACAGGACATGAAGAAGGTACTTACGCTTCCGGCTGGGAGACGGCCATTACCATTTCAGAGCTCTGCCCTTTGGTCTCACTACAGCCCCCAGAGTGTTCACCAAATGTATGGCAGTAGTCACGGCTCTTCTGAGGCGTCTAGGATTCCATGTGTTTCCCTGTCTAGATGACTGGCTCCTATCTGCCACCACCAAGCATCTACTCCTACAAGCCAGGGATCTAACTTTGGACATCTGCAGTCAGTTGGGCATTACAGTAAATTTTCAAAAATCTGCCTTGTTGCCCTGTCAACGTATTACGTTCATAGGCACAGATCTAGACACTTCATTAATGGTAGCACATCTTCCAACAGAGAGTCATAGCTCTCAGACAGCAAATACTTCACATCCTTCCCATGGACAAAGTGAAAGCAAAAGTAATTCTACGCTTATTAAGAACAATGGCCTTCATGATTACACTAGTTCCTCTTGCCAGAATGCACATGAGGATACTTCAATGGCTGTTATTCTCCCAATGGTTCAAGAGCTTCCAATGTCTCATCTGATCAGAATAACGGAATTTTACAAGAATGTCTTGAGATGGTGGATATACTCTACTCATGTGACAATAGGCAGACCCTTTGTTCCAATTCAACCAATAGCTACAGTGACTACGGATGCTTCCCAGACAGGGTGGGGGGGGGCATTATCTGGGAACAACAGTCCAAGGTACATGGCAAGATCACGGGGCTCACTTGCATATAAATATTCTAGAGATGAGAGCAGTGCATCTTGCATTGCAAGCACTTCAAGACTGTCTCCATCTAGGGACTGTTGCGATCCAGTCAGACAATATGTCTGTGGTTTGGTACATAAACAAGCAGGCAGGAACCAGATGCTACCCCTTGTGTCGAGAAGCCCTAAGAGTATGGCAATGGGCAGTTTCTTCCCAGCACTTGCTAATCGCAATGCACATTCCGAAGAAGTCCAGCGTGGTAGCGGACAAGCTGAGAAGACCAATCCTAATGCCTCACGAGTGGTCTCTCAATTACAATGTAGTGGAAATGATTTTCCAGACATGGGGACAGCCTTGCTGCGATCTGTTTGACACTCCCATGAATGCCAAGTGCAGCAACTACATTACCCTAGTTCCCCCTCCAGGGGAGACACCGAGAGACTCTCTTGCTCACGATTGGCCCTCGGGACTTCTGTATGCCTTTCCATCGTTTTCTCTCATACCCAGAGTAATTCCGAAAGCTCAAAGCTTGGGAAGCAGGATAATTCTCATTGCCCCATACTGGCCTCGCCAAGTTTGGTTCCTCTTCCTGTAGCCCCACCTTCAGGAGAAGCCTTGGATTGTGGGCCCAGTGCCAGATCTGCTGACTCATATGTCGGGGGAGCTTCATCCGTCTCTCCACACCCTAAACTGACAGCTTGGCTGCTCCACTTCCCAGTTTAGTCAGGCTTCACAATTTCACTCCCACTGTTAGAAATATCTTAATGTCTTCCCATAAAGCTTCCACCAGAAAGCTTTATTCTAGTAAATGGAAAAGGTTTTCCCTGTGGTCTCAAGATAAGAACACTGATCCTTTCTCTGCACCTATTCACTCTATTTTGGAATTCTTGGCGGAACTTTTTCAACAAGGCTCAGTTGCAGCAACCATCAAAGTTCAACTTGCTGCAATTTCGAATTTTCATGTTGGTGATGCTTCTTCAAACTTAATGTCACATAGGTTGTGTAGAACCTTCTTAAAAGGTGAATCCTTATTAAGACCTCCCTTCAAGGAACCCCTTTCTCCCTGGGATCTAAATTTTGTTTTGTCTCATTTCATTTTACCTCCCTTTGAGCCTTCTTCATCTTCAGACCTCAAGCTCCTTTTTTGGAAGACCTTGTTTCTAGTGGCTATAACTTCTGCCAGAAGGGTGTCAGAACTGCAAGCTGTTTCTATTAAACCACCATATTTGATTTTTCATAAGGATAGGCTATCCTTATGTACTAACCCTTCCTTTTTACCAAAAGTTGTGTCTCCAAACAATATAAATCAATCCATAGAACTTCCAGTATTCTTTCCTCAGCACAGCAACAAGGCAGAGTACAAATTATACCAACTGGGCGTGCACAGACAACTTAGATTCAATTTGCATAGAACCAAAGACTTCAGAAAATCTGATCCATTATTTGTATTTTTTTTCTGATGCCAAAAAAGGATCCTCAGTTTCAAAAACTACTCTTTCTAATTGGCTTTCAAATTGTATTACATTTATTTATAAATCACAAGGAATTACCTTTCAAAGTAAAAGCTCATTCTACTAGAGCAGTGGTTCCCAAACTTTTTTGATTCGCGGCTCCCTTGCTGAATCCAGGTTTTCCCAAGGCTCCCCTCCACAGCACGCATAAAGTGCACATTTCAGGGGTTCCCAAAGTGTGCGCTGCGGCACCCTGGAGAGCCACGGCTTCCTCACAGGAGCGCCGCAAACTAATAAGCTTAGCTGCAAAATAAACCGCAAACAGTTCACAGTTTATTTTGCAGTTAAGCTTTTTAGTTTGCGGCGAGTGTGAGTGAATGCAGGAATGAATGAAGAAGTGGCTGTGTGTGTGTGTGTGTATGTGTGAGATTGGGAGAGTGAGAGCGATGTGTGAGCGAATGCAGGAATGAATGAAGAAGTGGCTGTGTGTGAGAGATCGGGAGCATGAGAAGGAGATGTGTACACTCACATCACTATAAGGGCCATATGCTCCCTCAGTCTGCACATGCATGCATACCTCTCCCCATATGCACCAAGTGGAATGAGCTACCATAACCAACTTCAGTGACTATGACTACATCCTTCTATAGCAATGTGATGTGATTCAAGCTCTGTGTACAGAAAATATGGTCCTGGAAGTCAGAATGGCAGAAGATCTCCTGTACAGTGAACTCCAGTTTGGATAAAATATAGGAGGTGGCTAAGAGGAAACATGTTGGGTTTGGCAGTGGCTATAACAAAAGGCACCAAAACCATGACTGGTATCGGGCCAGGTGCAGACATAGTTGACCCCATAGAGAAGGGATTAAGGAAGACATAGAAAGGACAAAAGGAGGCCATACAAATAGAAAGGTGGTGAGATAAAATTACTTGTTCAGTGTTTCTAGAACCACTTATCTCCAGTGACTCCTGGTTTGTCATCTATCACTAGTACCAACCACTACTGAGAAAAGTATGGTCAGTAGCCAATGACAAGGTTCAACTATCTCTTCAAGGTTGTGCTAAGTGTGACCAGTAGCCAATGACAAGGATCATCTCTTTCTTCAAAGGCTGCACCAGGTATGACCAGCAGCCAATGACAAGACTCATCTGTCTCTTTAAAGGTTGTACTAAATACGAGCAGCAGCCAATGACAAGGTCTATCTATCTCTTCAAAGGTTGTACTAAGTATGACCAGTAGCCAATGAAAAGGTTAATCTTTCTCTTCAAGGGTTGTACTAAATATGACCAGTAGCCAATGACAAGATTCATCTATCTCTTCAAAGATTGTACTAAGTATGAACAAGCAGCCTTTGACAAAGCTCATCTATCTCTTCAAGTTGCACTGTAATTCTAAAATTGATACTAAATTCAAAAAATGTGCACGTTAGTGATAACAGAAGACACATTACCCAGTGCTGTTTTCAGAAGGTTTATAAAAGTTTTAATGCCAGTATTATACCATGTTTTGCTAAAGCTACCTTGTTATGAAGAGAGAAAAAAAAACTAATTTTCAGACAAAAATCAAATTCTGTTTGGGGAGTGTAATGCCTAAGGGAAGTACTGACAGGTTTGGCTTTCAGCCAGATGTGGAAAAGACCTTAAATTATGAGTCATAAAGGAAAATGAGAACCATTGCCAACATCTACCCCTTGGCATAAAAACAAAAAATGGTTTATGTGCAAATATACATCAATTAATAGGATCTGCTCTCAGATAAAAAGCACAAATTCTGTCCTACTTTAGTATCCTGACTGCTGCATGATCATAGTTATGCAAATATACTCTTAACTTAGAAAGTTAGATATAAAAAGGGTTATCTTTTTAGACTTAAAAACAGAATTTGAAATTGTTAATCATGCACTATTACAAATTTAGCAAAACTCTGGACATTCAATCACGTGTGCGCTCACACACACACACACACACACACACACACACACACACACACACACACACACACAGTCACTTCCTCATTCATTCACACGTCGCTCACTCTCCCTATCTCACACACACACACACACACACTCACACACTTACGTACTTCCTCATTCATTCATTCACACATCGCTCACTCTCCCGCTCTCACACATACACACACAGTCACTTTTTCATTCATTCATGCATTCATTCACACATCGCTCACTCTCCCGATCTCTCTCACACACACAGACTCTTTTGCTTTCATGCACACATTCACTCACACACACACACACACACACACACACACACACACACACTTACCTGACGGCCTGTGTTTTGCAGCTTAGTTCGTGGCGCCCCTGTGAGGAAGCCGCAGCTCCAGGGATGCAGCGGCGCACACTTTGGGAAACCCTGATATAGTGTTTAGTATTAGCAGCAAACAAGATCTGGGGAATTACACAATTGCATTGTGGGATATCTTATTGCCACGAGCCAAGTTTGAGTTCTTTAGCTAAGTATTCGGCCGAGTCGGAGCCGAGGATCGCCTCCGAACCCATTATTGTAAGAATGAACGGTGAGATGGACAGCAAACATGGAACGTTAAGGTGAATACATAACTTCTTTTTTTGAGGCTGGTGGACCAGCTCCTGGTGGCGAGGGGATTAGCCACTTCATTTGTTCCTAGCCTCCCTGGCTGTGTAACCTTACCTATCTCCTCACTGTTTTTTGTTCCTCTTGTGACCCCAACTGAGCCTTCAGAATTCCTGGCTGCAACAGTCCCGATTTTGACTGTATTGGTGCCAGTTAGATATTCATCTCCAGCACAGGTAACTACCTTGAGCTGTTTGGTTCTGTCAGAACTGGAGACCTCTCTGTGTTGAAGCTTTGTTATCAGTTCTGGGGAGCATAGATCCACTCTGATGTTGTGAGAGCCATCCATGCTCCTCGGGGCATCGGCACATGTGAATTTGACTTTGGCTTCAGAGATGGCTTCCTTGGTGCAGGATGGGACCACGGTTCCAAGGGATTCTATTTGGGTTTTGGGCTCCCATTCCTGTATGGGGGGTCTGCTTTCCAGGCCATAGATAGGGCCTTGTCCACTGCGGGCTCATAGTTGATACCATTCTCGTTGGAGCAATATCCATGTCCTTCCTCTCACCCAGAGCTACTACAGCCTCTGCCCTGGGACAGTGGGCATGGAAAGCTCAGGATTCAACCACTGTGGTCATGTCCTATTCAGACACCTGTCTGACCAGTCCCACCGAAGAGGTACCCCTGAAGAGAAAGTGCAAGAGGAAGCACTTCGACTCCCCTGAAGAGTCAGAACATACTGATTTAGATGAAGAAGAAGGTTCCCCAAAGTCACCCCTGGAAGATGTCTCTTTTGGAGACATACTAGAGTTACTGAGGTAGAGGGATGGCTGGACTTCCCATCAGCCTTCCTCAGAGGAATCGGTATACCTGGAGGCTTTCCATACCCAGTCATCTACCTCTTGGATATCTCTGCCTGCTGACGATCTAATTAAATTGATTGTGAAGCGAGCTTGGAAGATACCTGATTCTATTGAGCCAATCCTCAAGAGACCAGACCACATTTTGTCAATTCCTGAAAATCAGCAACATTGAGCTAAAAGCATCTCAGTGTGTTGAACAGGTCAGTTCAACAAACCAGATTCCTGATGGTTATGGTTCAGTCTATACTATACTTCTGTTCTTAGGAAAAGACGATTGGATGTGTTTAATAGATCTTTAGGATGCATATTACCACATAAAAATGAACAAGTGCTCCGGAAGATTCCTGCGCTTCTAGCTGGGAGCCAGTCATTATCAGTTCAGAGCCCTGCCCTTTTGGTCTCACCACAGCCCCCAGGGTGTTCACCAAATGCATGGCAGTGATAGCAGCTCACTTCAGACTGCAAGGATTCCACATGTTTCCATACCTAGATAATTGGCTCATTACTGCACCCAGCAGGCATCTGCTGTGGGCAAGGAACTACATTCTTCAAACTTGCTTCTCGCTGGGCATCACTATAAACTATGAAAAAATCACATCTAGAGCCAGCACAGCAGTTAGAATTTATAGGAGAGGTGTTAGATACAAGCACCAGTATCGCATCTCTTCCCCCAGAAAGACTTCAAAGAATTAAATCGCACGTCAGCCAGATTATTCACAGCAAATAGGTGACTGCAAGACTGTTGTAAACTCTAGGATCAATGTCATCCGCCATCACTTTAGTTCCCCTTGAGAGATTTCACATGCGAATCCTACAGTGGCTGTTGGCATCATAGTGGTCCTTACCGAATTAGCCAATGTCCCATCAGGGAATGATCACCAATCTATGCAAGAAAGACCCGAGTTGGTGACTTCACTCCAACGAACCAACAAAATTTTGTCAGGCCAACCCTTTATCTCTCCTCAGCCTCAAACCAGAGAGACCACGGACGCATCCCAGATTGGGTGGGGGGCATTATCCGGGAAAGACAGTCTAAGGTACTTGGTCCCAGTTAGAGGCCAATCTGCTTGTCAGTGTTCTGTTGATGAGGGCAGTGCTTTTGGTGTTGCAAGCATTCCAAGAATCCTTCCCCTTGGGAGTGATTGAGATCCAGACAGACCAACATATTAGTTGTTTGGTACATAAGCAAGCAAGGGGGAGCCAGGTCTTACCCTCTGTGTCAAGAAGCACTTGGGGTGTGGCAGTGAGCAGTTTCATTCGACCACTTTCTAATTGCAGAGCATATTCTGGGGAGCTCCAACGTGATTGTGGACAGATTGAGCAGGAGCATCCTAATGCTTCAAGACTGGTCTCTCAATCCTTTGGTGGCGGAAAGGATATTCCACCAATCGGGCCAGCCTTGCTGTTATCTCTTTGCATCCCCCCTGAACAACAAGTGCAGCAGCTACTTTGCCCTGATCCCCCTTCCAGGGGAGTCAGTGAGAGATGCTTTCCTTCACGATTGGCCCCCTGGTCTGTTGTACGCCTTTCCCCAATACCTCACATTTCCCAGTTGAAACCAACAGGTTGAAGAACAGGATAATTCTCATTACCCCATTCTGGCCTCAACAGATATGTTTTCCCTTTCTTTGGTCTCACCTAATTTGGAAACCTTGGACTCTGGACCCAGCTCCAGACCTCTTGTCCCATCCAGAGGGACTCGTTTATCTGAATCTTCAAAATCTCAAGCTCACTGCGCTGCTTCTCCAGTTCCAGTGAGTGCCAAGCATACTAGTCTCACTGCCCCAGTTCAACAAATTGTTCTAACCTCCCATAAACTTTTGACTAGACAATTGTAGGTGCGTCTTCCTCGATCATACAAGTGCATCTAGCTGCAATTTCAAACTTTTGTAATGGTCTAAATAATACATCTCTAATGTCCCATAAACTTTGTAAAGCCTTTCTGAAAGGAACATTAATGCTCAGACCTCCATACAAGGACCCTTCTACACCTTGGGACTTCAATCTGGTGCTACAGTCTGTAATTCACATTTGAACCATCCGCAAATTGCGATTTGAAGTATTTATCTTGGAAAACCTTATTTTTGGTTGCTATTACTTCTGCTAGGAGAATATATGAGCTGCAAGCCTCATCTTGCACACCTCCTTACCCAATCTTCCATAAGGACAGGGTGTCCTTGTGAACAAATCCTTCCTTTCTACCAAAAATAGTGTCTGAGACTAATATTAACTAGACTATACAACTTCCCACATTTTTCCCAAATTTTCAAACAAGGGTGAATATTGTCTGCACTTGCTAGATGCTCATGGACAGTTATGTTTTTACATTCACTGAACAAAAGAATTCAGAAAATCTGAACAGTTGTTTCTTTCTTTCTCTTCTACTACTCTAGGCAAACCAGTTTCTGTGGTTACTCTGGCTAAATGGCTCAAGGACTTTATAACCTTCATTTATAAATAAAGGAAAGTGCAACTACCAGGTCCTGCAAAGGCGTATTCAACGAAGGCAGTAGCCACTTCTGCAGTCTTTCATTCCTGAGCTTCTAATAGATAATATATGTGCAGCTGCTGCTTGGCTATTTCTGCATACCTTTATTACTCATTACAAGCTGGATCTGGTCTCTAGGGGCAGAGCATCATTTGGTTCTGTGGTGCTCAGGAATATACTTCAGTGAGACCTCCCACGATTTAGGTAGCTGGGGACTTTTTCCTCACAGTCAAGGATTAAGTGAAGATTAACGACATCAGATTAAGAAGATATGTCTTACTATAATGTTCCATCTGTGTTGTCATCTTCACTTATCCTTGGCATGCGTACCCCCTTCCCCCTGCATTTTGGGCTTCTTGGTGGAATGGCTCTATCCCAATGGATTGGATTCTCCTTTTATGAATACAGATATGGTCTCTGATTACAGATATGGTCTCTGATCTGTTATTTCCTGTCTGTCACTATCTATTGCAAACTCGATCAGAGGTAATCCTGAGAGGAGCATTATGGTTAAAGCTAAGTTTTTGGAAGGCGCTGGCTGGAATAATGGTCGAGTTGGTTCCAAGATACAGAACCGAATCCCACAGTCAAGAATAAGTGAAGATCAGCAACACAGATGGAACGTTATGGTAAGACATAACTGCTTTTTCCTGCTTACCAAAAAGGAAAGGGATTTTATTCTAGGCTGTTCTTTGTGCCAAGAAAAGAAGGTGCACAAGATCCATTTTTGATTTATACATTCTAAGTGCATTCCTAAAAAATTCCAAAATTCAATATGTTATCTCTGCAAAGCGTATTTCCTATGATTATTCTACATCCTGAAATGTTAGCTTCCAATTCTGAGCAGATGGAACTGAACCTTAGGACTAGTAATGATGTACCCAAAACAGAGACACTTTAGCAAATAATCAGACATGTAGTAATATTCAGACGATGCTCTGTAATCATTCCCCAGGACTGAATATAAGTTGCAGGACAGATATATCAAGTAGGACAGACTTGTCCAAAGATGGCAAACTCTCTTGTTTACAGTTTCAGCAGTTTGTTTTGCAGATTCTCAGCCTGTCCAATCTACCTCAAGTGGGCATGAAATAAAACTTCTGATGTAGTAATGAGATTGATGAGTACCCAGAGGCAAATAAGTAGTGAAATGCCTGTTTTTGAAAACAAAAATGCTTTTAGAAATGCTGAAGTGAAAAGTATTTATTAATTCTTGACTATTTACCCATATTACTGTAAATAATCATGTGGTGCTGCAGTAGCATTGTCGCCTCACAGTAAGACGCTGTCCAGTTCGATTCTCAGCTAGATCGTCTTCTGCGTGGACACATGCCTGAATGGGCGTACCTTCATTGAAGGTTGTGCGCCAGGGCTGGTAACTCGGCACTAAAAATCAACTACCGATCATTAGCGGACCGGAATTTCACTGTGGCGACCCCTAACCGGGAAAAGATGAAAGACACAAACAAACTGTAAATAACCATAAGTTAATCAGTAATGGCAAATGTTTAAAAGACAGTAAGTGAAATGCTTTTGAAAGCTGTTTTCTATGCCAAGTGTCTTGTAACATGTATTGTATTGACCAAGGTGTCATTATACCCTTCAAATGTGCATATATGCTGACGTCAAATAATAGATATGCATGCAAAATACGTAATGCTTCTGTTTTTAAAGGAAAATAATTTTCTCTCAGAGAAAGGGAGATGAGGTGATGTCAGATCACTGTGATGGTCTCTGCCATCAGCAGTTGATTGATCATGTCTGTCTGGCTTGTAGAGGGCTTCTTACCCATAATGCAGTAGCCTTGAATATGCTGTATAGGAAGAAACTGTGTTCACGTATGTTAAGCTGCCTTATTTATGTTGATTCAAAAATAAATGTAAAGAGCTTGTATAAGAGTCTGCTCACTTGCGCACTCATGTATACAATTTCAGAGGGCATCCCAGTGTGACAATTACTAAAGAAAGTGTGTGTGTGTTATTTCATTAAATTTAACAGCTAATTGCAGATGAAACAAGACTTCTGCTACAAGATAGCTTCCAGTGCTATAATACCTGTGAAGCAATATATGCAGTGTTGCTGTGTCTGTGCATCCATGTACATGTAAAGAGAGAGGGAAGGACCATCAGCCTACAAACTCTGCTGTGGTTCGTTTAGAGATATTCTGTATGCAGTAGCTAAGGAGATGTTACAGGTTCATAGGTTAGTACTAGGCTAATTGCCCTTGCAAGCCATTTTAAGCCTAGCCAATTATCCCTTGTGAGACTCAAACCCTGCACCTTGTGTTTGTAAGGTAAACACCTTAACCATTAGGCCACCCTCCCAACCTTATTGGAATGAGACTGGTAGTCTTCCTCATTTTCTGCGCTTTCCTAACAATATTTAACTGGATGAAATTCAGGGGAAAAGGGTTGGCACACTTGACTTCAAGAAATAATTTTTAATAAACAAGTATAAAAATAGCCACTGTTTCAAGCTCACTGTTTATCTCATTGTGTTCATCTACCTACTTCTGAAATAGCCATTTTTTTACCTTTTACTGTTGAATTGGACTAAGGAGAAGCTCACTGATACTGTTTCATAAAAAAAAAAATGTGATGCTGAATTCATTAATTCCAAATCTAGAAAAAGCTGAAAGTGACTCTTACACAGAAAGTTACACAGTAAAAGGTCTGCCTGACAATTAATATAGTAATGTAATGAGTAAATATTGTGTGTCTTGCATTCAATAAATATTGTGTGTGTCTCTGAATCTCTGCAGTACCCCACCCACCCTCCCTGTTTCTTGTTGTGGTGTTAATCTTGGGTGGCTTTGGAATTGCCCGCCCCTGCTGTAAATCTCTTTTTGCACACTCCTCCTGGACCCATCCCATTCACTCACTCAACTGAGTACATTGAGATCATATTTTGATTTTGGATACTCTTACCAGTCCCATCTCCTCTGCAGTGTACAGAGAGAGCACTTGGGAAGGGCATTCCCCTATAGTGTCTTAATCTGCTCTGTTTCCTCCATCTAAAAAAAAAAAAAAAATTTTTTTTTTGCACTTCATCTGCCTTACTGTATTTGTGTTTCTTCCTACTTTATTACCTTATTTTGCTTTTGCCTCTTTTAACATTTTAAAGTGGAACCTGTGTGTTGAGAGACAGCCTTACAAGACTATCTGCAAATATATAGAGCTGAGTATATTTTTCTGTATTATTCTGTATTATAGAACTAAATTGTTGCTTAGATATCTGTTGTCTTACTGTTCTGCAAATATACATAGATCAGTATATATTTTTTTGGTTTTATAATTTGCACTCTGATTCCTCACATCTCTGTTGAAACTGGTTCCTCCCCCCTGTTCTTGGTTGTAGTTTAAATTTGGTGGCTTTTGCAGTGCCCGCCCCACAGTAGATTTGATCTAGGACACTCCCCCAGTCCCATCTCTTTACTGCATTCTACTTAATAAACCCTTTCTGCACTTGCTTTTAGTCCTTTTTAATTTAATTACATTTTTTCAAACTGTGTGTGGACTAATATTGCTACAGACTCAAGTGTGCCAGCTTACACTGCATGTGAATTGTTTTTACTACTGTTTTTGCTACTTTTCTGGAAAAAAATGTATCTGCTTTTACTGTATTTGTGTTTCCTCCTACTTTATTTTGCTTTTGCGTCATCTTAAAAGTACTCAATTGTATTTATTACTGCTTGGTGTATCTCATTCTAAGCCTTTTAGTTTAAGCACTTGGGCTTCAGACCAGTTGTTTTACATTAAGAAGGTTTGTGGTCTGCACTGTGGTGGCAGAACAGGTAGCTTACATCCTTCTAAGTTGGGGAGTGCTGATTGAGGGCTCAGTGTCTGTTATTCTAAAAGTGTATTAATTCTGGTTTAAGCACTTGGGCTTCAGGCCAGTTATTTTACATTAGAAGGGTTCGTGGTCTGCACTCTTGTGGGAGGAGAGGCTGGACTCTGCCCTTCTGAGCTTGGAATTTCTGGTTAAAGGCTTATAGTGCCTGCATATTTGAACTGCTTCTTACTGAAATTGGTGCACCTTGTTTGCTGTAGCATAGACTAGATCCAGGCCTGCTGAATCTAGCTTTGTTTGTATAACTTGAGCAACAATCCAGGCATTCTTTAAAGTATTCAATTGTATTTATTACTGCTTGGTAGTAACTTGATTGAAGTGTAGCTATCATTCTAAGTCTTTTGGATTAAGCACTTGGGCTTCAGACCAGTTGTTTTACATTAGGAAGGTTTGTGGCCTGCACTGTGGTGGCAGGACAGGTAGCTTACATCCTTCTAAGTTGGGAACTGCTGATTGAGGGCTCAGTGTCTGTTATTCTAAAAGTATATTAGTTTTGGTTTAAGCACTTGGGCTTCAGGCTAGTTATTTTACATTAAGAAGGTTCGTGGTCAGCACTCTTGTGGGAGGAGAGGCTGGACTCTGCCCTTCTGAGCTGGGAATTTCTGGTTAAAGGCTTATAGTGCCTGCATATTTCATATATTTCTTACTGAAATTCCACCTTGTTTGCTGTAGCATAGACTAGATCCAGGCCTGCTGAATCTAGCTTTGTTTGTATGCTTGTTGTTTGTTTGCTTATTATTTCCCTGAAATGCTCCACCTAAAACATGGCTTTTCAGCGCTTCTGTGGATCCCTAGTGATATCTGCATTGCTTACTGTACTTATTTCCTTGTTTCACTTGAAAGAAAATTACTGTTTGTCGTTTTTGCATTTAAGTTACCTGTAACACATTACATTTAAGTTACCTGGCACTTGCCCACTAAAGCAATTATACAAGTCAGCACTAAAAAATTAGAAGCACTACACCCTCACAAACTCCCCTTGAGTACCTTGTTCCCCATTAGCCCTTTTGTTTTCAATTATAAAGGAATTCCCAATACTATTCTAGCATGTCCAAAGGTCAGTTGTCTATCTCCTCTCCGGTCCAGCTGGTGAATCTGGGAATCTTGAGGCAATGTTACAACTGCCTCATGTACACAGACAACCCTCTCCTCCTCCCAACAAATTCCAACACATGTGAGAGATGCAACCATATAGCCATACTGGAGGCTAAGCTCTCTCAACTCAGTACTGGCGTAACCAGTCAGGAGGAGAAGGAAACCACACTCACTACAATTCCAGTCTCACATAGACCTATCACGACAGCAAACCAAACACATAAGCACAGAAAAACATACCCGGAGGCTCTAAATAAAAATCTGCCTAAGCAGCAGAGACCTCCAAAGCAGACACCCAAGCAACCGCTACCCCAAAACAAAACACGTACAACACATAACTCACAAAGACAGTGTGCTGAACAGTCACAGCCCTTAAGGCTAAACAACACACCTGATACACTTGTAATAGGTGACTCCATCATCAGGCACACTGACGTCCCGCTCACCAGGCTGAACAAGGAGAAGGTCACGGTGAGCTGCCTGTTGGGCGCTAGGATCCGCCACATAACACAAGCACTCAGGTCACTCCAAGGCAAGTACAAATATGACTCAGTTATTGTCCATGCTGGTGTGAATGACCTGAGACGTACCTCCCTGGACTACATGAAAAGAGACATAGAGGAGCTCTCTGAGCATGTAGCCCAGGCCAGTATGACCCTGACCTTGAGTAGCATCTTACCCTCACCAAGAATGATGCCACAATATGAAGACAAGATGATCAATTTCAACAATTGGCTTAAGTATTGGTGTCATTCAAAGGGGATCCAATGCCTGTCAGCCTGGGATGACATGCTCGACAAGCCACGATGCTTCGCTAGGGACGGCTTGCACCTGTCACCACTGGGCTCTCGGATATTGGCAAAGTCTCTTGCTACCCCCCATAGTGCCTTTTTTAGGCAAGGCTCAAAAGACAAAACCACCTCCATAGGTATCACAAGAGATAAGAAACTAAGAGTAATGCTACTCAACGCCAGAAGTCTAAACCTCAAGATGCACTCACTTGAAACTCTCCTTAGCATGGAGAACATCGATATCTGTGCAGTAACAGAAACCTGGTTCAAGGCTCCCGAGAGCACCCCAGCACTACCAGGTTATACCTCATACCATGCTTTTCGGCCCAAAACTTGGACCGAACCACAAAAGGAGGGGGAGTATCAATATTCGTCAAAGATACCCACACTTCCAGGTTGGTGGCACAGCACGAAGCATCAGAGACTATCCATGTGCAACTAACAGTGGGTAAAACTGCCTTCCAGTTTATAGCCTGCTACAGACCACCCTCCCAAACCCAGGAACCCCACTTGGCCTTCCTGAGAACACTGGAAAATATGAAGGCCTCTCCAAACACCATTATATTGGGCGACTTCAACTACCCAAACATAGACTGGGAGCATTACTCTAGCTCCAACACCCTAGCCCAAAGGTTCCTAGAATTTATAAACTCAAATGCTATGGAACAACTTGTTACCACTCCCACAAGAGGGAAAACATACTGGACCTGATCATCACCAACATGGGGACTCTATGCTCCAGACCAGAAGTGTATCCCTCACTGGTAAGATCAGACCATAAACTAATCTCACTGGATATTCACATCCCGACTCCACCCCCTGCCCTGAAACCACAGTGAAAAACTTCTCTAAAGCAAATTTCACACTCCTCAAAACCGAGGTGGAATCCTTCAAAGCCCCCGGGCCTGTGGAAAATATGGCCCAGACCTCAGAATCCTTTATAAACGCATTCTATGAACACCTTCAGGAATGCATGGATCATGCAATCCCAAATAAAACCAAGTCCCTATCCTCCAAAGGCAGACGTCCTGTCTGGTGGACCCCAGCCATAAACAAACTATACAATAGAAGGAGGAAGCTACTACATGATAGAGCAAAATCCCAAAAAGGGAAGGCATATCTGATCAGTTTTAGCAAAAAACTACGGGCACTCATAAAATCGTCTAAGGCCAGCTTCGAGAGAAAAATTGCACAGGACACTAAGGATAATCACAAGGCTGTCTTTAGTTATGTTAGGAACCTGGGTGGGAATTCCCAGATACGCTCAGAATTAGTCCAAAATGACAAAAAATACACCGAACCCACAGACATTGCCAACATCCTAGCTGACAGGTTCAGTGCAAACTTCCCCACCAAAAGGGCAAATATCTATCCCAGCAGAGTGCTGCCCCCCTGATATCTCAGATGCTCAGGTAAGAGCTGCCCTCTCCAAAGCAAAAAACACAGCATCAGTGGGACCAGACGGTGTCCCGGGCTGCGTCCTACATGAACTCCAAGAAGAGATAAACCCAAACATAAAACTACTGTTCAATCTTAGCCTTACTACAGGATATGTACCCAAAGAATGGCGTACAGCAACAGTGGTCCCTCTCCACAAAGGTGGTGCCTCAACGGATCCTGGAAAATATCGCCCCATAAGCCTGACTAGCTTGGTCTGCAAAGCTATGGAAAGGATCATCATGGATCTCATAAATAAAGATATTGGGGACCTACAGACACTGGATCCTACCCAGTTTGGCTTTGTTAAGGGCAGATCCTGCCTCTTAAACCTGGTTGATTTCTTTGAAACAGTCACTAAGGCCATTGAGGAGGGGAAGGTGGTCCACACAGCCTACCTGGACCTCGCAAAAGCCTTCAATACACTACCCCACTCGGGCATTACAGATAAGCTCACCAGCTTAAATATAAACCCCTATGTCACTAGATGGGTTGCAAACTGGCTCAAGGACAGAACCCACATGGTTAGAATTGCTGGAGCCATGTCACACTCCAAACCAGTTACAAGTGGCGTCCCACAAGGCTCAGTCCTGGGACCTCTCTTGTTCGGTATATATTTCTCGGAGGTACAGGCCAACACGGAAGGACTGTGGCTGACCAAGTTTGCAGATGACTGCAAACTGGATGCCATAATCGACACTCCAGCCGACACAAGCATCCTCCAAAAGGGCCTCATAGAAACAGACAACTGGTGCCAGAGCCATGGCCTCAAGCTAAACGCCAAAAAGTGTATAGTCATCCTCTTTGGCAAAAACAAAGTGCCCACAAATTACCACATAGGTGGTAATCCATTAAGTACAGAAGAAGTCATTAGGGACCTGGGGACCCAAGTTTATAGCAATCTCTCATTTGACAACCACGTGGCCAAAGTGGTTAGAAAAACATTTTATATAGCCCACCTAATCCTGAAGGGATTCACATCTAGATCAGGGGAGGTCATCGTGCCTCTTTACTCATCCCTCATCAGGCCCATAATTGAGTACAATGCCCCTTTTGGGATATACCTTACCAGACACCTGCAGCAACTGGAAAGACCCCAAAAGTACCTCACCAAGAGGATCAAAGGGCTCAAACAGATGCCAAATGCTGCCCGGTTAAAGAAACTCCAGCTCTACTCAGTGGCATACCGCCTGCTCAGAGGCGATCTGTGCCTGACGTATAAAGCCATGTCCAACCCGGAATTAATGGACATGCTGCACCTCAGAAAATACAAATCCCATCGTGCTACGCGGTCGAGAGACTTGAACCTCAGCACTGAAATAAATAGGACATGCTGGAGGGACAGATTCATAACCCAGAGGCTCCCTTCACTCTGGAATAAACTCCCAGTCCAGGTTAGGCAGAGTCCCTCATTGACTTTCTTCAAGAGAAATCTTGATGAGTGGATGGGAGATCGTAGGTTTACCCCGGGTATCACTTCTGTGTCACTGTTAGACAAAGGCACAGTATACTAACCTTGAAAAAGGGCATAGCAAAATTATTTTAAAATGGGTGGCGAAAGCCAAACACACTCTGGCTAGGCTTATAAATGCCCTAGGGCAGATAGCCTAGTATGAACCTATGAACCTATGTGAAATTGGCTATTAAGTGAGCTTATTTGATAATAACCAGTAATGACCAGTACATGACTATTGTATAGAAATTGCTAAATGATGTAAAATTTGCACAAAACATGTAGCTCTGCAGAAGTGAAGAAATAATCCAAATTTCTTTCATTTGAACAGTGTTATAATAGATGATGCAGCTAAGAAGATAATAATTCAGATGTAAAGCTCTACAAATATTCCATTCAGATATATGTATATTAGCAGTTTGACTAAGAGTAATGTATTTGAAAGGTCAGTAACTTCTGCATATATTCATGATATAGAGAATAATGGCTAGTATAAAGTTTTACTGCAAATTTAGACTTCCAGAAGCATATGCCAATATGTATGACCTCAGGACCAAAGCTTTAGTGGTTATCCTTATTTGTATGCACTTCATGAGCTATAATTTCCTTGTAAAACGTATGCTAGACCTTATTCCTCATGGCATTTTGAACTTTTCTCTATATCTTTTAAACCTTTCATTTTTTTTGCTTGCTTTTTTTAAGAGCTTCTCTGAAAGTCTGTGCGATATGATTGGTTGTTTCTTTGCCCTGTAACAGAAAGCTTGTGACAAAACAGTTTTTTTTGTCTCCATTGTTTTGTTCAAAGTTAAACAGTTGTTGACTTTTTTTGTATGTATTCACACACACACAACACACACACATATTTATAGTACAAATCCAATGCAAATAAAGTAATATTAACCCCTTGTAATGCAATGCAGGGAGTATTTAACTTCTAATAGAATATAATTTGAAGAGTTTGGCTATACTTAAGAGTCCCCACCAGTCCTGCTGCACTAACATTAATTTAAGTTGAATTAATTTCAGATTATGTACACTGCTCTTAAATATATTTTTAATTGATTCAAAGAGCAGGTACTAGTGCAAAAGAACGGGTATAATATTAACGTTTCAAAGTTGGTAACTGTTCAAGCACCCAAGTCAATTCTGTTGATGCAAATTCTTTTATTTAACAAATAAAACACGGAAGAATTTGCATCAACAGAATTGACTTGGGTGCTTGAACAGTTACCAACTTTGAAACGTTAATATTATACCCGTTCTTTTGCACTAGTACCTGCTCTTTGAATTTATTTTTTACTATTTGGTACATGCGTATTTATCCTTTGGACTGACTTCGCTATCGCTATATTTTTAATTGAGTATATTATTTGAGAAACCACCATGACAAATGTGATTCGAAGGATTCTGGTAACGGTTGGATCCGATGTTGTCTTTTTTTCACCTGATTCAGTGTGTGGTAGTTTTTTGGATCTGGCCGGATCTGATTTTGGCACCTTATACCAAAGCTTTGGATATGAGAGCTCTGGCTCCTCCCCTACCAACAATTCCACTCTCCTGTCTGAACTGCCTCAGACCTCGTTTGCCACCTGTGTAAACCAAATAGGTTGACTGAGAGCTCCATCATTGCTCACGATAAATGAATGCTTTTCTGCCTGCAAATAGAAGAGGGATAAAGAAAGGGAGAGAGCCAGAGAGAGAAAGAAAGGGAGAAACTAAGAGAGACATCAAAATACAAGAGAGCCAAGGATTACTTGGAGAAAACTTAAGAAGAGGTCTCCAGAGCCCAGAGCTATAGTGTCCGGCACCAAAAGTATCTAGACAGTCAGAGCTGAATGTTTCTCGGATTCAGACTCCATCTCTGAAGTCGTCCTTTACTCTGACTCCAGTAAGTCCCAGGTTTCATTCTTCCATATCACAGAAAGTACCCTCAAAACCTGCATTGATAGCTTCATCCTCCAGATTTGGCTGATCTACTAACAATCTCATGGATTTCAAAGTGGACCAAATGATGAGATTTTTAAGGACACAGATTCAGCGGAGAATCCTCCCAGCTCCGTCCGCAAGAAGAGATCCAGGATCAGTCCATTCTACCCCACCTGCTCAGCCTTCTCAGCTTCCTACACCGTCTCCATTCCTGATGTCAGTGTGCATCGGATCCTGTCTTTCTACTGTACCTGCTTTGGAGTTGACAGCCTGGATACTTTGGTTTCAGCATCTTCCCTCAGTCATTCACATGACTGCAATGGTTTTGAGTCTTGCAGAGTCACAGAGCCAGACCATTGGTGTTGAGACTCCAGTGATATAGTCGACCCTGAGATTTTCGGAGCTGTCACTGCTGCTCAGGAATTTGGCACTCAACAGCTCAGTGTTCAGGTCCTCCTCAGAGCCTTCAGCCTTTGGATTCAAGAAAGTGTCTGATTTAACTAATTTGACTGGTTCTTCTTTGGTTCCAATGGCTGAGTTTGCTTTCGAGGCTGCAGAGAGGACCTTGGTTAGACCAAGATGATTGGTATGCTCCCAGAGTTCGGATCCATCCAGACTCCTCCTAAAGACTGTACTCTCTTCTTGACATTCTGGTAGGCAGGGACAGAGGGATTCCTTAGGTTTTCAGACTGCTCAGCACTCGAGTCCCATGTCTGATTATGATGTGTCCCCCTTCAGGAGTCCCAATAGAAGAGGAATTGTTAAAGGAAACATATTGACCACTCTCTTGAGTCTGTCACCAAAGACACTGACTTAGATGAAGGAAAAGGCTCCTGAGGGTCCCCCCCAAAGACATCTCTTTTGGAGACATCCACAAATTGATGAAGCAGAAGGATTGTCAACCAAAGTCCTTCTTCTGATGAGTCAGTGTTTCTCAAATCCTTTGGGTCCAGTTCTTCAACATCCTGGATGGCTCCCCCTCCAGACACCCCTATCAGCCTTGTAACTCATAAAGCCTGGAAGGAGCCTGATGTGACAGAGCCCATCCCAAAAAAGCCAGACAGAATTTTAGTTGCTCCCTAAAGAATGGAAATTGTGGACCAGGGGTCCCCCTGTAGATGCCATGGTGGTAGCCCCAGCAACTAAAAAGGAACTGTCTGAGGAAAGTTCCTCTATCCATCCCCCTGACAGGGAGTCTGGGGCATTGGACAGATTGGGGAAATGGACATATGCTTCAGCCGCATTCTCTCTTCGTGCACTGAACTATATAATTCACTTGACACTTTTCCAGAAGGATTTGATAAAGGAACTTTCAAATTTTCTGGTGGGTATCTTACCACCGGATAGCCAAAGAAGTGTGGATTCCCAGTTGTCTACCCTACAATCATCTTCAAATGTAGCCATTTGACTACTTTCTAATGCAGCAGATGGTGCAGCCCGAGTAGCTGGTATAAGCATTATGATGTGTCGTCATGCCTGGATGTGGCTCTGTAACTTTGTGGAAAGCTTTAAAACATCCTTCATAAATGCCCCATATGATGGCTCCACTCAACCTTGTTTGGACCGAAAGTCAAGGACATGCTTACCAGAAATGAACAGGATGGTAAGACCTTCTCTGCCATTGAAATCCACTTTTAAACCCCTCAGAAATCCTTCTCCAGGAATCAGAGAGCAGTAAAAAATGTTCAAAAAATCTCAAGGTTTCACAGGACACTTCTGGGGATATGCCTCTTAAAAGCAGAGGTGGAGGCAGTTCCATGGGATATCACCCCAGAGGCAATGGCAGACGGCAAAAATCAAGATTTCTGTGGACCATTCGTGAAACCCTACCAGCTTCCCTAAATGCTTGCCTGACTGCCGCACTCTGAAGACGGTCAGGGGATGCTTCTCCTTACACGCTCAAGCTTGGCAAAACATTACTCATGATACCTGGATGGTAAAGATCATTACCAGAGTTTATACAATACTTTTTGGAATCCCCAAGATCCATAAAACCAAAGATTCCCAACACTCCAACGAATAAGATGGACTCTGCAACAACAGAAGTTCAAACGTTGCTGGACAAAAAGAATCATCTGACCAGTCCTCCAAGACCATTTTGAATCCGGAGTCTACTAAAGGTTCAACTTAGTATCAGAAAAGACAGGTGACCTGAGACCAATTTTGGATCTCAGCAATTTGAATCAATTTGTAAAACAGACAAAATTCTGGATGGGCACAATACAGTTTACAGTACCTCTACTCAGAAAGGAAGATTGGATGTGCTGTATAGATTTACAACAAATTCCAGTAACCTTGAATCATTGGATGTTAAAATAAAAGTCTTTATTTCACCACAGGACCAGAAGACCAACACAAGAACAACGAAAACTTCACCATGGAACTAAGCGCTTTCACCCTCTCGTCCTAGGGCATCATCAGAGTACAAATTTTAGAAAAAACTTCATCCCTTAAATACAGATACTACTTAATTAGTTAATTAAATAATGATATAATCAATCAATTATACAATATTCTAATTAAAATAGAAACTCTTGTCTTTTAAAGTAACAGGTCTGGTTTACAATGAAAGGTCTGGTTTAAAATAAACATAGACATGAACTAGAGCGTAATATATAAAACTAACAGTATTGCACATAATATGTATATCTAAATTGTACATTTACAAAAGGTGTGTATATTTAATCAATAAAACCATACTAAATGTATAATGTGTGACAAAAGATATAGAATTTATAAACATGGAAATTTCAAGTTAAATAGAAAATTATTCAGATGTTATTAAAATGTTTTAAAAATAAAATTAAAATTATGTTATTTAAATGCTATAAGCGTGTTTTTTATATAAAACTACTGTGTTATTCATTATTAACAAATAAATAAATAATTGTAGTATAAATATAAAAATTATAAAAATTAAACAACATATAAAGAATTTCCAATATTGTATTAAAAATTCTATTAACAGTTAATCAATTAATATATAAAAAATATATAAAAATGTTTTGTTTATTATTTTTTATTAAAATTTTTTTTATATATATTAATTAATATTTAATAACTTAAATAATTTACCCTAAAACAATTGATGTTAAAACCAAATAAATATTGACATGTAATATCATGAGAACTTGTTCAATATAATGTGTGAAACATATACTTACACTACGAATGATGATCAATTTATATAAGAGCTTATAATAATTGTAAAATATATTAAAGAAAATATATTAAAAAAATATATATATATGATTATGTATAAACTTTAATTAAATATGGTTAGTTTTAATGAATTTAATGAAATTTGAATAAATTTGATTTAAAAAAAGTTTGGTGGCTGAAAAAATTGCTAAATGAACTGTGATTTAAGCTTTAGTATACTAGCAATAGAAATTTGATCGTTGATTCCTGGATCTTTACTTGCATTTAATCTAAGTTGCCAAAGGCATTCTTTGGCTTCTAATAGGCTTTTAATGTCACCACCTTGTTGTACTTTAGTGTAAACAATTCTATCGATGACAAAAAACAGGATTTTTTTAAAATTAAGGCAACCAATGCTATGCAAGTAGCTACATATACTACCATAACTGATGTGGAATCACAGTGAAAAGATTGATTACATCCACAGTAGCCATCACAAAATTGAAGTTAACATCAACATTGTTAATAAATTGTCTTATAGAGTCAAGACAATGCCATGAATCTCTTGCAATGTGTGGTAGTCTCGTTAACATATCTCATGGAATATCGTCGTAGAATCTAATAGAGAATTAGTAAATATTTTAGGAGATAAACCCAAGGTTACGTTCAGTAAAGGACAAAGTCTTAAAAGTATATTTGAAAATTGTATGAACTATGACTTATTTATGAAATCTAAGATGAATAAATGTGGTGCATGCCGCATATGTAGATTCATTAATAATGGACCGTACCTCTCAATTACTAACTATGAGAAGACCATTAGATGTCCAGGAGTATGTGACTGTAATACAGTTATGGTAGTATACGTAGCTACTTGCACAGCATGCCAAGCGTTCTATGTAGGGAAAACGAACAGAAAATTAAAAACAAGAATTATAGAGCATGTGAGCGATATTAGAAATCACAAGCAGACTAGTGCTTTATACACTCATAGCATTGGTTTTTCAAAACAAAGGAGAATACAGACTTCATTGTCTGGATGTTCACAGACAGTTACGTTTTTACTTAAACAGAACAGCAGATCTTAGAAAATCTGATCAACTTTTTGTTTCCCTTGCAAAATCTTGTCTGGGGAAGCCAGTCACTAAAGTAACCTTAGCTAGATGGATTTCCCAATGCATTCTCCTAGCTTACAGAAGTTCTGGTCGTCCTGAGCCCCTGAGAGTGCGAGCCCATTCTACCCGATCTATGGCCACTTCTGCAGCCTTCTGGTCAAGGGTTTCTTTTATTACACACTACAAATTGGATTTAATATCCAGGGGACGTGCATCGTTTGGCTCAGCAGTGCTCCGGAATATCCTTCCATAAGGGCCTCCCAAGTTGCTGGTAGCTGGGGACTCTGTCCCACAGGTTGCTGAGCAAATGAAGTTAACTACTTCAGATAAAGAAGTTATGTACTCACCATAACGTTCCATCTGAGTAGATAACTTCATTTGTCTGCAACTGACCCTCCCTCCATCCCCCGGACCCTTAGTTCGTTATCAAAGAATCAGGATATGTCTTCATTCCATTGATATCGCTGGAACGTATTGTAACCATTTCTAGGTTATAGAATTTCCTAATGCCCTTTTTGTGGCAAACTCGATCTGAGGGTTAGAGGGAGATGGTAGGGCATTATGGGTAGGGGGAGGAGCTTGGAGCTTGGATCTATTAGCTTGGAAAGCTGCCGGCTCGGATCCGATACCCACAGGTTGCAGACAAATGAAGTTATCTACTCAGATGGAACATTATAGTGAGTACATAACTTCTTTTTTTTTATGATATAAAGAAATGAGACCACAATCCATAATTTCAAAACTTTTCCCACCTTTAATGTCACCTATACCTTGTACAATTCAATTGAAAAACAAACAAATCTGTTAGGGAAAAAATATAAAAAATAAAAACGTACAATACGCCGGTTGCATAAGTGTGCACACCCTTAAACTAATACTTTGTTGTATGTGCACACCCTTAAACTAATACTTTGTTGAAGCACCTTTTGATTTAATTACAGCATTCAGTCTTCTTGAGTACAGACCTGCCATCAATTAAAGAGACTCTGATTAACCCCAAATAAAGTTCAGTTGTTCTAGTAGGATTTTCCTGACATTTACTCAGTTGCCTGCTACAGCAAAATCCATGGTTCGCAGAGAGCTTACAAAGCATCAAAGAGATCTCATTGTTGAAAAGTATCAGTCAGGAGAAGGTTACATAAAGAAATTCCACAGCATTGGATATACCGTGGAACACAATGAAGACAGTTATCAGAAAGTGGAGAAAATATGGAACAAAAATGATGTTGCAAAGAACTGGACTTCCCTCCAAAATTGATGAAAAGATAAGATGAAAACTGGTCAGGGAGGCTGCCAAAAGACCTACAGAAACACTGAAAGAGCTGCAGGAATTTCTGACAAGTACTTGTGTACATGTGACAACAATGTCCCGTATTCTCCATATGTTTGGACTCTGGGGTAGGTTGCAAGATGGAAGCCTTTTCTTACACACAAAAACATCCAGGCCCGGCTAAAATTTGCAAAACAATACATCAAGTCTCCCAAAAGCATGTGGGAAAAATGTGTTATGGTCTAATGAGACCATAGTTTAACTTTTTGGCCACAATTCCAAATGGTAGGTTTGGCGCAAAAACAACACTTTGCATCACCAAAAGAACACCATCTGCATGGTGAAGCATGGTGGTGGCAGTATCATGCTTTGGGGTTGCTTTTCTTCAGCTCGAACTGGGGCTTCAGTCAAGGTGGAGGGAATTATGAACATTTCCAAATACCAGTCACTTTTGGCCCAAAACCTTCAGGCGTATGCTAGAAAGGTGAAGATGAAGAGGAATTTCACTTTTCAACACAACAGTAACCCCAAGCATACATCCATATCAACAAAAGAATGGCTTCACCAGAAGAAAATTAAAGTTTTGGAATGGCCCAGCCAGAGCCCAGACCTAAATTCAATAGAAAATCTGTGGAGTGACCTGAAAAGGGCTGTGCACAAGAGATGCCCTTGCAATCTGACAGATTTGGAGTGCTTTTACAAGGAAGAGTGGGCAAATATTGCCAAGTCAAGATGTGCCATGCTGAGAGACTCCTACCCAAGAAGAATGAATGCTGTAAATAAATCATAAGGTGCTTCAACAAAGTATTAGTTTAAGGGTGTGCACACTTATGCAAACAGCGTATATTGTGTGTGTGTGTGTGTGTGTCTCTTTCGGCTTTTCCCGGTTAGAGGTCGCCACAGCGGAACTCCGGTCCGCTAATGATTGGCAGTAGAATTTTACGTGCTGGCTTGCCGGGCCTAACTCACAACCTTCAACGAAGGAACGCCCATTCACGCATGTCGTCACACAGTAGACGCTCTAACTGAGAATCGAATGGGCAACATCTAAGTGTGAGGCGACAACGCTACCGCAGCACCACCACGTATTGTACGTTTTTTATTTTTTAAATGTTTTCCCCTAGCAGATTTGTTTGTTTTTCAATTGAATTGTACAGGTTATATATAGGTCACATTAAAGGTGGGAAAAGTTCTGAAATGATTTATTGTGGTCTCAATTTCTTATATCACAAAACCCTGGCATTTTAACAGGGTTGTGAAAACTTTTTAAATCGTGTGTGTGTGTGTGTGTGTGTGTGTGTGTGTGTGTGTGTGTGTGTGTGTGTGTGTGTGTGTGTGTGTGTGAGTGTGTGTGTGTGTGTGTGTGTGTGTGTATATATATATATATATATATAGATATATATATATATATATATATATATATATATATATATATATATAATGACTGTTTGTGATCAGTCAGAAAACTTGATCTGAGGTAGTGCAGACAGGCGAGGGGAATTGTGGGTAGGGGAAGAGTCAGAGCTGTCAGACACAAAACTTTGGTATAAGGCGAAGAGGTTGGATCCAACAGCCCATGCGTTGAGCCAGATGAAAAGAAGACAACATGGATCTATCATTATGGTACGTTAATAACTTTCATTTCCAGTAGAGTAATGTAATACGTTTAGTGGCTATCAAGGCTATAAACACATTTAATATGTTATTTTCTTTTAATTTGAGATCTGACGTGTTATAGATTAAAACAGTGGACTGGTAACTGGTCTTTACTCATTAGTTTAGTGTTTTGTACACTCGCATCAACCTGTTTCTAAGTACATACCTGGGCAATTGATTGCCATCATAACTTGTCGTTGTGTAGTAATATTCACGCACAAGTAGGCATGACAGACTATGTAATAGTTGGATTATCAGATTCTTTGGTGAGGTAATGTTCTTTTATAAGAAACTCAGATTTCAAGTAGTGATGTCATCCTTCAATATTCAGACAAATTGTTCTTTTTTTCCTTAAGTATTCCAGTTCAGATTTTAGTGGTGAACGCAATTTACTATAAAATTAAAGCCAGTGCAAATCTTTCACTTCTTGTTATATCACCTTACCATACCTTACCTTTCTCACTGTCTGCCTTGGCATCAGTGGACTTGCACTATTGCTGTGCTTTATTAACTGGGCTAATTGGGCGGCACAGTGGTGCAGTGGTTAACATTGTCACCTCACAGCAAGAGGTTCTCCAGTTCGATTCTTGGCTGGGGTGCCTTCTGTGTGGAGTTTGCATGTTCTCCCTGTGTTCGCGTGGGTTTCCTCGGGGTACTCCGGTTTCCTCCCACATTCCAAAGACATGCATCTGGAGCATTTCTCCCTGGGCCTCCGCTGAAAACAGGCTCTGTGGAACCTAGTCGGACATTCCCGGTCAACAAATGTTAAATAAATAAATAAATAAAAATAAATAATGCTTTACCTGCAATAAGTGCTTTCTTGCTAGTTCTGTCTGCTGCCCTAAATATTTGTATATACCGTGCACAGTCTCTTATAGGCTCTCCACAAAATTACTTTGACTTTCTGTTGATCATTTGTTTTCAGCATGCTACCCTAGTTAACAAATTTAAGTAAGTATATAAGTAAAATAAGCCAACAGCATTTTATTTGGAACCCCAGAATTAGTAAAATACAGAATCCTAAAATATAATACTCTGTATTGAATTGCACATATGATAAAGTTATTACTGTTGAAAATTTATGTTATTTTATTAGTATTTATTTGCCTATAAGTATCCTAGTTTTTTTTCCTTGTGGTAGTGGTAATCACTGTACTTAAGTTGTTACGCAACTTTCTTCCTTTTCAAAGCAGCATAAAAGGTTTTGTGACCTGGGCAAAGCAGCACAAAAATGTAATTTGATCATGTCTATTACATAAAAGCCCTTGCCATTTTCCTTTTTTAGCGTTTTACCTTTAGAGATGGTACTCCGCTCCACTTCGACCAGTGTTTATATGATTATGTTGTTGCCATATATTTCTAAGAATTTTTAAACACTGAGATTGATAGCAAGGATGTATGTGGCTGTTTTGCATCATTAATGACAAAGGGGAGCCAAGTAGAGAAAAAGAAGTACTCACACAGTCATCAGAGGACTAAGTAAGTTTGCAGAAATCTGAAATTATAGTATGAACTGGTGTGTCATATCCTTTATTGAAAACAAATAATTGTGTCTGAACAAGCAATGATCTTCATTTAATCTAGCATTTCATGTATAATCAGTTATCCTAAAGTCTCACTCCCTGGGCCAGTGTACAAATGTTTTGAACATAGTATTCTCTAGTTTTAAACAAAATTAGGTGTGCTTAACCTAAATATTGCATTTGTGTCTTTCAGCTTTCAAAAGAACTGCAGTGTGCAGTTATAAATCACATCCAGTCCTTTGTAAAAAATGAGAAAAACCGACAAATCATGTGTGAAGCTGGGTTGTTAAACGCACTTATTACTCATTGCCATGATCTACTAACAAACAAAGATGATCCGCTGTATTTAGGTGTTACCCGGATTTTTGAGAAGCTTGCTTCACAGGCCATTGACCCAATTATTTTAAGGTAAGTAAAATGAATAACCATATAAAAGTCATACTTGTTAAAATATTCTGGTTATGTAATTGTCACTAACTGAATACTCTTTAAGTATTAATGTTATAAAACTGCTATGTAAAAATATGCTACCATTCACCTTTATGTCTGTATGTGTGTATGTATACACATATGAGTTTGTTTTTCGTTTTTCTTTTGGCTTCTCCTGGTTAGGGCTTACCACAGCAGAACTCCGGTCCGCTAATGATTGGCAGTCGATTTTTATGGTGCCGAGGTGCCAGCCTGACGCCCAACCTTCAACGAAGGCATGCCCATTCACACATGTCTTTTGAATGCCACTCCACCGCGGGGAGGACATGCAGACTCCACACAGAAGACACTCCAGCCGAGAATCGAATGGGAGAACCTCTTGCTATGAGGCGACAATGCTACCGCTGCACCACCGCGGCTTATGTATACACATATGAGTAAAGTGGGTAAAACAAACTGAAGGCAGAGTTTTCAAGTTAAGTGCACTTTATTTGCCATGACAAATAAACAGGTGAAAGCAAAACTAACTTTCTTAGCAGCAAAACATGAACTCATACACTTTAGACCTCTAGCAAAATGTACAGTGTCTGGTAAAATCCAAATATTTCCTCGCTTGTGTCATCAAGTTTCTTTCCTGGTACCCTTCAGTCATATTTCCTTCAGCAAATCCTCCAGTAAGTCTTCCCTTCTGGTTAAGTTCTACTTCTGCAGTGAGAAGCAACCATCTGTTCCAGACAGTACTCCCCCTGCAATGAGAGTCAAATGTCTCTTGTGACAGTACTCTTGTGCACTGAGAAGCAGATGTCTCTGATTGCTGGGTTACAGCCCTCTCTTTTAAGAGCTTTACAACAGGCGATTCCAATCAGCATCTGCTGTTATGTATTTTGCCGTAATGTTGGAGATATTCTTCCTAGCTCATAATAAGATTAGCCACAATCCACTCTGTGCTGCAGCCTTCCAGTTACCCAACATATCACACTGGTTTTGTATTGTTCAGAAGAGGTTATGCGACTTGGATAGTCTATTTGTAATAGAGTTCATATTAACTGGCCCAGATACCTCTTGATCACATCTAGGGTAGTCAAAATCCTTGCCTTGACTAGCTTCATTATGAGTGTTTCCACTGCAAGTATTGAACAATTGTCATCATCATCTTCTTTCGGCTGTTCCCGTTAGGGTTCGCCACAGCGGATCATCTGTTTTCATTTCTTCCTGTCCTCTGCATCTTGCTCTGTCACACCAACCACCTGCATGCCCTCTCTCACCACATCCATAAACCTTATCTTAGGCCTTCCTCTTTTCCTGTTACCTGGTAGCTTCATCCTTAGCATCTTTTTCCCAATATACTCAGCATCCCTTCTCAGCACATGTCCAAACCAACGTAGTCTTGCCTCTCTGGCTTTGTCTCCAAACCTGCCAACCTGGGCTGACCCTCTAATATACTTAATCCTGATCCTGTCCACCCTTGTCACACCCAGTGCAAATCTTAACATCTTTAACTCTGCCACATCCAGCTCTAAATCCTGCCTTTTTGTCAGTGCCACTGTCTGCAACCCATATAACATAGCCGGTCTCACTATGCTCTTGTAGACCTTCCCTTTCACACTTACTGGTACTCGTCTGTCACAAATCACTCTCGACTCTCTTCTCCACCCACTCCATCCTGCCTGTACTCTCTTCTTCACCTCTCTTCCACACTCACCATTACTCTGAACTATTGATCCCAAGTATTTAAACTCATCCACCTTCGCAACCTGTACTCCTTGCATCCTCACCATTCCTCTATCCTCCCTTTCATTCACACACATATATTCTGTCTTAGTCCTGCTGACCTTCATTCCTCTTCTCTCTAGAGCATATCTCCATCTCTCCAGGGTCTCCTCCACCTTTTCCCTACGCTCACTACAGATCATCTGCAAACATCATAGTCCACGGGGACTCTTGTCTGATCTTGTCTGTCAACCTGTTCATCACCATTGCAAATAAGAAAGGGCTCAGAGCTTATCCTTGATGTAATCCCACCTCCACCTTAAACGCATCCGTTACTCCCACTGCAGACCTCACCACTGTCACACTACCCTCGTACATATCCTAAGTTGTAACTCTAATTTAGTTGCTAGAAGGCATTACAAAATAATATGGAGCTTTATGGTTTAGGGACCAAAATGACGTTACTATGTCATACACTTTGGAACTCCTCAATAACTCACAGTTTTAAGTATCCCTTTCACTTTATTACTTGTTTTTGGGAATATAGTAACCTTTGTGGTTTTAGGTTCACCTTCTCCGCTGCACAGTTTCAATATAAGTTCTAACAGGTAGCTTTAAAAAAAAAAAAAACTTTATTTCTCAGTAAACATTCTTTCTCTTTTTGTTTCTGGGCCTAAGGTAAAGTTTCATCTTGTTGAAAAGCATGGGTAGAATTCCTTGGTACCTTAAAATTGTTATCTGCCTTAGCTTCCAGCTGACCATGGAAGTGACAACTTCCTTCCATGATTTTAACAAATTTGTATGATATGTATTCTCAGGCCTTCTCTTTCCAGTCTAACTTAACTTACTGTATTGTCAGGCCTTCTGTTTCCAGTCTAACTTATTGTAGTGTTCACGTCTTTCAATTTCTCTGTCATGTCATTGAAACCTTTTCATCTTGCTAGGAATTTATTTTAAGTAGGGAGGAGTAATGCTAACCCTTTTGTCAACAGTTTTAAATTTACCAAGTCTGGCATTCTTGCTATACACCAGCTGTTTCATTTCTTGTGCATTCTGAAAATATTTTTTCAATGTTAGCATAATAATTTTGAATCTGTTTTACAAGTTTAAGTGTTGGGCTGTTACACTTTTTTTTTTTTTCAATAATTTTTATTTTTATTTTTACATTAATAAATGTTACAAATAAAAACCATCTTACAGCATGACCATGTGCATATATATATATATATATATATATATATATATATATATACATACATATACATATATATATATATACATACATACATACATATACACATATATACATACATACATACACATATACATGTGTTATACATTGATGTCAAATACCACAGGATCACAGGATATAGGTCATACAACATATCTATTTACACTATGTACATAGATGCTTTCATTGTTAATTCCACAGTTATATAGACAGTATATACATTCATAATATCCAAGTTATTATTTAATATCTGAACTTGTATGTGTTCTTTGGTTCCAATAGTGTATTTCTAAGTTGCTGTGTGATGAATTATGCTAATATGATGTTAAAGGTTTGTTCCCAAATTTCTCTGGATTTCATGTTTTTGTTTCTTTTATCTATTACTATTTTATGAGCTAAAAGGTGTTGTATAGCTACTTGTTTAAAACCCTCCCAAGAGATATTTATCGTATCTAGCCATTTAAAAGCTATATACAGTTTCATTAGTAGGAAAATTGTTAAAAGTGTATTGGCTTGTTTTCTTGGGATGTTAGGTGGGAGAATGTGTAACAGAGTGAATTCCCAAGTTAATGTTGATGTTTGATAACCTGTTTTTTGTAATTGTACCTTGAGAGAGTTCCAGAGTTTATAGACACATTTACAGCTCCAAAATACATGGATTAAGTCAGCTATCTGGTTCTTACAGTGTGGGCAGAAAGGTGATTTTGATGTGTTAAATTTGTGTAGGATTGCAGGTGTAAAATAAGCATTATTATTGATCATGAGCTGAGTGTATGCTAACTTTTTGAGGGGTAGAATCTTCAGTGTTAGATTGATTGCCTGGCATATTTGCTGATCATCTATGGATGGTTTAATTTTTCTCCAGTAGTTAGAGAAGAGGAGGTCCTTCTGGTATTTGATTTCATTTATCATTTTATATGAATTGGTAATAGTTTTCTTTGTTGTGATAATAGTTTTCCAAAGCCTGCTACAAGTTTCTATGTCACTATTGGTCATAGTAATATTTTGGATATAACTGGAACACAGTTCTTTGATTTGTCTTAGGATTATTATGTGTGATTTAGGGAGGTTTAATTTGGTCCTCATTTCTTGTATTGAACAGTTAAGGTAGGGATTGATATCTTGGATTGTTTTATCTTTTAGTCTGGGAAAACGGACTGAGTCCAGCATATTATTGTTTATTTTTAAATTTGGGTTTTTATGAAGGGGTTGCAGTATTGTCATGGCATGTCTAAGGTTCAAGAATTGAAAGAGTTTTTGTGCTAGGTTGATAGAATGTTTTAAGGGCTCTATAATGTTATAAGTTTGTATTTCTTTCTGCTTCAGGAATGGAAGTGCTTTGGGATTGAAACCTAGAGCTTTAATATATCTATAATATATTGTCACCCAGAGAGGAGACCAATTTTCCATTGACGGGTTATGTTCAGCTATTCTCAATATTCTGTTAGTGTTAATGATCGAGTAGTACATCTTAAAATCTGGTAGATTTAGTCCTCCTTTGCTTTTGGGGAGTGTTAATTTTGGATAGGAGATTCTGTTTTTTTTGGGTTCCCATATAAATTTTGCTAGGAAGGTATGAATTTGTTTGAAGAATTTATTATGTATTGTTGTCTGTGATGTCATGAATATATACATTAATCTAGGTAAAATGTTCATTTTGATTATTGATACTTTGGCCAAGAATGGTAGTTTTAGATTGTTCCATCTTTTGCAGTCTTGCATTATATTTTGCCATTTAAGGTTTACATTGTGTTGGTAGAAGTCTTTGTTACTCTGGAAAAAGGTGATTCCCAGGTATTTAGTTTCTTCTTTAATTTTTATTGTGTTTAACAGTGGTATTAGTGAGATGAGTTTGGGTGTTTTTAGGGGGAAAATATTAGTTTTATTAAGGTTTAGTTTGTAGTTAGACATAGTCGAGAAATGTTCAATTGCAGCTATTATTTTGTTTATATCTGAATTTGGTGTAGTGCAGTATATGTTCAGATCATCTGCAAATGCAGTGAGGTATATTTTGAAGTTGTGTATTGATGGAGGATTGTGATATGTATTTTGTTTAATGTATAGAAAGAGTGGTTCTAGGTATAGGTTAAACAGGAAGGGTGATAGTGGGCATCCTTGTCTTGTTCCATTTTTTATTAGGATCCTATTTGACCAAGTTTTATTTATATACAGAGATGTGTATGGGTTGCTATAGAGAGTTTGGATGATCTGAATGAAGTTATTGGGTATATTAAAGTAGGGTAGTGTTTGGAGTAAGAATTCTAGATTAACCCTATCAAATGCCTTGTGGGCATCCACTACCATTGTGTAAATGTTGATATTGTATTGGTTAGCGTAGGATATTAGTGCATCTAATGTTAATGTATTGTCACTAGTCTGTCTATGTGGTGTAAAACCAGATTGTTCTGGGGAGAGGATTTTTTCTATCAGATTTTTCATTCTGTTTGCAAGTATAGAGGTAAATATTTTAGTATTTATATTTAAGAGGGAGATGGGTCTGTGTGTTCTTTTAATATAAATATAGTTTTAGAGGCATTAAAGTGGATATCATTTATTTTATAGTTTATTATGTAATTCAGTGTATAGTATAGTAGTTTGGCTATCAAGGGGGAAAATGCTTTGTAAAATTCTGATGCGAGTCCATCCGGACCCGGAGCCTTATGCACTTTTAAGTGTTTGATTGTTGTAATAATTTCACTGATGGATATCGGCTCAGTTAGTGCTGTTACACTTTTAAAGGAGCTTTTCTCTTCCTGTCAGTCTCTTTGGCTATGCCTTACAACCATGGAGGATACCTCCCATATAGTATCTCAAATGGGTAAATCATGTTGAATCTTGAGTGCCTCTGTTACAGCAAACAGTAGATAAGGAAGTAACTGATCTGAGTTTTTACCATATTGTTCTGTGGCCTTCTTTAGCATAGACTCTAGAGTTTTATTAAAGTATTCCAATAACCCATCAGCCTGAGAATGGTATACCAAAGCTCTTAACTGTTTTACAGCAAATCACTGGCAAAGCTGATTAATTTATTTGGGTATTGATGCATTCCATTGCTGGTCTGTCTTTCTTTTGAGTATTAATAAAAAAGAGAGAGCTAGTCCAGAAAACAAACCAAATAAACCAGAGGGTGGACTAATGAAGAGCGTACGTAGAATATAGAGCCTTTTATTAACAAATATTAATGCTGAACGTATAACAATGGCGTTTTCATCCAAGTATCCCTCAGACTTCTTCAGACATAATGTTAAAACAAGAAACCACTTCACCTTATATACATTCACATAAAATTAATTAATGAGTCTGTTAAAATCATTAAAGGCATACTTCCCCAATAATAAAATCCCTACATAAATCAAAGCATTTTTGTAAAAAACATATATTGTTTGACTTTCGGCTTTTCCCGGTTAGGGGTCGCCACAGTGGAACTCCGGTCCGCTCATGATTGGCAGTGGATTTTTACAGTGCCGTGTTGCCAGCCCAACGCCCAACCTTCAATGAAGGCATGCCCATTCACACTCGCACCTACCTGCATGTCTTTAACGTCACTCAGCCACAGGGAGGACATGCAAACTCCACACTGAAGGCACTCCAGCCAAGAATCGAACGGGAGAACCTCTTGCTGTGAGGCGACAACGCTAACCACTGCACCACCGCGGCTTGTTGTAAAAAAATATGCAGTACACTTATACACCACATATAGAACTCGTATAAAAAACATATATAAAATATAGATAAAATATATAAGTATAATAAGTATATATAAAACCTATATGAAATTGTGACCTGGTGATGGTATAAAATGTATATACATAAATTCTTATGTGATATTATATACCTATATATAAATATGCATAAATAATAGAAATTAAAGCTTAGCTGATCTAAGCTTCAAAATGGTAATATAGAAATATGATCATTTAACCCAGGGGGGTCTGTTAGTTTCCAATGTGACCTGCCAAAAAGTTTCTCTAAACCCCAATTTAGTCTCCCAAGGACCCCCTCTTATTTCCTTGGCAACTATTTCAATAACAGAGAAAACAAATTTAGCATTGACACATTCCAGTGTGTGTCTATAAAGAGCATTCGTATTATTTCTTTTCTTCACATCATTCAAGTGTTCATATATCCTACATTTCAGATGCCTTTCCGTTTTTCCAGCGTAAAAGGCATCACATGATCCACGTTACCAAATAAACCAGCCCTTGAGAATTATAGTTGGAATAATTCCTACTATATAAAGTTTTTTGTCTTGCTGTAATATAAACTTCTTCCACCTGTAAGATGTGCATGCATTGGGCACATGCCCCACACCTATAAGTACCTCTCCTTTTATGTGTAAAAACATGAGCTTTAGCAGCATTTTCCAATAAATTCTTAATGTTTTGCCCTTTTCCTAAAAACTACTTTCAAAGGTTTATTCTTTAATACATCTAGGTCTGTTAATTCAGAAAACTTATTCCATTCTCTTTCAATAATAGTTTTAACCTGATATGCATTCCCACTAAAATTGGTTACAAATGCCCTACCAGAATTATGTTGGATTGATTTTTGTATAGACCCCATTATTAGAGGTGATCAGACCTGTACCTAAAACAGGTGTATACTTATCCTTTCTTCTCTGAACTACTTCAGCTTGAATGGCAATAATAAGGTCTGTAGGATATCCTCTGTCCTTAAACATTTTTTCTAGTACACCACTTTCATTTTGAAAATCCAGATCCAAAGATGTCATGCGGCTTACGCAAACATACTGTCCTTTAATAATGCTCTTTTTCTGAAAGAATGGATACGCACTACTGTAGCTAATATATGTATTGGAGAAAGTTGGTTTTCTGTAAACCATGGATGTTAAGTTGTCAATCTCGCCTTCATTCTTGCTTGATGGGTTGCTTTAGCTCGAGAACTCCTTTTACCAGCTCGAGGCAGCCCCATATCCCATGATGCAAGGCAGTAAATACCCAGATCTAGTTTGTCGCTTGGGAGGTCTTCTCTTTACCAGCTCCTGGTAAGTAGTTCACATTTGTGATATTTCAAGCCCCTTTTAGTTTAAAACTAATTTTTTGATAGTTTAAATTTATTTATACCCTTTTCTGACAGAAATCCCTGTCTCTTTTAATTTTTGTTAGTCAATTTTCCCTATCCATCCCCTGTTAGGGTGTGTGTGTTGGTGTTTTATAAAATACCTCTTGGTATTTTGTTTAATTTAATTTTGACTGGTGTGTCTGTGTGTGTTGTGTTTAGGCACCATGTCTAAGGAGAGGGTTCAGGTTAAGAAGTGTGACTCGTGCTGTCAGAAGATGTCTCTGACAGACGGTCACACTTCTTGCCTGTATTGCTTGGGCCCTCTTCACCTGCAGGACTCCTGTGCTATTTGTCACTCCTTCAGCCAGAGAGTCCTGCAGGAGACGCAATGTTGATTCTCAGGCTCCACAAAATCAACTAAAACTGCCAAGGCCCAGGCTTCTGTTTCTAAGCCTGAGCGGCGATCTGTTCTGGATCGCCAAATTTCGCTCGCCCGATGGCTATCCGCATGGGTTTTTGACCGCCGATGTCGGCTCCGATCGGCTCCGACACCGGTGGCTGTATCGGCTCCGGAGCTGATACATCGACTGTCGGCTCCGAAGTCGGTGCCGACAGGATCAGTATGTCGGCCCGATGGCCCATTCCAGGAAGAGGTGGTCTCTTCTAACGGAACGGACCCACCGGAGCCGATCTTCAAGGTCATCCAGGTTGTCAGAACATGACCTAGAGAGAGTGGTCAGTAGATTACTCAAGTCACAGGTACTGGCCCAAATGCTACACAGTCCGTCTCAGCAGGCGACTGTTGGTCCACACCCGTTATAGTTCCTCCTTCAACTCTACCCCAGAGCTTGGAGTTGGAGTCTTCGGCATGGTTACTGCTACGGCTGGAGGACGGATACCCCTTCTGTTCCTTCAGCCCCTACTCTTATCTCCTCTTCTTTAGAGGGATTCGGTGGTCGGGCTTCCATGGTCTCCTCCGAGGGGTGAGTGGCATCGGACCCTTGACATCTGCCTCGGAGACTTCCTTTCGGTGGTTCCTGGAGTTCCTAGCTCTTGGAGCGGGTTCTCTTGGACCTGCCTGGGAGGAGCATTCGAGGTGATGAAGAGTGTACTGGCCACTGGTATCAGTCAGCAGTCTGTTCCGTAGCTCCTCCCTCTATGGTACCTGTTGACATCTCTGCCACTTCTCTTGCTACAGGACCCAGAGATCCTCCATTCTCCTGATGTTTCGGGAGATCCTCCTAGGAAGAGGACTTGTAAGAGGAAGCATGTAGACTCCATACTGACTTTGATGAGTCAGAGGGATCCCCTAGATCCCCTCTGAGGACGTCTCCTTTTCAGACATCCTAGAACTTCTCAAACAGAGGGAAACTGGCCCACCAACAATCCCTCTGAGGATGAGTCAGTATACCTAGGCGTTTGGATCTCGGCCCTCCACCTCCTGGGTGTCTCCGCAAGGCGTGGACAGCTCCTGACTCTGTAGAGCCAGTCCCTAGGAGGCCTTCTAAATTTATCACTGCCCCTAGTGACAAACAATTCCTAACCAAGGGTGTCCCGCTGATGCCATGTCCATCCTCCTAATAAGGACTCTAGGACCATGGATAGTGCAAGTAAGCGGATGTTTTCCTCAGCGACCTTTGCTACTGAATTATCTTTGTCACTTCACCAGACTCCAGAGATATCCTGAAGGAGCTGGGAGAAGTAGTTCAGGATCCTACAGCTGCAGGGGCTCAAGAAAAGATTGCAACCCTCAATTCCATTGCTAACTCCTCCAGCTAATATCTTATGCTGCGGATGGACAGGTGGACGCCAAGCCTGGATGCGGCTATGTGATTTTTCCTTTAAGGCGTCCTTCACAAATTCTCCCTTTGATGGGTCAGCTTTGTTTGGCCCTCAGGTGAAGGAGACCTTGACCAGGTGCGAGCAGGACGGCAAGACTCTTTCTGCTGTTGGAGTCCGTTTTCCACCTTCTAGGCCTTATCCCAAAGGACAGAAGGGTGGGAAGATGTGGTTCCGTAAATCCCAAGGAGTCACGATTCACGTGGTCAGTTTACCCCTAGAGGCAGAGGGGTAACAACAACAGCTAGAGGCAGAGGGGTCCAAGAACCAGGAAACAGGGAGCCTCTCTCTGATAAGCCCTTTCAGCATCCCTGAGGTGTTGCCCGGCTGTCCCTCCTTGGAGGCAGTCGGGGAAGATTATCACTGTACCCAGAAGCCTGGCATTCCCTCACTCAAGACAGATGGGTACAGTCGATCATATCCAAGGGTTACATAATTCCTTTCGAGGAAAGTCCCTTCCCCTCAAGTTCCTTCCAGATGTACCACCCGGTCTAAGGGACATTGCAGAGTTAGAAATCGCAAAACTACTGCAAAAGAGCCATTCAGCCAGTTACAATAGACCATTCAGAGCCGGAATCTACTCAAGGTTCTTTTGGTCCCCAAAAGACGGAGACTGGAGACCAATATTGGATCTCAGCAGACTCAACAAGTCTGTCAGGAAGACAAGATTCGAATGGTCACTCTTCAGTCAATTCTGCCCTTCTTACAGAAGGACAACTGGATGTGCTCAATAGATCTTCAGGATGCTATCACATCAAACGCCCAGGAGGTTTCTCCGCTTTGGCTGGGGTCAGTCATTTCCAGTTCAGAGCCCTGCCCTTTGGTCTCACTACAGCCCCAGAGTGTTCACCAAATGCATGGCATTGGTCACGGCTCACCTGAGACTGGCTCCTGTCAGCCACCACCAGACATCAGCTTATACAAGCCAGGGATTACACAATAGACCTTTGTTCTCATTTGGGCATCTCAGTCAACGTCATCCTTATCGCCCTGCCAGTCTATTACCTTCATAAACTTAAACACTGTTCGGATGTCAGCTACCCTTACAAAACAAAGAGTTTCAGACATTCAGACTCATGTCAGGATCATTATGGCCAGCAAGAAAGTACAGGCCAGAATGGTTCTAAAGGTATTAGGTCTCATGGCTGCGGCCATTACTCTTCTTCCCTGGCTTTCTTCAGTGGATGCTGTTCACACAGTGGTCATACCACACCAGATACTGGTGACACACACATGCAAAGATCATCTTGCTTGGTGGATCACATCTTCTCAGGTTCACCAAGGCAGGTGCTTTGTACCTCCGTCCCGATAGCCACTGTTACCACGGATGCCTCCCTGATCGGGTGGGGGTCATTATCAGGGCAGGATGGTTCATGGTACCATCTGCACATAAATGTCCTGGAGATGAGAGCAGTGCTTTAAGCCCTCAACGACTTTCTTCCACACAGACAACATGTCTGTAGTTTGGTATATCAACAAACAGGGCGGAACCAAGTTCTACCCCTTGTCAGACTTTGGCAATGGGCGATCTCCTCTCATCGGTTTCTGGTAGCAACGCATATCCCTGGGAAAACCAACATTATAGCGGACAGATTGAGCAGAGCTATTCTCATGCCTCACGAGTGGTCTCTCAAGCAATCCATAGCGGAAGAGATTTTTCTGGAAATCTTTTGCTACTCCCCAAAACAGCAAATGTCCAGACTTCTTCAGCCTCTTCCTCTATCAGGCCATCCCCCAGAGACGCTCTGACCCAGGATTGGCCCCAGGGACTTCTTTATGCCTTCCTCCATTTCCTCTGATCCCTCAGGTGATCCAGAAAGCTACCGTTTGAGAGCCAAATTGATTCTCATTGCCCCTTTTCGACAGTTTGGTTCCCGTTCCTCCATCATCACCTTTTGGTGCAGGCATCTGGACCCAGTGCCAGATCTACTGATTCACCATTCTCTCAACCTCACAGCATGGTTGCTCCACTTCCTTCCTTAGCCAGGCTTCCTTTGATCTCTAACCCAGTTAGAGATATCATAACTAAAATCCTCTACCAGGAGGATTTACACTAGCAAATGTCTTATTGGGCTAAGGCCCAAAATATTGATCCTTTTACTGCCCCTGTTCAGGCAGTTCTGGACTTCTTAGCAGAGATTTTTCATGCAGGCTCCTCTTCTTCCACAGTCAGAGTTCAGTTGGCTGCTATTTCTAATTTTCATGTCGGGATAGCAGATCATAATATTATGTCCCATAGGCTCTGCAGGGCCTTTTGAAAGGAATTTTCCTACTAAAGCCTCCAATCAGGAATCCTCCTCCTCAGTGGGATCTAAATTTAGTGCTGACATCCTTGATTCTTCCGAGCCAGCTGTTTCTTGTTCCCTAAAATATCTTTCTTGGAAAACGTTATTCCTAGTGGCTATTACATCTGCCAGGAGGGTGTCTGAACTTCATGCTCTTCGGTTCGACCCCCTATTTGATTTTTCACAAAGACAGAGTATCTTTGAGAACTAATCCATCCTTTTTACCTAAGGTCGCTTCAAAAACAATCTGAATCAATCCATTGATCTCCTGTATTTTTCCTAACTATTCAGATAGAGCTGAACAAAAGCTACATTATCTTGATGTCCACCGTCAGCTTAGATATTATTTGGACAGAACAAAAAATTTAGGAAATCTGATCAACTTTTGTTTCCTATGCGGATAATAAAAAGGCCTTCCTGTTTCTAAAGTGACTTTGTCCAGATGGCTTTCTTCGGTCATCACTGAAATTTATACGATCAGGGAAAACAGCTGTGCTCAAAACCTAAAGCACATTCAACTAGGAGTTTAGCTACTTCTACAGCCTTTCAAGCTAGACTGCCTTTGGACACTATTTGTGCAGCCCACTTGGGCCACTCCTCACACTTTTGTTTCCCATTACAAATTGGACTTGGCCTCCAGGGACAGAGCCAGTTTTGGCTCTACAGTCCTCAAGAGTTTGTTCCATTGAGCCACCCAGGATAGAGGTGCTAGGGCGGTCCCATCAAGCAAGAATGAAGGCGAGATTGACAACTTAACATTAAGTTATGTACCCATGTTAGTTGTCTTCTCTCTTCTTTCTTGCACTCCTCCCTCCTTCCCCTGGCCTGGACAGACCTTGTATAAGAAACTATTATGCTAAAGACCATTCAGACCTGGTCCTTTTTCCATCTGTAAGTTTCTTCTTCCTTTGGGAAGTATTTTATGCTTGGTGTTATTGCCCTTTGTCAACAAACGAGATCTGGGTATTTACTGCCTTGCATCATGGGATATGGGGCTGCCTCGAGCTGGTAAAAGGAGTTCTCAACCCATCAAGCAAGAAAGAAGGCGAGAGAAGACAACTAACATGGAACGTTATGGTAGGTACATAACTTCTTAATTTAAACCCATTTTCATATATTGTCACATCAAGATCATTAAATTTTTCAAAAGCTACCTGATGTGTAAACTGAAGAAAGGTAGTGGTTTGAAATAAATAATCCATGAATTCTTCCAATATTTCCAAATCTCCTGTCCAAAAGATACAGATGTCGTCAAGGTATCTAGTGTACAGCTTCCAATATTGTGCATAAGGGCATACATGTATAAATTTGGTTTCCCATACTGATAAAATAATATCAGCGTGTATGGGGGCACAACTGGCACCCATAGCTACTCCTTGTTCCTGCCGATAAAACTCTCCCTCAAAAAACAAAAAAATGTTTTTGAGAACGAGTTTGGCCAACGCTAGACAGAGAAAAATGTCATTATCAGAAATATCTGTCCTCATTCTAAGTGCTTCTTCCAACCACATCAGTCCTATATCGTGTGGAATAACAGAGAATAGATCCACTACATAAATGGATACAAACTTTAGGCCTTCCACACAGTATTCAGGCTGTATTCTAGCAAGAAAATACCAAGAGTCCTTAAGGATGTGGGTACACCCCCCCCCCCCAAATCGTCTTAAATTTCCAGTCTAGTTATTTTTGCCAACGGTGCTATTTTGGAGCCTTTTGAGGCCACAACCGGTCTGAATGGGGGGGGGGGGGGCAACATCCATATGGACCTTGGGTATTCCAGATATAGAGGGTACCCTAAGGGAAACATTGTCCACATAAAGTGTACATTTGAAAGTCAGTAACCCCTTGATCAAGTATGTCCTTCAATGTCAAATCTGTTTTCTTATAAGCAATGTTAATTTCTTTAATAGATACTTGGCTGTATCTATTTTCATCATGCAAGAACATTTTTGCCTCATACAAAATCTTGTCCATGCGGACAATGCCCCCTCCATTGTCAGATTCCATCACTTGTATCCTAGGGTTAAAAGTCAATTCCCTGAGAAGTTTGTTCTCATCTTCCATTAAATTATACTTAATTCTAGTTTTTTTTAATAATTTCTAATTTCCTTTTCTAACACATTTTTCAACTTTTTCAACTGTGGATGAAGTGTGGGGTTAAAGGGTACTACTTTTTTGGGGTACAGTTGTGTTGGATGGTAATGAAGTCTCTTTAAACAAGTTTTCCAAATTGAGTTTTCTGCTAAACATTTTTATACCTAATATAACTTGTGGGAGGTTGCCTTTCCTCATGGGAATATATTTAAACCCTTTCATAAATAAATTAAAAAAATCCTGTGTAACCTCCATAGAGCTATAATTGAAAATATGAAATCCTTGCCAACATAAAACTTGAGAGTTATTACTAGTACCAGTTGGACCACAAACATCTTGCATTATCTGTATTTCCGTCTGCTCGAGGGGAGCCTTGTAAAAATGGTTATTATATTTTTGTCGTATTCTCTCTCTATTAATTTTTATTGTTAATAAATAAAGAATATAGCTATATTTATGCATATTTATATATAGGTATATAATATCAAATAGGAATTTATGTATATAGATTTTATACCATCACCAGGTCACAATTTCTCTCATAGGTTTTATATATAATTATTATACTTATATATTTTATATATGTTCTATATGTAGTGTACAAGTGCTGCTATAGGGAATTTTATAATATACACTATATATTTTTTACAAAAATGCTTTGATTTATGTAGGGATTTTATTATTGGGAAGTGTGCCTTTAATGATTTTAACAGGCTCATTAATTAATTTTATGTGAATGTGGTGTATAAGGTGAAGTGGTTTCTTGTCTTAACATTGTCTGAAGAAGTCTGAGGGATGCTTGGATGAAAACGCCATTGTTATAAGTTCAGCATTAATATTTGTTAATAAAAGACTCTATATTCTACGTACGCTCTTTATTAGTCCAGCATCTGGTTTATTTCTTTGAGTATTTTTACAGTGGAGAAGAGTTAACACTAAATCCTTGGCTATTGATTTATCATTGGCTTTCTGAGTAGGTACTGCTTCTGGAAAATTTACAACAGCATAATCACCAAAAGGTATTAAAGATGCAAGATGTATTTGCAAAACATCTGAATGGGACCTCAATAATTGGCATAGATATCAGGAGAAGTCTGAACCCAGAATGTTTTGGCATTTTGGGCATGCTGATCAGAAAGTCTCAATATGTATTTCTGAAATATGACAATATGTCACTTTCATCACAAGGGTGCAAAAGGTTTTTTGGCAAACAACTGGTATATTATTTTTTCTGTATTTATTTGCTGTGCTATTGTAAGTTATTCTTCAGCTCAAAATAAAGGTATGGGATGGCACCACCTAGGTCATCTGTTTCTCTTTGTGCTGTTTCTCTGTGTGCTTTGACTATATTTTCTTTGGCCCTGCTTAATGTATCAAGTTCTCATTGTGCTTTCTTAAAAGTCTCATTGCTTATTTCCAAATCCGTCAAGTCTTTATCAGTACACTAAGTAGAGAGTATAGCCTCTTCATCTGAAATTACAGATATAGGTCGTTGTCCTTCTATTTATTTATCTATCTCCAGAAGGCAGATATCCTTCCATATCACTGTTGCACTATTCTTTACAACAGTGATTCCCTGCCAAGGGCCGCCTGATGTCTGGCCAGTATACCAAAGCTACATCACTTTTATGCTCCCTGCACACCAGGTAGGGCATAAAGGTGATATCTGGACGTACCATCCTCAGAACTTCTTTGCCGCCAGTCCAGACATCATCTTTAGTTGTCGGTCTGAATGCTCATTCATCTGCTTGTTCTACCGCTTTCAGATAAGTGCCCCGTTGGGATGTTTGATTTTATTTGTCTTACGTTTGCCTTGTATTCCGGTTGTTGGCTTTCATGTCATCCAGAAAGAGGAAATGCCAGTGCAGGAGACATATTCCCCGTAAAGATTGTCACGAGCAGTGTTTGTTCTATTTAGGTGCTTCACACTGTACATCTTGTGAGATTTGTCCTTCCTTTATCCCTAAGACATTGAGGAATCAGCTTTTTTCCCTAGCAGTTTATGTTGAGAACCAGTGACTTAAATTGTTGGCTAAGAATACTATGGAGGGATCTTCCCGGCCCAAGGGCCAGCCATCTACAAAGAAAAAGGCCAAGAAAGTTAGGTCTGATTCTTCAGCTGTACCGTCTCCACCGGACTTCTCTTTTGAGGTTGGTGAAAGCCCAGAGTAATGTCCAGTTTCTTTTCCAGATTCCTCTACCACAACCACTTTGGAGGCCTGCATGGACCCAACGTCACACACGTCTATGGATATTTTGCAGCCATCTGGCTCGGATGTACAGGGGATCCGCACCTGGTTATTACTGAAGGGCCTAGGGGTGTTCCTCAAATTTTAGTCAGGGAAGAGGTCCCATTTATCATTATTGAGTGCTATCAGGGTTCAGAGCCTCCAAAAATTTTCAAGGCTAATGTCCCACTCTAAAAGAAGCAGAAAACTAAACATATTTCGCCTGCTTCCAAATATCCTCAGAGTATCTTGTTTAATGCCCTTATGGCTCTCAAGCCTCCAGAAGATGTTTCTTTTTCTGCTTCCTCCTGGTCTTCTACTCCTCTCTAAGAGGCCTAGGGAGCAGGATTCTTCTTCTGAGGAGGATGCTGATTCTGACAACCAGTCCCTGACTTATTCCTCCCAGATTCCTGCGCGTCTTGACTGTGGTTCTGAGGAAGAAGAATCTATCAGTCCTGACTGTCCTTTTGTGGAGATTTGATTTGGTGATGCGGTTTTCAGAATGATGGGATTTTTCAAATGGGACTTTGCTCAAGTGTCGGATGTTCAGAAGAGGGTACTATAGCTTTTGCATATGGAGTCTGCTAGGTCATCTGCTGTTCCTCCAGTTTTTGTTGCCTTGCTGGATGCTTTTTCTACTGCCTCTCAACCCCCTGCTCCCAAAAGACCCGATAGGTTTTATAAAGTGCCTGAGGACTTCAGGTTTCTATAGAAGTGTGCCTCGGCTGACCCCTCTGTGGTGTCTCTGGCTTCAGATAAACATTCCAAATTCTTGCCTTCCACTAAATTGCTGCCATCTGATAAGGATAGCAGAACCATGAAGAGATTGGGTAAGAAAATGTATACTTCTGCTACCCTGACATTTAGAGCTGTTAACTGTCAAACAGATATGACTAGGTACATTTTGGCTGTTCTCTCTCAAGCCTGTCAGGCTATTTCTGATCTTCTTTATTCTGAGGGCAAGGCCTCTGCCCTTGACTTACTTGGGACATCCTCCCAGGTGTCCCACCATTCCATTAAATGCAGCTGATGGTTCATCTTGGGCAGCTGCTTTTAGGTCAGTTTTGAGGAGGTATGCATGGCTAAGACTTCAACCTTTACGTAATGATATCAAGGCAAACTGATGGATGCTCTTCTAAACAATAAGCATTTGTTTGATGCTGCTGCTGTGGAGTTGTTTAAGTCCCTGCAAGAAAAAGGCAAGGCCTTACAGGAGCAGATACATATTTTTGTTTCCCCTATGCCCAAGTTTCAGAGGAATTATCCCAATAAGCCTGCCTTTGTTTGTAGACAGTCTCACCCTCCCATAAAAGTAAGAAGGGTGGTAGAAGGGCTCCCTAGCTAAGGCTACCCAAACTCCTTCTACTCAGAAACCTACTTTTCCTGACAAACCAGGTGCTGTCTGACTATCCTGTTCTTCTCAGTCACATTCCTGTTCCTCTGCTTCTTTCCATGTCTCTTCCTATTTGGGTAAAGGTCACTCAAGACTCCTGGGTTCTTTCCATAATTCGCCTGGGTTATTATATGGTTTGGAACCCCCACCCCCACACACACACACACACAGACACCTTTTTGGGCATTCCTCAGCCTCCTCAGGAACAACTGCTCTTTTTTTCCCAGAGGTGCTTCAGGGCCTGCTGGCTCAAGGAACAATTCAAGAAGTTCCAGCTCCTCAAAGGGGGAAGGGGTTTTACTCCAGAATTTTTTGGTACCCAGGAAAGAAGGCACCTGGAAACCCATTCTGAATCTTTCTCAGCTAAACAGCTTTTTCAAGGTTCTTTCCTTTCAGATCCTATCCCTTTTTAATCCCCATACTTCCATGCCTCAAGATGGAACTTAAGTGGTGGATTCATCAGCTGTCACTCAACCCGGAGCTTCCTTTCCAACTTGCTATCCCCTGTCAGGAACATTTCACAGATGCATCGGACATGTGATGGGGGAGCCTCTTTCAGCCCTCTGAAGGTACAGGGTCTTTGGTCACTTCGACAAAAGAAAGACCACATCAGTGTCAAAGAAATGAGAGTTCTTTTGCTGGCTCTTCGGGCTTTTAATTCTCTTTTTCTTCTAGAATCTTTCAGTATTCTAATAGGCAATACCACAGTGATGTATTATGTCAACAAGCAAGGGGGGGACAAGGTTGTATCCCATATGCAGGTTAGCTGTTCAGGTTTGGGAGCTAGCTATCCAGTATCAGGTGACCCTTGAGGCAGTTTTACATTTCCTCAGATCAGAACATAGTAGCAGATTCTCTGACCATGTCCATAACACTATCCCATGAGTGGATGCCTCACAGGGATGTGTTTCTGGACATTGCCCACCAGTGAGGTACTCCTCAAGTAGCTCTATTTGTCTCCTCTCTGAACAGACAGCTTCCTCTATTTTGTGCCAGAGTCCCATGCTCTCTGGTCTGGAAAGTGGGTGCCCCCTATTTCTTGGATGGGAATGTTTCCTTATGCCTTCCCCCCCTTCCTGTCATTCCAAAAAAGTCTTGTTCAAGATAAAACAGGATGCTTCCAAAATCTTGTTGGAGACTCCCTTTTGGCCCAGACAGTATTGGTACCCTCTTCTTCTGCATGTTTCCAAGGGCAGTCATCACATGTTACCTCACAGGGTGGACCTAATCACACAAAACAAGGGATCTCTCATCTATCCCCACTTGTCCACACTTCAGCTGACATTGTGAGTGATAGTGTTTTGATCTCCTACAGACACCTTTTTTTCTGAGGACGTGCTTCAGGTCCTGCAAGAGCCCAGGAGACCTACTACTAGAAAATCTTACATCTGATGTTGTTAATCTTCATTCATTCATCACTGACAGGTTGTCGGTTCCGTCCTTGGAACCAAGCCGGCCTTATACCAACCTTGCACCAGCCAAAAACTCTCAAGCTAAGCTTTTACCCATAATGCCCTTCTCCCTGTTACCCCAGATCTCGTTTGTCGCATAGCCGTAAAGCCACTTCAAGCCAGCTCTCAGCTAAGTCTAATATTTTTTGGATATTTGATAAAACTTTGATAAGAATTTTTCTTGTATCTTTATCTCCCTTTGTCTGTTGCTACTCTTTCCCCTTTTCTGTGGAGTACCCGATTCCCTTTTTTCCTCTAATTACCTTTTGGTAACTTTAGTGCCATCGTTGGTACGGTCTTTTTCCCTACCCGTTGTGGTAATCCTTTAATACCATTGCTGATATTTCTTCCTTCTTCCCCTTACTTCTTTTTCCTTTCTCATAACCAAAAAAAATATATATATATATATATATATATATATATATATATATATATATATATATATATAAAGCTGTCTTTCTTGCTATTTGTTAATTTGTTGTGTATGTGTTCAGTACTTCTGAGAAAAAGGGGACGTCAGGCTTCAAACTGCCTGAAATGCAGTCCTAAAATGCCCAACAGTGACTCTCATGAGAATTGTGTGTATAGTTTGGGAGTTCCTCATCTCTTGGTGCAACCGTCTTGTTCTATTTCCCAGGGATTTAGCTCCCATACCCTGAATGAATGCAGGAATAAGTTAATTCTAAAGGGCCTCCTTAAGATGCCCTTTTCAGAAGCTCTTTCTGCATCTGAGGGCTCACCCCCTCATAAGAAAGACAAAAAGAGACCGCACTCTGTAACTTCTTCACCTTCAGGTGATAAGGATAGGCCATCCAAACTGAAAGTTCCTAAATTGTCATTGGAACAGAAAACAGTTGCTTCGGCACTAACCTAGGTGCCGTCAACCATCTTAGTGTCGTCGGCGCTTGTTTTTGCACCAACACTGTCTATGGCACCATCCATTGCTTAAACTTCAGAATGTCACCTCCACTCCTTCCTCGGTTACGAGTAGTGCTGTCACAGCACCGAGCTTACCCATGGTACCGCCGACTATACTGGACACTCCTACCTCCGTCATCTCCAAACTCAAGACAGTGGTTCCATTGGACACTGTAACACTGACCCGATACTCCCCATCAGTGGATCCTTTCCTGGGGAAGATATATAGCCCCTTCCTTGAATGGCCAGAATCCCCATTTGAGATATCCACCAGGAGCCTTTCTGAACTAGATTTGGTGTGCCTTGTGGACCAGCTGCTGACAGCCAGGGGGATTCCTACACCTGCTAAGACCCAATCCCTTTTCAGACTTGGGAATATTTCTCCATGGACTCCATCCAATTCTCCTTTGACCTCATTGCAGGTTTCAAAGCCTTCGACACCAACACCTTTCTCGGTGCCCACATCCTCAGTGCCACTAGTGGATCTCACTGTAGCTTTGGAACCAACCCTTTGGCCTTCGGCTCCTTCGGAGCCAGGGGTTCCTCAGGTCCAGGATTGGGCTACAGGCTCCCCGTTGCCGAGTATGATTCTGAGCATGTCTATGGTGCCACCCACTGTGCCAGGAGTCCTGTCGGTACCGATCCCTCTTGAGGCTCCTTTCTTGGGAGCGGGCTCGATGGAGCAGGGTGTGACCTCAGATCCGAGGTTGTCTTTCTCGGTTCTGGGCTCCCATCCCTCTCCAGGCGGGTCTGCTTTCCAGGCAATAGAGAGGGCCCTTACCTCTGTAGGCAAACTTTCGGCGTTGGAGCACCAGACGCATCCTCCCCCTGAGCTGCAGCTGGCACAAGCCACCATTTTGGGACATTGAGCACAAGAGCCTCAGGAGACCCTACGGCAGGGTGCTCCTTCTTCCGGGTCCTGTTTTGAAGTTCCCGCTGAAGAGATACCATGGAAGAAGTCATGCAAGAGGAGGCATGTAGACTCCCCTGAGGAGTCTCTTACAGAGGATATGGATTATGATGAAGGTGAAGGGTCCCCACATTCACCTCCTGAAGATGTCTCCTTTGGAGACATCTTTGAAATTTTGAAACAGAGGGGTGACGGAAGCCCAAAAATTCTTCCTCCTGGGAATCCGTTTTCCTGCAGGCCTTTTGTGTTCATCCATCTACCTCTTGGGTGACCTCGCCTGCAGACTAGCTAGTGCAGCGTGCCTGGAAGAATCTTGTCTCTTTTGAGCCAATCCCGCGGAGACCAGATAAAATACTACCCCCCCCGAGGAGAGCCCACACTGGTCTAAAGGTCTAGTAGTAGATGCTATGGTGGTGGCAGCAGCCACAAAAAAAGAACTCGCTGAAAAGAGCCAGACTGTTCATTCACCTGAGAGGGAGTCTCGTGCGGTACACGGATTAGGGAAGCGAGTTTTTGCTTCATTGACCTTTGCCATTTGGTCCTTGAAATACCTGGTACATTTTACTAAGCTCCAAAGAGACTTGATTTCTGAACTGTCCGAAACCTTATCAGGACAGGTGTCAGACGATGTAAGTGACAATGTTGACTCACAGCTAGCAACCCTGGAATCGATATCGAACTCGTCCATGAGGTTAATATCCCATGCAACCAAAGGGGGCGGCAAGAGCTGCAGGTTCAGGCATAGTTATGAGATGTCACGCCTGGATGCGACTTTGTGATTTCGTGGACCCCTTTAAGTCTTCCTTCCTGAACGCTCCAGTTGAAGCATCTTCCCTGTTCAGTCCAAAACTGAAGGACACTCTAGCCAGGTGTGAGAAGGGCAGCAAGACCCTGTCTGCCATAGGTGTATGCTTTTCCACCCCCCAGCATTCCTTTTCCAGGAATCAGAGGAGTGGAAAGTTGTGGCACAAAAAGTCTCAGGGTCCTTTTCGTGACGCACGTGGCGAGTTCACCCCCGAGGCAGAGGGGGTAACTCTTCTGGACGACACCCCCTACTGAGGTAGAGGGGCCTGTGTAACCAGGGACAGCCCTACCAGTGCTCCTAAAGAGTGGCCCAATTGTTTCCTCTGGAAGCAGTTAGGGGAAGTTTCTGTCTGCACCACGATGCCTGGCAATCAATAACCATCAACTCCTGGGTGCAGAAGAAGATAACCAGAGGTTACCACATCCCATTCGATTCTTTCCTAAAGCCACCAAGATGAATTTCCGATGTTCCACCTAGTCAAAAAGAACAATCAGCTCTAGACATAATAAAGCTGTGTCAAAAAAGAGTCATCCAAGCACTCCCACCAGACCAGATTGGATCTGGATTCTACTCAAGATTCTGTTTGGTGCCAAAAAGACAGAGGACTGGAGACCAATTTTGGATCTCAGCAATTTAAACAAGTTTGTTACCCAAACAAAATTCTGGATGGTCACGGTTCAGTCCATTCTTCCCTTTTTGGAGGAAGGTGATTGGATGTGCTCTGTGGACCTTCAGGATGCGTATTACCACATCAGAATGGACAAACACTCCAGATGGCTTCTTTGTTTTCAGCTGGGAGCCAATCACTACCAATTCCGTGCTCTACCATTCGTACTCACTACAGCCTCAAGAGTGTTCACCAAATGCATGGCAGTAGTAACAGCTCACTTGAGACTACAAGGATTCCGGGTGTTTCCATATTTAGATGATTGGCTCCTTACCACCCCTACCAAGCATCTACTGGTAACAGCCCTAAAATACTCTCTCTTTTTGGGGAATCTTCTGGGAATTTCTGTAAATTGGGAGAAATCCAACCTGACTCCGACCCAATCCATAGAATTCATAGGAGCAGGGTTCAACACCAGTCCTGTCTAGTCTCTCTCCCAGATCACAGATTACATAGACTAAGGCTCCAAGTCCTGGTGATACTCTGTAAAGACAAAGGTTCAGCTTGAGAAGCCCTCCAGCTCCTAGGTTCAGTGGCAGCTTCTATACCAATGGTGCCTCTTGCAAAACTTCACATGAAACTCCTCCAGTGGCTTCTGTTATCTCAGTGGTACCCAAAACATCATCCTGTGTCCTTTCAGATTCGAATAACAGACTGATGCAAACAGGATCTAATTTGGTGCTTGAGGCCAGAAACAGCTTTGGAGCCGCCCCTTCCATACTTTTCAACCCAGTGCTGCTGGAACCACAGATGCTTCCCTGATAGGGTGTGTGTTTGGGGGGGAGGGGGCATTTTCAGGGAACGACAGTCCAAGGCACATGGTCCACAACAGAGGCCAATCTGCATATAAATGTCCTAGAAGTGAGGGCCGTGCTTTTAGCATTGCAAGCATCTTAGTCTCCTTCCTTCTGGAACAACTGCCATCCAATCAGACAACATGTCAGTAGTCTGGTATATTAACAAGCAGGGAGGAACCAAGTCCTACCCCTTATGTGAAGAGACCATGAGAATTTGGCAATGGGCGATAACTTCCAACCGCTTTCTGATAGCAATGCATATCCTCTGGGATTCCAGCGTGATTGCAGACAAACTGAGCAGATGTATTTTTCTGCCTTATGAGTGGTCCCTCAATCCGCAAAAACTTTCAACCATTGGGGCCAGCCTTTCTGCAACCTATTTGCCTCCACAACAAACCACAAATCCAGCAGCTACTTTGCCCTAATCCCCCCGCAGGGGGAGTCCCCAAGGGACACTGTAGTCCACGATTAACCCACGGGACTTCTTTATGCCTATCCTCCCCATTCCTCTGATTCCCCAATTCTTGAAGAAAGTTCTTCGTTTGAAAAGCAAAGTGATCCTCATAGCCCCTTATTGGTCTCAATAAGTATGGTTCCCCTTTCTCCGGCCTCACTCACTATGCTGTCCATGGATTCTGGATCCAATTCCAGATATGATTTCTCACCCCCAACCTCCACCCGAACTTAACCAGTCTCAAGCTGACCGCTTGGTATATCCACTTCCACTGATCGCCAGGCAGCACATCCTTTCCGCTCCAGTACGTGACATTATTCTGGCCTCTCACAAACCATCCACCAGGAAACTTTACTTGGACAAATGAAAGAGATTTTCAATTTGGTCTAACCAGAGGGAACTAGACCCATATTCAGCTCCAGTTACTGCAGTGCTACATTACTTGTCAAATTTATTTGAAGACGGGGTTGCAACCTCAGCTATATGGGTCCACCTGGGTGCAATCTCTTCTTCTTCTTCTTTTGGATTTTCCCGGTTAGGGGTTGCCACAGTGGATCACCTGTCCACTAATGATTGGCAGTGGAGTTTTACAGTGTCGAGTTGCCAGCCCTGCACCCAGTCTTCCACAGAAGGCACACGCACTCACACCTAGGGCCAATTTAGAGTGTCTAACCCACCTTACAGCATGTGTTGGGGATGTGGGAGGAAACCCATGCAGACTCCACACAGAAGGCACTCCAGCCAAGGATCGAACCGGGGAACCTCTTACTGTGAGGCGGCAATGCTAACCACTGCACAACCGCGGCCGTCCACCTGGGTGCCATCTCAAATTTTCATAATGATTTTGGGAATTCCTCTCTGATTTCACATCGTCTGTGTCAAACCTTTCGAAAAGGAATCTCTCATATTAGACCTCCAGTCAAACAACCGATAGAACCATGGAATCTCACACTAGTACTACAGTATTTGATGCAACCTCCTTTTGAACCTGCAGCAACTTGTGAGATCAAGTTTTTATCCTGGAAATCTCTTTTTCTGGTGGCCATCACATCAGCTAGGTGTATTTCCGAGCTCCACGTTCTATGCATAAAATATCCCTATTTAATTTTCCACAAGGACAAAGTATCACTCCAGACGAATCCTTCTTTTCTCCTCAAAGTAATTTCTGATCTCTCTATTAACCAAACTACTGACCTGCCAGTTTTTTTCCCAAATTTTTCAAATAAAGGAGAGTACTGTCTGCATTCGTTAGACATGCACAGAAAGTTGAGGTTCTATCTAGATAGGACAAAAACAATGCACAAATCAAACCAGCTTTTTATGTCTTTTTTTCTGATCCTAAAATGGGAAAGTCAGTTTCTAAGGTGACCTTATCTAAATGGCTCAGAGACTGTATACTCTTCATTTATCACCTCGAAAATAAAGCTGTACCACAGAAGGTTAAAGCACACTCCCACCAGATCAATGGCGACTTCTATGGTGTTCCACTCAAGAGCTTCTATGGATGATATCTGTGCAGCAGCAACATTACAAATTGGATTTGCTGTCCAGGGGAAGAGCATCTTTTGGCTCAATGATGCTCAGGAATATTCTTCCTTAAGGGCCACTGAAGAGACACAAGGTAGCTGGGGACTGTCCCATCAGTGATCAATGAATGAAGATTAACAACATCAGATAAAGAATTTATGTCTTACCATAATGTTCCATCTGTGTTGTTGATCTTCATTCATTCATTCATCATGTCCCACCCTCCTACCCCCTGTCCTAAGGCTCCTGGGGGATACTTTGGGTCCAAGTCTTGAATTAGGGCACTTGCTCAGAAACAGCCTCTGCTTTACTAATAACAGTGAACTAGATCTGAGGTAACAGGGAGAAGGGCATTGTGGGTAAAAGTTTAGCTCGAGAGTTTTTGGCTGGCATGAGCTTGGTATAAGGCCGGCTTGGTTCCGAGGGCAGAATGGACAACCCATCAATGATGAATGAATGAAGATCAGTAACACAGATGGAACATTATGGTAAGACATAACTCCTTTTTACCCAAATGGAAGAGGTTTTGTTATCTTTTTTTGTAACCCGGATTCACTTAACTGTGAATATTCCTTTGATTCTGTCTTATTTTTTTATTTGTGTGAATTTGCTCAATGCTGGGTTGGCATATTCTTCTATTAAGGCCCACCTGTCAGGTCTCTATGTTTTTCTGCCTTTGACTCCCTCTTTAGCTTCTAGATTTGATGTCAAACAGTATTTTAAAGGTGTCCTTCACATTAGGCCTGCCAGGAAGCCTGTCCCTCCTTCCTGAGACCTTAATTTTGTTTTAGAAAAAATGGACCTGCTGCTTCAGCTTCCTTGCAGCATTGTTCTTCGAAGACTTCCTTTGTCCCTTACTTCTGCCAGATGGGTGTCTTGAGTTGCAAGCCTTTATGGCTGATCCCCCCCCCCCATTTAGTTTTCCATTAGTACAGTGTGTCGCTTCATACTAATCCTTTTATGCCCAAGGTGGTTAATGAGTTACCTCTTAATCAGTCTATTAATTTTGTCCACGTGTTTCCCTTAGCGGCAGTCTGCTAGTGAGAGGTTTTTGCACACCTTGGATTTGCATAGACAACTTTGGTATTTGGATAAAACTAAAGCTTTCCTAAATCTGAACAACGTTTTGTTTCTTTTCATCCTAGGTCTTTAGGTTTGGCTGTTTTCAAGCAAACTTTTTCTTCTTGGATATCTAAAGCCATTTTTTTTTGCTATTCTTTCCATGGGAAGAGCCTTCCTTATTCTGTTAAGGCACATTCCACTAAGGCTGTGGAGTCTTCTGGTGCTTTTTTCAAGTGTGTGGGTACTAATTCTGTTCTTGAGACAGCAGCCTGGACTTCTGTTATAAGTTAGATGTGATTTCTAGGGTCAGAGCTGGTTTTGCCAGGACCATTCTCCATGGCTTCTTGGAGGACTCTGCTCCCCCTTTCTCCCCCCAAACTTCTTCTTGAGCATTTACACTCTCCTTATTGTAAAGAATACTGCAACAGTGATAATGGAAGGACATAGTACAGTCCTGTAAAATCTTGCCATAACAGTAGATGTCCTCCTCTTCAATGTTGCAGTTTTCGCTTCCTCCCTCCTCCCCGGTCCTCTTCTCCTTCTGGATATGCTTGTTACCTATCTCTGTCGTTAGACTGTCATTCCTACTGGACCTTTTCAATTCTGAGGATGGTACATCTGGAAGTCACATTTATGCCCTACACCATGTGTGGGGAGCATATGTGTGATGTATGGTGTACCTTTTACAACCAGAAGGCTTTGGTATACTGGCCAGAAGTTGGGCTGCTCTTGGCAGGGAATCCCTATTGTAAAGAATACTGCAACAGTGACGAGAAGGATATTTACTGTTATGATAACATTTTACACAACTGTACTTTCATGCCACTTACTTTTTCCTGATTTTGGCTAATCCTTTATTTTATTTCAGTTATTTCATTTTGTTTACCTACTACTGAGAGATATGTTTCTGCTAACTCTCTGTGTTAACATTACAGAGAGAAAACTAGGTATGTGTTCAGTTTCCATTTCTTTTCTCATTAAGTTTATCACTATGTGCTCTGTCTCCACGCAAACATTTTTCACTGTTACAGTGACAAATATTTTGATAATGTTCCCATATCATGGGCTAAGGGTTTTTTTAACTCAGTGTCTGTAGTGACTTTTTTAACTAACTTGAATTTATACAGCAGCATGGATCTCTCTCTGTTTGTTTCAGTGGAGATTTACTTCACTAACTAAACAATTGCTTTTTTTTGTATAATGCACAGATTTTCACTGTTTTGTAGCCAATGCCAGATTTTAGTTTCTTTTAAAGATTCTGTCTTTCTGTCTTTATTAAGGCTGTGTAATATTTTAACAGTGTGCCAGGCTATTGTTGCCATCCCCATTCTTACTAAGAGTATATTCAGAATTGTAGTAGTGTGCCAGGTTGCTGTTGCTGTCCCCCACTCTTACTGGGAATATACTTGGACCATGAAACATCTAATTGTGCTCCTTCCCTCTCAGTTTCCACAGTACTTTGGAATCTGTGAAATCTGACCTATCGCAACATCATGGGAAAGATTAGGAGCTATACTTAATACATATTTTCATAGGTGAATACTAGGCTAACTGGACTAAAGGACCATTTTAAACCTAACCAATAACCTGAGGTCAGAATCAAATCCAGTACCTTGTGTCTAATATCTTAACCATTATGTCAAACACACTCCCTTTAAAAATATGTAAAATACCTATTTGTTAACCATGTAGGTCTATTGGATTGCCAGTCACTTTTTAGTGGGTGACCCAAGAACAATGTCTAGTTAAGTGACTTAATCAAGATCAAATAGTTTGTGTATGACCTCATCAAAGGTTGAAGTTAAATCTATATAAATTACATCACAGCGCATTTTTTCATTTTTACTGTTATGTTATTGCAGAACATCGTGTTACAGGTAGTTCTACATCTGTTTTAAACGTATGCATACTGGTATATAATTACAAGTCCCATCCTTTCCATTTTGATAGTTTATCCAAAAAAGAAATTCTCTATTATTTCTCCACAACAAGAAAGTAAAGTAATTGGTCTACATGTCTGTGGGTTTGTTCTGTTCCCCTTGCCCTTCAAGCTTGGGTTTAACAAGTGCATGTCTCCAAGCTTGAGGATTCTCTTCGTACTTAAAACAACCTAGTGAATAACAGATACAGTGGTAATGTGAGTTCATGCCAAAGTGTTCTCATGTCATTAGTACTAGTTCCATCTCTTCCCTGTAATTTGTTATTCATAGTGTATCCCATTGCAGAGACTTTGATGTGCCATGGCATCTGCAGAACATTATAACATACTCAATGAATATGACAGGAAATCTGGCTGGTGCAGCAGAAACATTACTGCTTTTACTACATTAAAATAGGTATAGATAATGTTGTCTTCTTTTTCTTTTCTGCTTTTTTTTTTTTTGACAGTAGCACGACATGTTGGTTTTAAGTCCTGTGACATAACTTTTAGTTTTAGGGCAGAATTATTTTGCGTTAGGGATGACAAACATTCTGATATCATGTGTGATAAAGGATGCCAAGCTATGTAAATGGCATTTAGAGCAAAAAACAATAACCTGTGATTCTGAACTTAAGGGGTGTTTTTGTTTTCTTTCTTGCTTTTTCTTTTTAAATGATTTGCCTTCTGTGTATCATGTGAATATGAAGAGCTTTTGCTCCCATTATGTGGTATTCCTGAATTCTTTTTCATGTTCTAGCTTGCTTCTTGGGCTAGAGTAACCAAAAGCTAGCCTGTCACAGCCAGTAGAACTTAGAGGCATTGATGGAGAAGTGCAACCATTAGAGGTGGATATTCTTCTAAAAAGGGTTAATTTGCATGGTCTTTGGATTCTCTTTATTTGAAACAACCCATTTAACCTATACTTATGTCAATTCCTCTGATGGTGTAAGCCAGAATCTCAACATTTTCTCTGAAGCGATGTCTCCTTAAATTGCTCTTAAACCCCTCTTCTTGAATGAAACCTTTCCAATTCTAATCCATTTCCCCTACATGCCTCCAAACAGAGCTGCATCATGTCCTTCTTTACTCTTCTCTCTTCCAGTTTGTACATGTCCTTCTGGCTGAATCTGGCCACATTCTCCACATCTTCCATTCCTGTCCGTGTTAAAATAGCTTTGTGTTGCACACTTTCTACCCATTTAATCTCCCTGTGTATTTTACTAGAACTAGATGTAGTACTCCAGGTGTGATGCATGCCCTGTACAATGGAAAAATTTCCTCATTATCCTTGGAATTAACTCACAGGCTATAGGTGCTCAAGTACTTTTCACTTTGAATTGAATGCATAAGCCTCAGGGCTGATTATATCCTTGTATCCTTTTTCTCCTCAGGGCTGCCCTCTATTATCTGCAGTTTCATTTTGTTCTCCGTGCTAAAATGTATATTTTTGCATCTTTTGCTTTGAATTCTAACTTCTGTTATCCACCCTGCAAGCTACACTAGGTCACATTGTATCTCTTTCTCTCTGGCCGCACCCTCTTGGTATTATCAATGGAAAGCTGAGCACTGATTTTCTTTATCAATACTATTTATCATATGAATATATTGAACAGGACTGTTCCTAGCAGTGAAACATTTGAGGCTGCAGTACATATCAGATTTTCTCCCAGTAGTGTGCCTGATCAGTCAGTATTCTATGTAAGTACCAAATTGAGCACTGTCCACAACTGCCTTCATTTAACCTTAACTTCCTGGGGTTTTGTCTATAAAAGGCCTTTATAAAAAGCAGATGCACAATATCCACAGTCATTAGAAACAGTGGACTGATTGAGACATTTATTGTACAAAGCTATAATTGTTGCTTATCTGAAAGAGAAGCAGCATTCATGTCTCTCTCCAACCTATCTTGTTGAATCTTTTCTAACATTTTCTATTATAAAAATGCTGCAAACAGGCTTATGGTTGCTGGTTTCTTACCTTTACACAAGAAAGCTTCCTGCTATGTATGTGTGTGAATCACAGACTGATTGTTTGCTCACATTTGTAACCTTTGACACATACTGATAACTCATGTCATTATAATACAGTATCTCCAATTCTATGCCCAGTATTTACACCCATTTCACACATCCAAACCAAACCTGTGATGATTCTGGTCCGGTCTGGAGCCCAGGTCAGGCCATTAGCATCTCTGAAACTTCCCTTAGCTGCAGAACCAGTGAAGTAGGAAGATAGACATTTTTGTCTAAGTTTATCTGTTAATTAGCCAGTCAGTAAAACTTTATTGTGGAAAGAGATTAATTGTTATAACACACCTAAATGTAGCAAACTCGGAGCTACAATATATAACATTAAGTATCCTGTTTTAGCTGTTTAAAACTTTCATTTAAAGGCCCACTGCTGCTTTTCAGCTGTGAGTAACATTTCTGCAGTTTGTTCTAAGTAGTGGGGATATTTGTAGCATTTCCATGTTCAGGCTTGTATTTGGGCCTAGTGTTTGTGGAGGCTGTGTGTCTGAGCACATAATTCAGGGACATCTTGTTTTAGCCAAAGCCATCAGGCATTTCAGTGAGAGAGAATTGTTTGAGGTCATTGGCTGACTGAGGTCTCCTGGACTACAGCTTAGACTAAGCACCTCATTGGTTCTTTTGAGATTTCTTTCTTAAAAGCTGTCTCAGGTTTCAACTTTCTGTTACCTAAGAAGCTCAGTTGTGAGTGTTCAGCCATTTTACAGTGAGCTGATCGAAGGAAGGACACTCAGCAAACTCGATGCTACAATAAATAACATTAAGTATCCTGTTTTTGTTTATTTTGTTCTTTATTTCTTTGTTGTTTATTGCACTTTGTGTACTGTGTATTTTTTCTAGCTAGTTTCACTGTGTGTGAGGTATTAACTGGAAATTGTCCACTCTTATTAAGCATCTGTTGGGTTGTTTGTTTATGATAACTTGTTGCATTTAAACTCTTTTTTCTCGTGGCTACTTTAGCTGTTTAAAACTTTCATTTAAAGGCCCACTGCTGCTTTTCAGCTGTGAGTAACATTTCTGCAGTTTGTTCTAAGTAGTGGGGATATTTGTAGCATTTCCATGTTCAGGCTTGTATTTGGGCCTAGTGTTTGTGGAGGCTGTGTGTCTGAGCACATAATTCAGGGACATCTTGTTTTAGCCAAAGCCATCAGGCATTTCAGTGAGAGAGAATTGTTTGAGGTCATTGGCTGACTGAGGTCTCCTGGACTACAGCTTAGACTAAGCACCTCATTGGTTCTTTTGAGATTTCTTTCTTAAAAGCTGTCTCAGGTTTCAACTTTCTGTTACCTAAGAAGCTCAGTTGTGAGTGTTCAGCCATTTTACAGTGAGCTGATCAAGGAAGGACACTCAGCAAACTCGAGCTACAATATATAACATTAAGTATCCTGTTTTTGTTTATTTTGTTCTTTATTTCTTTGTTGTTTATAGCACTTTGTGTACTGTGTATTTTTCTAGCTAGTTTCACTGTGTGTGAGGTATTAACTGGAAATTGTCCATTCTTATTAAGCATCTGTTGGGTTGTTTGTTTATGATAACTTGTTGCAGTTAAACTCTTTTTTCTAGTGGCTCCTTTAGCTGTTTAAAACTTTCATTTAAAGGCTCACTGCTGCTTTTCAGCTGTGAGTAACATTTCTGCAGTTTGTTCTAAGTAGTGGGGATATTTGTAGCATTTCCATGTTCAGGCTTGTATTTGGGCCTAGTGTTTGTGGAGGCTGTGTGTCTGAGCACATAATTCAGGGACATCTTGTTTTAGCCAAAGCCATCAGGCATTTCAGTGAGAGAGAATTGTTTGAGGTCATTGGCTGACTGAGGTCTCCTGGACTACAGCTTAGACTAAGCACCTCATTGGTTCTTTTGAGATTTCTTTCTTAAAAGCTGTCTCAGGTTTCAACTTTCTGTTACCTAAGAAGCTCAGTTGTGAGTGTTCAGCCATTTTACAGTGAGCTGATCGAAGGAAGGACACTCAGCAAACTCGGCGCTATAATAAATAACATTAAGTATCCTGTTATTTGTTTATTTTGTTCTTTATTTCTTTGTTGTTTATAGCACTTTGTGCACTGTGTATTTTTTTAGCTAGTTTCACTGTGTGTGAGGTATTAACTGGAAATTGTCCACTCTTATTAAGCATCTGTTGGGTTGTTTGTTTATGATAACTTGTTGCAGTTAAACTCTTTTTTTCTAGTGGCTCCTTTAGCTGTTTAAAACTTTCATTTAAAGGCCCACTGCTGCTTTTCAGCTGTGAGTAACATTTCTGCAGTTTGTTCTAAGTAGTGGGGATATTTGTAGCATTTCCATGTTCAGGCTTGTATTTGGGCCTAGTGTTTGTGGAGGCTGTGTGTCTGAGCACATAATTCAGGGACATCTTGTTTTAGCCAAAGCCATCAGGCATTTCAGTGAGAGAGAATTGTTTGAGGTCATTGGCTGACTGAGGTCTCCTGGACTACAGCTTAGACTAAGCACCTCATTGGTTCTTTTGAGATTTCTTTCTTAAAAGCTGTCTCAGGTTTCAACTTTCTGTTACCTAAGAAGCTCAGTTGTGAGTGTTCAGCCATTTTACAGTGAGCTGACTTGAGGAAGGACACTCAGCAAACTCGGAGCTACAATATATAACATTAAGTATCCTGTTTTTGTTTATTTTGTTCTTTATTTCTTTGTTGTTTATAGCACTTTGTGTACTGTGTATTTTTCTAGCTAGTTTCACTGTGTGTGAGGTATTAACTGGAAATTGTCCACTCTTATTAAGCATCTGTTGGGTTGTTTGTTTATGATAACTTGTTGCAGTTAAACTCTTTTTCTAGTGGCTCCTTTAGCTGTTTAAAACTTTCATTTAAAGGCTCACTGCTGCTTTTCAGCTGTGAGTAACATTTCTGCAGTTTGTTCTAAGTAGTGGGGATATTTGTAGCATTTCCATGTTCAGGCTTGTATTTGGGCCTAGTGTTTGTGGAGGCTGTGTGTCTGAGCACATAATTCAGGGACATCTTGTTTTAGCCAAAGCCATCAGGCATTTCAGTGAGAGAGAATTGTTTGAGGTCATTGGCTGACTGAGGTCTCCTGGACTACAGCTTAGACTAAGCACCTCATTGGTTCTTTGAGATTTCTTTCTTAAAAGCTGTCTCAGGTTTCAACTTTCTGTTACCTAAGAAGCTCAGTTGTGAGTGTTCAGCCATTTTACAGTGAGCTGATCGAAGGAAGGACACTCAGCAAACTCGGAGCTACAATATATAACATTAAGTATCCTGTTTTTGTTTATTTTGTTCTTTATTTCTTTGTTGTTTATAGCACTTTGTGTACTGTGTATTTTTCTAGCTAGTTTCACTGTGTGTGAGGTATTAACTGGAAATTGTCCATTCTTATTAAGCATCTGTTGGGTTGTTTGTTTATGATAACTTGTTGCAGTTAAACTCTTTTTTCTAGTGGCTCCTTTAGCTGTTTAAAACTTTCATTTAAAGGCTCACTGCTGCTTTTCAGCTGTGAGTAACATTTCTGCAGTTTGTTCTAAGTAGTGGGGATATTTGTAGCATTTCCATGTTCAGGCTTGTATTTGGGCCTAGTGTTTGTGGAGGCTGTGTGTCTGAGCACATAATTCAGGGACATCTTGTTTTAGCCAAAGCCATAGGCATTTCAGTGAGAGAGAATTGTTTGAGGTCATTGGCTGACTGAGGTCTCCTGGACTACAGCTTAGACTAAGCACCTCATTGGTTCTTTTGAGATTTCTTTCTTAAAAGCTGTCTCAGGTTTCAACTTTCTGTTACCTAAGAAGCTCAGTTGTGAGTGTTCAGCCATTTTACAGTGAGCTGATCAAGGAAGGACACTCAGCAAACTCGAGCTACAATATATAACATTAAGTATCCTGTTTTTTTGTTTATTTTGTTCTTTATTTCTTTGTTGTTTATAGCACTTTGTGTACTGTGTATTTTTTCTAGCTAGTTTCACTGTGTGTGAGGTATTAACTGGAAATTGTCCACTCTTATTAAGCATCTGTTGGGTTGTTTGTTTATGATAACTTGTTGCAGTTAAACTCTTTTTTCTAGTGGCTCCTTTAGCTGTTTAAAACTTTAATTTAAAGGCTCACTGCTGCTTTTCAGCTGTGAGTAACATTTCTGCTGTTTGTTTCCCACCCTCCCTTCCTCCCTGTTGGTATAGTGTTTTTATAGTTGGTGGCTTTGCAGTTGCCCGCCCCTAGTGTAAATTTGATCTGGGACCCTCCTCCCAGTCTAGTGTCATTACCTCATTCTACCCAGTACAGGGAGAGCATTTGAGAAGGCCAATCAGCTTAGTTTTTCCTACTCCTTTCTCTCTTTCCTTTCTCTCTTTCCAAAAAAAAATTATCTGCTTTTACTGTATTTGTGTTTTTTCCTACTTTATTTTGCTTTTACGTCATCTTAAAAGTACTCAGTTGTATTTATTACTTCTTGGTGTAACTCATTGTAAGCCTTTTAGTTTAAGCACCTGGGCTTCAGACCAGTTTTACATTAGGAAGGTTTGTGGTCTGCACTGTAGTGGCAGAACAGGTAGCTTACATCCTTCTAAGTTGGGAACTGCTGATTGAGGGCTCAGTGTCTGTTATTCTAAAATGTATTCATTCTGGTTTAAGCACTTGGGCTTGAGGCCAGTTATTTTACATTAAGAGGGTTCGTGTTCTGCACTCTTGTGAGAGGAGAGGCTGGACTCTGTCCTTCTGAGCTGGGAATTTCTGGTTAAAGCTTATAGTGCCTGCATATTTGAACTGCTTCCTACTGAAATTGGTACACCTTGTTTGCTGTAGCATAGACTAGATCCAGGCCTGCTGAATCTAGCTTTGTTTGTATAACTTGAGCACAAATCCAGGCATTCTTTAAAGTATTCAGTTGTATTTATTACTGCTGGTAGTAACTTGATTAAAGTGTAGCTATCATTTCTAAGTCTTTTGGATTAAGCACTTGGGCTTCAGACCAGTTGTTTTACATTAGGAAGGTTTGTGGCCTGCACTGTGGAGACAGGGCAGGTAGCTTACATCCTTCTAAGTTGGGAACTGCTGATTGAGAGCTCAGTGTCTGTTATTCTAAAAGTGTATTGGTTCTGGTTTAAGCACTTGGGCTTCAGGCCAGTTATTTTACGTTAAGAAGGATTGCGGTCTGCACTCTTGTGGGAGGAGAGGCTGGACTCTGCCCTTCTGAGCAGGGAATTTCTGGTTAGAGGCTTATAGTGCCTGCATATTCTAACTGTTTCTTACTGAAATTGGTACACCTTGTTTGCTGTAGTATAGACTAGATCCAGGCCTGCTGAATCTAGCTTTATTTGTATGCTTGTTGTTTGTTTATTTCCCTGAAACGCTAATTCCACCTAAAACGCGGCCTTTTAGCACTTCTGTGGATCCCTAGTGATATCTGCATTGCTTACTGTACTTATTTCCTTGTTTCACTTGAAAGAAAGTTACTGTTTGTCGTTTTTGCATTTAAGTTACCTGTAACACATTGCATTTAAGTTACCTGGCACTTGCTCACTAAAGCAATTATATAAGTCAGCTCTAAAAAATTAAAAGCACTACACCCTCACAAACTCCACTTGAGTACCTTGTTCCCCATTGACCCTTTTTTTCAATTATAAAGGAATTCCCAATACTATTCTAGCATGTCCAAAGGTCAGTTGTCAATCTCCCAATCTCCTCTCCGGTCCAGCTGGTGAATCTGGGAATCTTGAGGCAATGTTACAACTGCCTCATGTACACAGACAACCCTCTCCTCCTCCCAACAAATTCCAACACATGTGAGAGATGCAACCATATAGCCAAACTGGAGGCTAAGCTCTCTCAACTCAGTACTGGTGTAACCAGTCAGGAGAAGGAAACCACACTCACTACAATTCCAGTCTCACATAGACCTACCACGACAACAAACCAAACACATAAACACACAGAAACATACTCGGAGGCTCTAAATAAAAATCTGCCTAAGCAGCAGAGACCTCCAAAGCAGACACCCAAGCAACCGCTACCCCAAAACAAAACACGTGCAACACATAGCTCACAAAGCCAGTGTGCCGAACAGTCACAGCCCTTAAGGCTAAACAACACACCTGATACACTTGTAATATGTGACTCTATCATCAGGCACACTGACGTCCCGCTCACCAGGCTGAACAAGGAGAAGGTCACGGTGAGCTGCCTGTTGGGCGCTAGGATCCGCCATATAACACAAGCACTCAGGTCACTCCAAGGCAAGTACAAATATGACTCAGTCATTGTCCATGCTGGTGTGAATGACCTGAGACGTACCTCCCTGGACTACATGAAAAGAGACATAGAGGAGCTCTGTGAGCATGTAGCCCAGGCCGGTATGACCCTGACCTTGAGTAGCATCTTACCCTCACCAAGAATGATGCCACAATATGAAGACAAGATGATCACTTTCAACAATTGGCTTAAGTGTTGGTGTCATTCAAAGGGGATCCAATGCCTGTCAGCCTGGGATGACATGCTCGACAAGCCACGATGCTTCGCTAGGGACGGCTTGCACATGTCACCCTGGGCTTTGGATATTGGCAAAGGCTCTTGCTACCCCCATAGTGCCTTTTTTAGGCAAGGCTCAAAAGACAAACCCACCTCCATAGGTATCACAAGGGATAAGAAACTAAGAGTAATGCTACTCAACGCCAGAAGTCTAAACCTCAAGATGCACGCACTTGAAACTCTCCTTAGCATGGAGAACATCGATATCTGTGCAGTAACAGAAACCTGGTTCAAGGCTCTCGGGAGCACCCCAGCACTACCAGGTTATACCTCATACCATGCTTTTCGGCCCCAAAACTTGGACCGAACCACAAAAGGAGGGGGAGTATCAATATTCGTCAAAGATACCCACACCTCCAGGTTGGTGGCACAGCACGAAGCATCAGAGACTATCCATGTGCAACTAACTGTGGGTAAAACTGCCTTCCAGTTTATAGCCTGCTACAGACCACCCTCCCAAACACAGGAACCCCACTTGGCCTTCCTGAGAATACTGGAAAATATGAAGGTCTCTCCAGACACCATTATATTGGGCGACTTCAACTACCCAAACATAGACTGGGAGCATTACTCTAGCTCCAACACCCTAGCCCAAAGGTTCCTAGAATTTATAAACTCAAATGCTATGGAACAATTTGTTACCACTCCCACAAGAGGGCAAAACATACTGGACCTGATCATCACCAACATGGGGACACTATGCTCCAGACCAGAAGTGTATCCCTCACTGATAAGATCAGACCATAAACTAATCTCACTGGATATTCACATCCCGACCCCACCCCCTGCCCAGAAAACCACAGTGAAAAACTTCTCTAAAGCAAATTTCACACACCTCAAAACTGAGGCGAAATCCTTCAAAGCCCCTGGGCCTGTGGAAAATACGGCCCAGACCGCAGAATCCTTTATACACGCATTCTATGAACACCTTCAGGAATGCCTGGATCATGCAATCCCAAATAAAACCAAGACCCAATCCTCCAAAGGCAGACGTCCTGTCTGGTGGACCCCAGTTATAAACAAACTATACAATAGGAGGAGGAAGCTACTACATGATAGAGCAAAATCCCAAAAAGGGAAGGCATCTCTGATCAGTATTAGCAAAAAACTACGGGCACTCAAAAAATCGTCTAAGGCCAGCTTCGAGAGAAAAATTGCACAGGACACTAAGGATAATCACAAGGCTTTCTTTAGTTATGTTAGGAACCTGGGTGGGAATTCCCAGATATGCTCAGAATTAGTCCAAAATGACAAAAAATACACCGAGCCCACAGACATTGCCAACATCCTAGCTGACAGGTTCAGTGCAAGCTTCTCCCCCCTCTTTCCACCAAAAGGGCAAATATCTATCCCAACAGAGTGCTGCCCCCCTGACATCTCAGATGCTCAGGTAAGAGCCGCCTTCTCCAAAGCAAAAAACACAGCATCAATGGGACCAGATGGTGTCCCGGGCTGCGTCCTACATGAACTCCAAGAAGAGCTAAACCCAAACATAAAATTATTGTTCAATCTTAGACTTACTACAGGATATGTACCCAAAGAGTGGCGTACAGCAACAGTGGTCCCTCTCCACAAAGGTGGTGCGTCAACGGATCCTGGAAACTATCGCCCCATAAGCCTGACTAGCTTGGTCTGCAAAGCTATGGAAAGGATCATCATGGACCTCATAAATAAAGATATTGGGGACCTACAGACACTGGATCCTACCCAGTTTGGCTTTGTTAAGGGCAGATCCTGCCTCTTAAACCTGGTCGATTTCTTTGAAACAGTCACCAAGGCCATTGACGAGGGAAGGTGGTCCACACAGCCTACCTGGACCTCGCAAAAGCCTTCAATAGAATACCCCACTCGGGCATTATAGATAAGCTCACCAGCTTAAATATAAACCCCTATGTCACTAGATGGGTTGCAAACTGGCTCAAGGACAGAACCCACATGGTTAGAATTGCTGGAGCCATGTCAGACTCCAAACCAGTTACAAGTGGCGTCCCACAAGGCTCAGTCCTGGGACCTCTCTTGTTCGGTATATATTTCTCGGCGGAACAGGCCAACACGGAAGGACTGTGGCTGATCAAGTTCGCAGATGACTGCAAACTGGGCGCCATAATCAACTCTCCAGCCGACACAAGCATCCTCCAAAAGGGCCTCATAGAAACAGACAACTGGTGCCAGAGCCATGGCCTCAAGCTAAACGCCAAAAAGTGTATAGTCATCCCCTTTGGCAAAAACAAAGTGCCCACAAGTTACCACATAGGTGGTAATCCATTAAGTACAGAAGAAGTCATTAGGGACCTGGGGACCCAAGTTGATAGCAATCTCTCATTTGACAACCACGTGGCCAAAGTGGTTAGAAAAACATTTTATATAGCCCACCTAATCATGAAGGGATTCACATGTAGATCATGGGAGGTCATCGTACCTCTTTCCTCATCAGGCCCATAATTGAGTACAATGCCCCTTTTGGGATGTACCTTACCAGACACCTGCAGCAACTGGAAAGACCCCAAAAGTACCTCACCAAGAGGATCAAAGGGCTCAAACAGATGCCATATGCTGCCCGGTTAAAGAAACTCCAGCTCTACTCAGTGGCATACCGCCTGCTCAGAGGCGATCTGTGCCTGACGTATAAAGCCATGTCCAACCCGGAATTAATGGACATGCTGCACTTCAGAAAATCCAAATCCCATCGAGCTACGCGCTCAAGAGACTTGAACCTCAGCACTGAAATAAATAGAACATGCTGGAGGGACAGATTCATAACCCAGAGGCTCCCTTCACTCTGGAATAAAATCCCAGTCCAGGTTAGGCAGAGTCCCACAGTGACTCTCTTCAAGAGGAATCTTGATGAGTGGATGGGAGATCATAGGTTTACCCCGGCTATCACTTCTGTATCACTGTTAGACAGAGGCACAGTATACTAACCTTGAAAAAGGGCATAGCAAAATTAATTTAAAATGGGTGGCGAAAGCCAAACACACTCTGGCTAGCCTTATAAATGCCCTAGGGCAGATAGCCTAGTATGAACCTATGAACCTATGTGGACAGACATTTAAAACATCAGCATTTTGTTGACGCATATACCTTGTGATTTAAAACTTGTTCTTGACAATCCTGCAATTGGTAGCTTTTTTTTTACCTCATGCAAACATTAATAATTTTCATTGCGAGTCTGCTTGCAGTGATAAGTAGAATTTCATGGAGTTTATCTGTATTTTCTCACTTTTGTTTATTTCCTAGTTTGTACCAAATGCTTTTTTAAAGGTTCTGTATAACGTTTTGCAGTCCGGTGGCATTTCAAGATTACATGTAGAAAGTCTTCTCTAATTAATTTGATGTGTAATACTGGGTGTAACCTCAAGATTCTTTTTAGATGTTAATACATTAGACCCCATTTTTTCTCTAAAATAATCTAGATTCTAATATTAATTCACTTGTGCACTTTGAGTTTTTATTTCAAAAATCATTATCCTTGGAAAACATCCCCCACTACAGTGAGAGTATAGTGTTTGTGGTCATTGCTGGTTGGGGTTGTCAGGTCTATGTCTTGGAGAAAGCGCCTCATTGGTTCTTTTGAGATTTTTTTAAAGTTGTTTCAGGTTTGAACTTTCTGTTACTTAAGAAGTTAACTTGAGTGCTTTTTGCCATTCCACACAGAGCTATTGGAGAAGGAGCACTGACTAAAACTCTGATCTGTGATATATAACAATTAGTAGAGTTTTTTTTGTTTGCTTATTTTTACTAGTTATTGGTTATTCTATATATTTATAGCACTTTTATTGTCTGCTGCATACTTTATTACTGTATTTTATAGCTACTGGCTCACTGCCTATAGTGTTTTCTGCCTGAAAAGTTTCCATGTTCAAGATTGTGTTTCTGGGCCTAGTTGTTTGTTAGAGGCTGTCTTCTCAGCTTATTTTCAAGGCCATCTTAGTTAGCAAAAAACATCCCCCACTACAGTGAGAGTGTAGTGTTTGTGGTCATTGCTGGTTGTGGTTGCCAGGTCTATGGCTTGGAGAAAGCACCTCATTGGTTCTTTTGAGATTTTTTAAAAGTTGTTTCAGGTTTCAACTTTCTGTTACTGAAGAAGTTATCTTGAGTGTTTTCTGCCATTCCATACAGAGCTACTGGAGAAGGAGCACCGACTAAAACTCTGATCTGTGATATATAACAATAAGTAGACCGTTTTCAGCTTATTTTTTGCTAGTTATTGGTTATTCTAGATATTTATAGCACTTATATTGTCTGCTGCATACTTTATTACTGTATTTTATAGCTATTGGCTCACTGCCTGTAGTGTTTTCTGCATGAAGTAATTTCTGTACTGTGTTCTGACTAGAGAGCTTCCCACCCTTCCTCCGTATTGGTATCTTGTCTTTATGCCTGCTGGCCTTGCAGTTGCCCTCCCCTGCTCTGAATTTTATCATGGACACTCCTCCCAGTCTAGTGTCATTGGCTCATTCTACCAAATACAGAGAAAACATCTGAGAAGGCCAACCCACTTAGGTTCCTTCCTTCTGTTCCTCCTTTCTCCCTTTCTAAAAATAAAAATAAATTGCCTGAAGCTCCTAGTATTCTGACTGTGCTTCTCAAACATTTTGGAAATATAGAGTATATTTTAGTGCATTTATTAAAACTGCCTTTGCCTTAATATTGCTATGACTCAAGTGGTCTAGGTTTCACTGCATCTGAATTGTTTTAGTGTTGTTTTCGCTGCTTTTCTGTATATATAAACTTCTCTGTATATGTTAACTAGCTACTTATTCTACTGTATTACTGCCTCTTAAATCGTTTTTCAGTTGTGCACTTGCCTTGCTTCATTTAAAAAGTTTTAAATTGCTAATTGTGTAGAGTTTTAATTGCATTTACTGATTAGGGCTACACACTCAAGTGCATTAGCCTTTTCTGTGTTTTTTTACTGTATTATTGCATTGTTTAGCCTGTTTTAACGAACAAAAAAAATACTATCTTGTTTGCTCGTTTCCTGCCTTTCCTAGTTAGTATAGTCCAGATCCTAGGCTTTGCTGGTTTCAGGACTTTATTTTCTGTGTTCAGAGCTATACAGACCTTGCTGTGGTAGAGAGAAGTCCTACTGCTTACCAGTGGGAGTAGTGAGCATTGTACTGCCTATCTAACACTAAAGGAGGAGTTTCCAGCTCTGAAATTGTAATTGTATTAGCCATTTTGGGCTGATTTCTATCCCTTTCAACTTTCTGGCGTAAAAACACGTGTGTTTTTTGTATCATGCAGCACTGCGGGGCTACGGTTAAACTACTCCAGGTTCCAGAAAGTCTGCTCTTCAAATTTTCCCGTAGAACTAGCTAGTTTCTCAGTAGTAGCAGTAAAATATGAACCCCTGTGATTAGCACTTGCTCTAGAACCTGCAAGCACTAGGAAGCTTTAAACTGATACAGGCACTCAACTCTCCTTGTTAATGAGGAGAAATTAATTGCAGGCACTAAACAGCCTAATTGCAAAGTACCTTGCAAAGGTAAGGGAAAACAGCTCTTGTACTTTAAAAAAAAAAAGCATCTAAACAGGTATGTGTAAGAATCAGTTTCCAGTGATTTCTCCTGTCCACCTGGTGAATCTGGGCATACTGGGGCAATGCAGCAACTGACTCATTTACACAGACAACCCTCTCCTCCTTCCACCCAACACTACAACCTGCTAGAGATGCACTTACATAGCCAAACTGGAAGAAAAGCTCTCTCCAGCCAAGATTGTGCTAGGCAGTCGAGGAGAAGGTTAACACCTGCACTACACCTCAAGCAACACATAGCCCTTCAAAACCCATACCTTCAACACCCACACATAAGAACACTAAACCCACATATGCGGAGGCCTTAACATTAACCTGCCCAAGCAACAAGGACCTCCAAAGCTGAAATGCAAACAAACACCAGTCGCAACCAAAGTGACACACAGCTCACAACACCAGTGTGCCACCCAACAACGGCCCCTAAGGCAAGAAAATGTACCCAACACTTTAGTCATAGGTGACTCTATTGTCAGGCACACTGATATCCCACTCTCTAGGCTGAACAAGGAGAAAATTTGCAGTCAGCTGCCTGTCGGGTGCCAGGATCTGCCACATAATGCATGCACTCAAGTCACTCCTCAACAAGTATAAATACGACTCTGTCATTGTCCATGTTGGAGTGAATGACTTGAGACATACCTCCCTGGACTACCTGAAAAGAGACATGGAAGAGCTCTCAGACCATGTGACCCAGGCAGGTATGACCCTAGCCCTGTGTAGCATCCTGCCTTCGCCCAGAATGATACCACAGTATAAGGACAAAATGATTGACTTCCAACAACTGGCTAAGCTTCTGGTGTCATTCAAAGGGGATTCAGTATCTGTCTGCCTGGGACGACATGATCGACAAACCACACTGCTTTGCCAGTGATGTCATGTCACCCCTGGGATTCAGGTTACTGGCTAAAGCTCTTACCACCCCTGTAGTGCCTTTTTTAGGGAAGGTTCAAAGGACAAAACCACCACTGTAACAGATACAAGCATGCAAAATCTGAAGGTAATGCTACTCAATGCTAGAAGTCTAAACCTCAAAATGCACTCTCTCGAGGCACTCCTAAAAATGGAGAACATCGATATTTGTGCAGTAACTGAGAACTGGTTCAAGGCTCCAGAGAGTACCCCTGCAATACCATGCTACAACTCTTACCACACTTTTTGGCCACCAAGCCAAGACCAAAACACTAAAGGTGGAGGAGTGTCCATATTCACCAAGGATATTCACACCTCCAGGCTAGTTGCCCAACACAGTGCATCTGAAATTCTCCAGGTGCAACTAACACTAGGTAAGACTACAATCCAAATTGTAGCTTGCTACAGATCCCCCACCATGCCCCAAGATTCTCACTACACCTTTCTGAACATACTGGAAAATATTAAGATACAACCAAACACCCTAATACTAGGTGATTTCACCTACCCTGCCATTAACTGGGAAAACTACTCTGGTGCCAACACCTTTTCCCAGCGGTTCTTGGAATTCATAAATTCCAATGCCCTGGATCAACTAATTCATTGCCCCACCAGGGCCTCCAGTATCCTAGACCTGGTCATTACCAACATGGGAGATAGATGCTCCACACCAGTGGTCACCCCCTCATTGGTCAGGTCTGACCATAAGCTAATCACCCTTGACATCCACATCCTACCCCCCAGTAAGGAAACCTCTGTAAAAAACTTCTCCAAAGCCAACTTCATGCTACTCAAGTCAGAAGTGCCAAACTTCATGACACCCATGCAGACGGGAGCTGAAAGTTTGACTGCTGAATCCAACACTAAGGCACTGTATGAGCACATCCACTCGTGCATGAATTGTGCCATCCCAAATAGAACCAAGACGCTCTACTCCAAAAATAGGAAGCCAATCTAGTGGTCCCCTGCCATAAACAAACTATACAACAGAAGGAAGAAACTGTTGCAGAAAAGAGGAAAATCCCAGGATGCAAAAAACTCCCTTACCAGCCTCAGTAAGAAGCTGAGATCCCTCATAAAGTACTCCAAAGCAAGTTACGAAAATAAAATTGCTAAAGATTCCAAAGACAGCAACAAGGCATTCTATACTTATGTCAAGAATCTAAATGACAATGCTCAGATCTGCTCCGAGCTACAACAGAATGGCATTAAATATGCTGATCCCAAGGATATTGCCAATATCCTGGCAGATCGATTTAGTGCCAACTTCACCCCCCCAAAGGGCCCATCTCAATACCAAAAGATTGCCAAATTCCAGTAATCACAGCCACACAGGTAGAAAACGCACTCTCAAAAGCTAAGAATACAGCATCCATGGGACCATTTGACATCCCGGGCTGTGTACTACATGCACTACAAAATGAATTAGCACCTTACCTAAGTGTCATGTTTAATCATAGCCTCACTTCAGGCTTAGTGCCCACTGAGTGGCACACAGCTACAGTTATCCCACTCCACAAAGGGGGATCCACCTTGGATCCTGGGAACTACCGTCCCATCAGTCTGACGAGCCTGATCTGCAAGGGCATGGTACGCATTATCATGGAACTTATAAACAAAGACATTGGCAACCTTCAAACACTGGAACCCACCCAGTTTGGTTCTTAAAGGGCAATCTTGTCTCCTGAACTTGATTGACTTCTTCGAATCAGTCTCCAGAGCTGTGGTACGAGGGTAAGGAGGTCCACACAGCATATCTGGACCTCGCCAAGGCCTTTGACACCATCCTCCACTCTGGAATCATAGATAAACTTACTAAGCCGGGCATAAATCCCTACATCACTTGATGGGTTGCCAACTGGCTTACTGACAGAACCCAGACTGTAAAAGTAGCCAACTCCAAATCCAGCTCCAGACAAGTGACAAGTAGAGTACCTCTGGGTTTAGTCCTGGGACCGCTCTTGTTTAGCATCTACTTCTCTGAAGTACAGGCCAACACTAAGGGACTCTGGCTAACAAAATTCGCAGATGACTGCAAACCGGGAGCCATTATTGAATCCCCAAATTATGTGGATATTCTACAAAAGGGCCTTACAGAAACAGATGTTTGGTGCCAAAGCCATGGGCTCAAGCTTAATGCCAAGAAATGTATAGTTATCCCCTTTGGGAAAAACCATGTACCCATGAATTACCACATAGGTGGCAGTACACTAAACACCGAAAGTGTGATGCGAGACTTAGGGACACAGGTGGACAGTGTTCCCACCTTCGATAACCACATCGCCACAACAGTCAGGAAATCCTTTTATGTGGCACACCTCATCAATAAGGGCTTTTCATCCAGAAAAAAGATCATTATCCCACTGTACTCATCCCTCATTAGACCCATTATAGAGTACAACACCCCATTTGGTATGCACCTCACAAGACATCTGCAATAGCTGGAAAGGCCACAGAAATACCTCACTAAAAGAATCACAGGCCTAAAGCAGATGCCCTAATTCCAGCTATACTCTGTGGCATATCGTCTACTCAGAGGTGATCTCTGCTTAACATACAAGGCCATGTCAAACCCTGAGCTGTTGGACATACTCCACTTAAAGAAATCCCAATCCCTCAGAGCCACATGCTCCAGGGATCTAAACCTTGTCATCACAATGAACAAAACATGCTGGAGGGATAGTTTTCTGACCCAGAGACTCCCCAGACTCTGGAATAGACTGCCCATACATGTCAAGCAGAGCGCCTTCTTGGCCGTCTTCAAAAAGAACCTTGACAACTGGATGGGAGATAGGAAATTCATCTCAGGGATCATGTCAGGTGCCCTGCTAGACAGGGGTCTAGGGAAGTAAATATTTTGAGAAGAAATATCCAGGGAGTTATGGCTAGGCTTGTATAGGCCAGAGGGCAGATAGCCTAGTACCAACCTATGAATAATGACATGGTTGTATCTACTTTGCAATGCGTTCTGGTAGAAACTTCCTTTATAAACTAGATCCTTATTGGAGTAAAATATTGTGTACTTAACTTACCTTAAACGTCTCTAAATAATTTTCTTCCATGTCTTCTTTATATATTTTCACTCAAATCCATATCTTTTTAAAGCTACATTCCCACCTCTGTTTTTCTTGAAGGATTGCACTCAAGTAATTCATTCATAGGTTCTAGGTTGGTACTAGGCTATCTGCCCTAAGGCCTATGCAAGCTTAGCCATAACAATTCCCTGGAAATTTCTTCCCACAATATTTACTTCTCTGAGCCCCTGTCTAGCAGGGCGACTGACATGATCCCCGGGGTGAATTTCCTATCTCCCATCCAATCATCAAGGTTCCTGTTGAAGAGGGCCAATGAGGCGCTCTGCTTGACATGTATGGGGAGTCTATTCCAGAGTATGGGGAGTCTCTGGGTCAGGAACCTATCCCTCCAGCATGTTTTGTTCATTGTGATGATAAGGTTTAGATCCCTGGAGTGTGTGGCTCTGAGGGATTGGGATTTCTTTAAGTGGAGCATGTCCAACAGCTCAGGGTTTGACATGGCCTTGTATGTTAAGCAGAGTATAGCTGGAGTTTTTTTAGACGGTCAGCATATGGCATCTGCTTTAGGCTTGTGATTTGTTTAGTGAGGTATTTCTGTGGCCTTTCCAGCTGTTGCAGATGTCTTGTGAGGTACATACCAAATGGGGCATTATACTCTATAATGGGTCTAATGAGGGATGAGTACAGTGGGACAATGACCTCTTTTTTTCTGGATGAAAAGCCCTTAGTGATGAGGTGTGCCACATAGAAGGATTTCCTGACTGTTGTGGCGATGTGGTTATCGAAAGTGAGACCACTGTCTACTTGTATCCCTAAGTCTCTCATCACACTTGCGATGTTTAGTGTCCTGCCACCTATGTGGTAGTTCATGGGTACATGTTTTTTTCCAAAGGGGATAACTATACATTTCTTGGCATTAAGCTTGAGCCCATGGCTCTGGCACCAGGCATCTGTTTCTGTAAGGCCCTTTTGTAGAATATCCACATCATTTGGGGTTTCAGTAATGGCTCCCAGTTTGCAGTCATCTGCAAACTTTGTTAGCTAGAGTCCCTTAATGTTGGCTTGTACTTCAGAGAAGTAGTTGCCAAACAAGAGTGGTCCCAGGACTGAACCCTGAGGTACTCCACTTGTCACTTGTCTGGAGCTGGATTCAGAGTCTGCTACTTTTACAGTCTGGGTTCTGTCAGTAAGCCAGTTGGCAACCCATCGAGTGACGTAGGGATTTATGCCCAGCTTAGTAAGTTTATCTATGATTCCAGAGTAGGGGATGGTGTCGAAGGCCTTGGCGAGGTCCAGATAGGCTGTGTGGACCGCCTTACCCTCGTCCATAGCTCTGGAGACTGATTCGAATAAGTAAAATCAGATTCAGGAGACAAGATCGGCCCAAACTGGGTGGGGTCCAGTGTTTGAAGGTTGCCAATGTCCTTGTTTATAAGTTCCATGATGATCAAGTTCATTCTTTTCATTTTCAACCAGATTCTCACTAGTATATCCAACACTGTGTTTTAATGCATCAGTTCGGATTCATTCCTTTATTGCAGCTTTAGAAAATACTTAGTTTAAAAGCTTTAAACAGATATTCAGATGAGGTAATAAAATTGCAAAAATCAGAGGAGGAAATGAAGAAAACGCTGGCTGAATATGGGACTTCTCAAGAAGAGATGTTTCAAAAAAGAATAGAATTAGAGGACAGAGCATGTAGGGGAAAACCTGAGATTTTTTGCTGTATCAGAGAAGCTGGAAGGAACAGACTGTGTTAATTTTATGAAAGCACAAATAAGCAACTGGACTGGTAGTTCACAGCAGGAGTTAATTGAAAGGGCACATCATGTGTAAGCAACCTAGACCTTTCATAGTAAAGATGCAGTCCTACCCGCAGAAGGAGTTGATTCTGACAAACATGTGAAGCTAAAACAAAGGCAATAACTGTAAATTATGTACTGACAGACAAATTGGTTCAGCAATGTCCATATTTATGGGGACATGATAAAATGAAGTACTTATGAGTATAGATTAAAAAGGATTCAGGTGTGTCAGTTAAGGATATGTGGGAAAAGACCAAACAAAAGATAATTCAAAAAATGAGAAATTGGAAGCTGTGTGATGTGGATATGGAAAGCAAGATGCAAGCAGTTAAAATGTTTTTAGTCCCTTTAGATTTTTACACTTGTAAGGCATAGTTTTATCAACCAGAGGAGAAGTTGTGCATAGCAGTTAAAGAGCTGAAGGATTTTTATCTGGGAGGGGAAGATGGCAAGCGTCAAGTGGGATAAGTCTATTCTTCCAGTAGAGCAAGGCGGTTTGGGATTACCCAATTTGAAGAGGTATTTAGGGTCTACACAGTTAAGGCTCCTATACATAGCACAAGTAGAAACCTATAATGCAGAGTGGAAATGGATAATGATGAAACAGATGGGAAGCTCAGTAAACAAGGTGAGACTGAGATTTTAGATGCAGATCCATAAGGAGAATAACAACAGCTATACAGAATATTAAATTCATAAAGTAGCAGAAAGTATTCCAAGAACTAAGCCAACATGAGAGTGGAGAAAGGAGATTCTGCCAATAGGGATGGCTGCAATAGGCAAGAGTTGGATGGAATTTATTGGAGAAAACTTGACAGAAGAACAAAGGTATTGGGAACAAAATAATTACAGAGAGAAATGTAATTGAATGGGAAGAGGTCAAGAATTTATTTCGACTGCAGGCTTGTGATTCCTTCTCTATCAATGATTGCTATCAGAGTATAGGCAAAGAAAAAGAAATAAGGGGAATCCTAAGCTAAAGTCCATCACTTGTAGAGTTTTTAGTAAAATCTAGAATAGAAGCTGCCATTAAAAAAGGAATAATTAGTAGAGAATATAAAATATTGCATGATAACTATGAGAGTCAATCAGATGAGGTTAGGGAAGGATTCGGAAGAGAGAGATTGGATAATCAATTCACAAAGAAACAATGGGGTGATATATGTATGTCTCCCAGTTATGCAACAAAGCCTAGAAAGTTTAGGATATTTGCTTGGAAGTGTTTACATAGGTATTTTTATACCCCAAGTAGACACCAAATAATTTTTTCACAGGTAGACCACAAATTTTGGAGGTGTGATGGGGAAGAAAGAGGTAATTTGGAACATATTTTCTGGGAATATAATGAGTTGGGAGACTTTAAAGGTTCCCTTCAGACTGCTCTGTCAGGGAAACTGGGTGAGCAAATTGACGTAACTAAGGAGATGATTTTTTGAGCTATGATACATAATCGGCATTGCCTAGATAGTATGGCCTTGCTGAGGCTAATTATGCTGGCTGCCAAAAAAGCAGTTACTAGGAAATGGAACTTAAAGTCTAAACAAACTGTACCTGAAGTAGTGAATATAGTAACAGAGATAAAACAACTGGAATTGAGATCTTTAGAAAAGGGTAGGAGCAAATTACATAGAAAAATGGGAATTGTGGGAACAGTACATGCAGAGGATGAATGAGGTTTAAAAGAAGGCAGGATTTGAATGAGTTATGTAATGTCTGACTGACACTGACTGGATAGATTTTAAGTGATGTGTAATGTTTGCAACTAGCATTATGCCAATATGGTTTGTGATGTATAGTGTTTGCAACTAAAATTATGTCAATATAGTTTTTCATTTATATAAATGTATGATTGCCTATGTCATACATGATAATTTATTAAAGATATTTTGTAAAAATCTTATTTTCCTTCCAAGCTCCAAATTGTACCTCCATACTACCAATATATGGAAAGTTTTGTCATAGTTATTATTGCTAAGCTGAGTGGATTGGCATCCTTATCCTCTATCAAACTAGGGCAATGCATAAATGATGTTTCCCAAATGAAGTTTCAAGTATTGTTCATGAACTGTCTAATTTGTTTTGAGAGAAAACAGTGTTCCTTTAACAATATTACTTTTTTATTGTTCAAGTTTAAATTCCTTTTATTTGTTTTCAAGGAATTATAATTGCTCCTTGAAAGCTTAGCAAAAGTATGGCCAAATCATCCATCATGCAATTACTGTGCATTTTTCTGTCTGTCCTTTTAATACAGATCCAAGGCAGGAAGCCAAACCAAAACAAGCTGGTACTTTGTAAAAATGTTCAGAAAACAATCTGATACTTTATTGCGAAACAGTAAAAACAAGCGCTTTCGCTCGGTCTCTGCCGAGCTTTGTGGCCACAGTGTATATAAAGCCTTGTTGCACTTTGTATTTTTAACTTGACAAAGCTCGGCAGAGACCGAGCGAAAGCGCTTGTTTTTACTGTTTCGCAATAAAGTATCAGATTGTTTTCTGAACATTTTTACAAAGTACCAGCTTGTCTTGGTTTGGCTTCCTGCCTTGGATCTATTTTTTCTTGGTCCTGTCTGCTTTTTTTGGTGTCCTTTTAATACACCTATATTGTTTTTTAACATTTCATTTATCTGTCTCTTTCACTCTCTCTGTCTGTGCGTGTGTGTGTGTGTGTGTGTGTGTGTGTGTGTGTGTGTGTGTGTGAATATATATATATATATATATATATATATATATATATATATATATATATATATATATATATGTGTGTGTGTGTGTGTGTGTGCACGCGCGTTCGCGAATATACTTAAAAATGTCAAAGTACAAATGCATCAAACAGCAAAGCATCTAGCTAAGCAAGCACCCCTGACTCTGGCCTTCCATAAAATTATATACACTGTCTGAGATAGCACAAAAGCATGGAAATGGCAAATTCCCACTTTTTGCTGTGCTGCAACCTCTTACAAACTTCTGCTGGCGGAAGCGATTGAATGATTTTTGATAATTTTGCCGGCTTTAAAATCATTCAGGATTACAAATGTTTGGACTTCTAAGATGACTCTCCACTGAGCAACAGCTTGATTTCAAAATTTCCAGTGTAAAACAAACACAGAAGAAAAAGGAGTGCCATTAAAACTGTTGTTTGGGTAAAATTCAGTCACTGGCTTGTAGTTACATTATATGGATGCCATCAAAGAAGAAATTTGAAGAATCTTATAGAAAATCAACCAGAAAAGGGGAAGAGAAAACTCTGACTGTGAAGAATCATGCAGCTGTTCAGCAAAAAAGCAGTTCAAGTTTCAGTTTTGGTAGAGAAGATGGCTTCCAGTAATTTAGAGGAAAAATAAATCAAATATACTCAGAGATGTATAAAATAAATGTGGTATTGAAGAAATATATCATCTCAAATAACAAAAGACTAGAAAAATAGAAGAAGCTTTAACTAGCTCTTCAGATAAATGGATAAAACTGCAAAAATCAGAGGGTGAAATGAAGAAGGGTTCCTATTAGCATCTCGAACGTTGACAGTATCAAATACGATATTGTCGACGTGAGAATGCCAAAAGTGCAGAACATCAAACGGGTAAATGGAAAGCTCCATAAGGGGAGATTTCTATTTACTACAATGTAGTGCGATCTCGGAGTTGGTATATTTAAGTAGCGGGGGGTGTGGGGGGCACAGGTGGGCTTGCCCCCCCGCCTACACCCTTTAGGTTTTTTGTTTATATCGGCATTCGAAAATTTAGTAGTTCGATCATTTCAGTTCGATATTTTGTGATTCGAACTATTAAATTTTCAAAATGCTGATATAGACCCAATGAAGAATAGGCTGTATGAGCATAAGACTTCTCAAGAAGAGCTGTTTCAAAAATAATAGAGTTAGAAGATAGAGAACACAGGGGAAAAGCTAAGATTTTCTGCTGTACCAGAAAAACTGGAATGAAGAGGCTGTATTAATTTTATGAAAGTACTAGTAAGTAACTGGACTGGTGTTCCACAGCGGGTTTTATTTATTTATTTTATTGATATTTGATTACCGGGAACGACCAACTGGGTACAAGCCCATTTTCAACAGAGGCCTGGGTGAAAAGCTCCAAATTATTGCAAATATTTAAGAACAATAATTTTGCAATGTTCAAAAATAAAACAAAAACATCTGCAGTTTAGTTATAACAAATTAGACATAATATGTAGAAAAAACACAAAGCTGGACCACCACAATGAAACAATGAACTTTTAATCCAGTAAAAAAGTTGATAAGCGCTTTCACGTACACACTGAGTACGCTTCTTCAGATCTCTAAGCACAGTGAAAATCTCTCATCTTAAATAGTATTCACAAAATCATTCATAAACTAATTACTCAATCAATTTATCAATTAATTAATTAAATCAATTAAATCATCCGAAGAGTGACTCACATTTCTAGCTGAAAGCATCATTTTATAAGCAGTACATCCTTACTAAAACAACTTAACTAATCAATATATAAAATTAAGTAGTATGTAAACTTATAACCTAATGCTTAGCTAATCACTATAACAATAGATTCATATTAATTAATAAATTTGTAATGAATTTATCCAAAAAAAATATATAAAAAATAATAAAAACTTTTTCATATAGTATTGATTTCATTAAAAACAAAACAACATATGAAAATAAAATATAAATATAGTGTGTACAACTTCATTTCAAGGGGTGTGAGTCAAGTATTGGTTTAATGCTTATATACTGATTAAGGCCTGGAAACTGATGTGCTTGCATTCTAAATATCCATTGAAGCTGTATAGTTTCCAGCCTGTTTAAAGGATTTCCTCCTCTCTCAGTAACATTAACTAATTGTAGCACTCTGAACACAAACAAATATCCCTTATATATAGTAGCATGTTTCGCTAATGCGTTCAACTGATTTTTCTTTCTTATATCATAAATATGATTATAGATCCTATCTCTAAGCCTTCGCGATGTCATGCCTACATAGAAGGCTTGACATTGTTTACAATTTGCCAGGTAAATGAGATTCAAATCATTACAGGAAGCATAGAATCTGGGTTTAAAACTGAACTCCATATTTGGATGTTGAAAATCTTTATTTCCACTAATGAAGTGGCAGAAATTACAGGAGCCACATGGAAAGGTTCCAAAAGGCTTCCGTTCTCCCAAAGAAATGTGTTGGTTTAATTGATGTACTATGATCTATACAAAGCATTCTCTTTAAATTTTTGCTGTTCCTGTATGTGAATCTTGGCTGTGTGCCTACAATTTTACTAATATTTTGTTCAAGACCAAATATATGCCAATGCCTACGTATAATACCTGTTATAATACTGTTATCATTGGTATATCTGGTGATAAAAGTAACTTCATTTCTGGAAACATCCCTCTTTTTATTTTTATAGTAGTGCCCACATTGCTTATCAACCACATGTGAATTATTATTTTTTGTGGTATCACTAGATATCATGCTTGTTTCTTCTAGCACCTTCTCCCTAATATTTCTTACAGTAGTGGTCTTATATCCCCTATCTGTAAAAAGATGTAATATATCCGCTTGTTCTTTAAGCTGAATAGGTTCTTTACATAATCTACTTATTCTAATGAACTGACTTTTTACCACATTCGGGAATATATAGCGAGGATGCATACTACTATATTCCAGTATTGTACTCTTCCAACATTGCTTCCTGAAAAGGTTTGTGGATAAAGAACCATAAGAGTCCTTCGTTATAGTAATATCTAAGAAATCAATGGTAAACTCAGAATATTCCATCGTGAACCTTAAGAAACTGGTCGTGGTTTCCAGAAAGTTCACAAACTCCTTCAGTTCCCCAACTGTGCTGTTCCGGAATAAAAGTATATCATCCACAAACCTTTTATATAGTATAACTTTCTCAAAAAATACACTGTTAAATAAATTATTTAATTCCCAATAATAGACCACAAGATTGGCATAAGTGTTTGCGCACGGGGTGCCCATTGCTACACCCCATCTTTGTAAATATAGCTGATTGTTGAACATAAAAACATTATTGTTCAAAACGATGTCAAGTAAAGCACATATAAAGGTCTGTTTCTCAGAATTAAAGTTAAATGAATGATTTAATAGCTCCCTTACTGCTTCTAATCCATATTCATTAGGTATTGACGTGAATAAGCTCTTAACATCTAGGGTAACTAATAAACATGTAGTAGGCATCAACTTAAATGGCTTAGTATTTATAACATTAATTAATTGATATGTATCTTTTAAAATCGTAGATATATTATCTATCAATGGACTAAGTGTTTTTTCTAGGTAAACCGAAACTGTAACTGTCGCCCATCTCTCTCCTGCTACTATTGGGGGCATAGGTAACGGTATAATTCCTTTGTGCATTTTCGGCAAACCTTTTATGTATGGTACCAAAGGGTGTTCAATAAGAAAAAACTCATACATTTCATAAGGAATTTGTCTACACATCAAAAGATCATATAAATCGTCATGTATCTTGTGTATTAAGTCACCTAACATTTTTTGGTCTGTTTCACAATAGGTAGCAGCATCTGAAAGCATTACTAACATCAATTCATTATATTCATCTGTGTTTAATACTACTACCCCACCCCCTTTATCTGCAGGCTTAATGGTTATATTCAAATTATTTGATAGACTAGATAAAGAACTCTTATCATGATGAGTCATATTATAGAAACAACATTTGTGTTTCTTAAAATATTCATAAAAATCTCTTTCACATAGTTTTATAAAACTGTCTGTTACACTAGAAAACATTGTCATGAAAGAACTCTTTTGTTTAAACTTATATTCATTAACTGCTTTTTGTTCATTATTAACATTCATAAACATTGATTTCAAAGATAATGAACGTCCAAATAGTCTCAAATCCACCAAAAGTTCACTCAAACAGCTGCTTTGAGACGGTATAAAAGTTAAGCCTCTATTTAGAAGAGTCAGGTCAGATTCAGATAGTTGATAGCTAGAATAATTAAAGACTATACCGTTCACTCTCTCACTCAATGTCTTGATCCGTGGTTCGCTCCAGAGAACTTCCTTTTTCTCCTTCCTCTGCTGTTTGATCTGCTCTGTGCTCGAAACCTTTGTTGTATGAGTAACGGCAAAAAACGCTCAATGTTGCCGTTATATTGCTTTGGTCTTGCTCCATTCATTGATGTACTAGCACTGGAAACTAGTGCCTGTTGATTCGGTGGTGGCGTATCACTAGGTAAATCGCTTCCTAATGCAACGGAGCTGCGTGGTGATGTCATCAAGGATGTAGTTTTATTAGTCTCAGACGTACGAACACCTGAGATATTTGAAATAATTGGCGTATTCTTCAGATAAATGGATAAAACTGCAAAAATCAGAGGGTGAAATGAAGAAGGGTTCCTATTAGCATCTCGAATGTTGACAGTATCGAATACGATATTGTCGACGCGAGAATGCTGAAAGTGCAGAACATCGAATGGGTAAATGGAAAGCTCCGTAAGGGGAGATTTCTGTTTACTACAATGTAGTGTGATCTCGGAGTTGGTATATTTAAGTAGCGGGGGGTGTGGGGGGGCACAGGTGGGCTTGCCCCCCCCCCCGCCTACACCCTTTAGGTTTTTTGTTTATATCAGCATTTGAAAATTTAGTAGTTCGATCATTTCAGTTCGATATTTTGTGATTCGTACTATTAAATTTTCAAAATGCTGATATAGACCCAATGAAGAATAGGCTGTATGAGCATAAGACTTCTCAAGAAGAGCTGTTTCAAAAATAATAGAGTTAGAAGACAGAGAACACAGGGAAAAGCTAAGATTTTCTGCTGTACCAGAAAAACTGGAAGGAAGAGGCTGTATTAATTTTATGAAAGTACTAGTAAGTAACTGGACTGGTGTTCCACAGCGGGTTTTATTTATTTATTTTATTGATATTTGATTACCGGAAACGACCAACTGGGTACAAGCCCATTTTCAACAGAGGCCTGGGTGAAAAGCTCCAAATTATTGCAAATATTTAAGAACAATAATTTTGCAATGTTCAAAAATAAAACAAAAACATCTGCAGTTTAGTTATAACAAATTAGACATAATACAAAACATTGGTTAAGAATCTATATTTGATACAAGGTATATGGTAATCATTCAATATTTAGAGAAATTTTAGACAGTTTGTAGAGAAATTAAAGGTAAGTTAGTCTAATATAAATAGGAATTGTAATATGAAGTGAAGGAAAAACAGGCTTATGATATATTTAGATAGAAAGTCAGGGAAAATAATTAGCAGTAAGTGAAGAAGGGAGAGCAGGGAGGTATAAGGAATGAAAAGGTACTTGTTCGCATTTAGGGATATAGTTTATCCTGGTTTTGAGCTAGAACAGAGACAGATATTATTAGCTAGGAAGTCTTTTAAAGTGATTTTGAAAGATGGGAGGAAGGCTATAGACCTGAAGAATACAGCTAAAGAGTTCCAGGCCTTAGCAACCTTATACGCATACAGACAATGCCCAGCAGATTTGCTAGGTTTGTAGACAGACAGGAGTTTTTGGTCACTGGATCATAACGACCGACTGGGAGCATGGCTTTGTAGTTGTTAATTAAAAAAGCACATTGTATGTCCCAAAACTGTCACACAGAAACATTGCCAGTGAAAACTTTTCCATTGTTGTAAAGAAAAATGATTAAGAGGCAGAAACAAAAGAGTTGATTAGGAGAATTAGGAGTACATTGGACTTGAACCAGAATCTAATGATGGGAGCTAGACGTGATCAGGAAGAAGACCAGGAATTAGTGAATAAATGGAAGACTATAAAGCATAAATCACATTTGTGAAAGAATGGCTGTGTAAGAAAAAAAGTGACTGAGAAAGACTGGTATTTTTGACCCTGTTAAACTTGAAGGTGGACTATATGGCATATACCCTACTTTGTTGTTAAAGTTTAGAAGGACACTAAAGGGGAAACTGTGAGTAAAACTATTTTTGTTATTAATAGCTGTATAAAACATTTCATGATGTAAATTGCATGTCATATTGTAAAGCAGTTTTGTGTAGTATGCATTCAGGAATAATTTAAGCATGGGAGGAGTCATTTCAGTGAAGGCTCTATCTATTATAAATGCTAATTAAGAATTTCTTCGTATACAATATATATGCTTTACTTTCTATCAGGATAAGAAAAGCTGGACAAAAGCATGTTTACATTAATATAATGTGATAGGCTGCTGGGGTGAGGTTGGATGTTAATATATACTGATTTTATTGCATGTAGAAATAAGATAATTTCCTTTGTTTAACAAGAGTGGATGTATGCAGTAATGTCCTTGGCTTTAGCTATTGACATTTTTTAAACAAGCAGACTTGAAAGATAAAATAAAATGATGGAAGGCTTGGAAATGCTGAGTTTCTTGAATCTTCATTTATAAGTTTGTTTTTTCTAATGTTAGTAAATACTCTCAGTGTGGGACATGACGTCTGGAGCTTGAAGGCAGCTGGGCAGGAAAACTCTGTACAGTGTGTTCTAAATAAATTTTACAACAGTTTCTGCAAAGTTGTTAGCTGTTTTCTTCTCATTGCTGACAAATTATTTCTAAGCACAAACAATCTTGAGAGTTCTGAGCAGTCCTTGCTAAGAGAAATGCAAAATTTAAAGGTACAGTGGCAAGCGGTTCACTGAAAAATAGTCTCTGAAACTGGGGGAAGTGAATCCGAAATAGTAGCTACCCCAGCAGCATTAATACTTAAATGCATTTAATAAAACAATGCACAGTTTACTTTTATTTAAATGTAGCCAGTGCCCTTTTTGTTAGGAGTAAAAGTTAATGTTATCTGAAAGCATGTAAGTTGTCTTTCACATTGGGGAAGGGGATAAAGATAAGAAAAGTACAGGCAGCAATCAGTTTGAGGGAGCACAGTCTGTAACATGTGCTTATGCATGTGTAACTTTAATTTTAAGGTAATACTTGTGGGTGCAGCCATTGATTTGGAGTAATTGTCCCTGTCCGGAGGGTTAAACTTCATTTGTTTAAAATGTACATAGTTTTGTGTGATTGTTCTAATTTATTAGGAAATGGAGGTTGTGAAAATGTATTACGTTTTTTGTTTGAGGATTTTCATTACAGCAAAATGTCTTGAAATTGTGACATAATTTCAAATGGAGATGAGAAGAAATAGCTATATAAAAGATCAACCTGTCAAACACTGTGTGCATATCAAAATGGCTACTTTGCCTATGTTATCTTGGAATGTGAATGGCCTTACACGTATAGACAAAAAAGAAAGAGTATTGGATTATATTAAGAAATGTAAGGTGCAAATAGCAGTGTTGCAGGAGATGCATTTGGATGGAAATGAATATGTGAATTTGACAAGAGGATTTCAGGATGGATGTTTGGCAGAATATCAGGGACAAAGAAAAATGGGGAGTAATAATACTGATTGCTAGAATGGCTCTGATAGTGATAGAAGAGGGGGGAAGTCAATAATGATATTTTTTGTAGTAAGGGGCTTTTTGCAAGGGAAGAGGATTATGCTGGCATGTATTTTTAGTCCACTAAAAACTCTAACAGAGCTTAAGAAAATTTTTGCAGAAATGTTCCAATTTCAGCATGGAATATTATTTATAGATGGGGAATGGAACTTAATGGCAATAATGAGGATCTATGAGAGGGACCTAGAAGAGAAAATATAGCAAAAGAAGGTAGATTTCTGAAGAAATTTAGGAAAATATTTATGTGAATTCTGTAGTGGGAACTTAGAAAGAATTTGTATATTGTTTCCCCAAGATATAATAATTAGCTAGACTGGATAGAAATTATATTTCACAGAAACATGTGCATTTAACTGAAAGCTTCAAAACATATCTTACATTTATTTCAGATCATCCACAGATACAAGTATAGGGCAATAAAGTAAATATGAGACACTGACATTTTCCCACATACCTTTAAGGAATAGCTAGTAGAAATTATTCAAGAGTTATTAGGGAAGATAGAAATCTCTCCAGAAAGGATAGTTACTGAGTGGGATAAAAAAGAATATAGATTATAAAAATAGAGTAGGAATAAAAGAGAAAGAGATGCTGTTAAAAAGTAATAGGAACTGTCTACAGGGGCTGTCAAAGGTTAAACTATTGCTGAGTAAGGGGAATCTCACAGAACAAGAAGAGGAGTAACTGCAGACAGCTAAACTGAAAATAAGGGGGTATTTGCATAATATGCATGAGTTTAGAAAGACTGCTGTTAAGCAGCTATTTTTGATAACTTCATAGTACAAAAAACCTTTAGCACAACACCTTAGGCAACAGGAATTAGAAAAGGTTGTTGCAAAACATAGGGACCATGCAATAAGAAAAACAACCAGAGATCCCATAGAGATATTAGAGTTATTTCAGAAATGTTATGAAAATTTGTATAAAGCAGAGAAATGTAGAAACCAAGAAAAAGCACAAAGCAATTATTCTGTAGTTAGAGGCAGCTGAAGCTGAATAACTAACAGTTAAGACAGAAGGAGAAGTCTTTAGGAACAAATGGCGTTCATAGGTATGTACCAGGGTAGTAACCACCAGAGCCTTTATAAGCGTAGCTGCTCAAGCCAACCCAGTTGTGTCTCCTTGTATCATGGGCTTTTATTGGGGGGGGTATGTTAGGAAGTTATTAGAGATTTTGTAGGGGGTATGTTAGTTTAGGCATAAAACTCCTCTTGACTACATTCATTGTAGTAGTCAAACCAGAAATGAATGCACTATCAAAGAATACCTTCAGTTCAGAACCTTTTTAGATTATAAAACCACTAACTTTAATCACTTTGCTACAGAGCTACAATCAGTGGTTTATAGGTAGGTGCTAGGCTAGCTGTCCTTGAGGGCCAATTTAAGCTTAGCAAGTTTCCCCCAAAGGTGTGACTAAAACCCTGTCCCTTGTGCACTTGAGGTAAACACCTTAAAATATTATGCCAACCCCAATTCATGTGCAAGTTTGGAAGTTAAGAGGGAAAGTGATAAAGATCTGAAAGGTGTTTAACAGTATTTTAAAAGTAAGGGAAGCACCCACATCTTGGAAGAAAGCTGTGGTGGCTGTATTATCCAAAGACAGTAAAGACCCATCAGGTCCAGCTTCATATAGACTCATGCAATTTTAAACCATGATTATAAAGTGTTTATGTCTATGCTACCTAAAAGAATAACAAAGGTGTTGCCAAAATTCATAGATATGAATCAGTGTGGTTTTGTGGTGGAGCGACAAACGTTTGACAATATTAATAGAACAAAGGTGATCCCGATGGAAGCAGAATATAAGAAAAAATAGCTGTTGTTGGTGAGTCTAGATGCAGAGAAAGCATTTGCTAGAGTAAGCTGGGAGTTTGGGTAGGGCAGTGGAAACATTTACATTTCCTAATACAATAATAGGGTAATTAGGAGGATATATGAAGGATCAGAGGCAAGAATTAAAGTGGGAGGGTTCTGTTTGATAAGCTGTGTTTGAACAGAGAAATCAGGTATGGATATCCTCTTTTCCCTTTGTTATTTTCTTTACATTTAGATTTATAGATAAGGAAAATAAAGGACTGAGAAATTCAAGGATATAATTAGTATGGTAATCAAGAAAAGTTGGCTGTATTTACCAGTGATATCCCCCTGTACCTGATAAATCCAGAAAATGACATATCTGGGTTGTGGAACATTTTGTGACAGTTTCAAGTCTGTTGGGGATGTAACGATAAAGCAAGGGCAGTAACAGTAAATGTCATAATTACACATGAATTGGTTAAGCAATTCCCATGTTTATTGGGACATGATAAAATGAAGTATTTAGGTGTGTTGATTAAAAAGAATTCTGTTATGGCAGCTAAGGATATGTGGAAAAAAACTAAAAAGACAATACAAAAACTGAAAGCTCTTGTGTAAGGATATGGATAGTAAGATACAAGCAGTGAAAATGTTTTTAATCCCTTTAGTTTTACATACAGGTCAGACATGTTCTTATCAACCTGGGGGGATGCTGTGAACAATAATTAATAAAGAGTTGAAGGAATTTATTTGGGACATAAATTCCTCCTCCTCATAGAACAAGGTGGTTTAGGATTACACGATTTGTGTGGATATTTTAGCGCTATGCAGTTAAGGCTCATATACATAAGACAAGTGCAAGGTAATAACTCAATGTGGGAAGAGATGATGATAAGTGGAGAGTTCTAGAAATAAGGAGACAGTAGGTTAATAGGATTTTGGATGCAGATTCTCAAGGAAAATAACAATAACCATGGAGAGCTTTAGCATGGGTAACTTCAATTTTAGTTTAGAATAATGCCTGTAGGTACAGCTGTCAATCTGAGGCAATTGTTCCCTTTTGGAGGGCTAAACTTCATGTTTTGAAAATGTACATAGTTTTGAATGTTTGTTCGAGAGATGCTGATATATTTAGTTTTTTGTTTGAGGGTCTTAATTAAAACAAAAAGTTTTGAAAAATGTGACATAGGTTCAAATGAAGATGAGCAACTGTATAAAAGTTCACCTGCCAAACATTAGTATATGCTTGTAACATAACACTGGAAATTCACTGTCTTGTATAACAGGTGAGAACAATAGCTTTTTATCACGATGGCTTTGCTGTCCACATTATCCTTGAACATGAATGGCCTTGCAAGTATAGATAAAAAGTAAAGAGTATTGAATTATTTTAAGAAATGCAGAGGGCAAATAGTGCTGCAGGAGACACATTTGGAAAGAAATGAGTATGTAAATGTGGCGAAGAGAGGATCTCAGAATGGATATTAAACAGAATATCAAGGAAAGAGCAACAGGGAGTAATTATACTAATTGCTAGAGAGGCTTCCAGTAGTGATAGATGAGGGGAAAAAAGACAAAAATGTTAGATTTGTGGTAGTAAGGGGCTTGCTGGCAAAGGAGGAGGATTACAAAGGCATGTATTTATATTCCACCGAAAACTGCTATTATGAAGCTTAAGAAAATTTTGTGGGAAATAATCACCTTTCAGCAAGGAAAATTATTTGTAAGTGGGGACTAGTTTGATTTGCAATTTTGAGGATGTATCAAGGGGACCTGCAAGGGACAATATAACAAAAGAGGGTAGATTTCTGAAGGTATTTATGAAAATATTTGTTATGGAAGATGTGAATTCAGTAGTAGGAGCTCAGACAGAATTTACATATTATTCCCCAAGGTAATAATAACTGGGCTAGACTAGATATAAATTATATGTTAGAGGAACATGTGTATTTAAGTGAAAGCTTCAGCACACATTCAATAACTATTTTTGATTGTGCACCAATAAAAAACAAGGTAAAATACAGGGTAATGAAGAAAAATAAAACAGTGGTACTCTTCTACCTACTCCTTTAAAAAGAAAGGAACTTAAGGAATGGATAGTGGAAATTATTCCAAAGTTATTAGAGAAGATAGAAATATCTTCAGAAGTTATAGCTAGTGATTGGGATAAAATGAAAATGGCGATTAAAAATAGGGTTGATATAAAAGAGAAAGTGATATGGTAATAGAAATTACTTAGCGTGGCTGACAAAAGTTAAAGTATTGCAGAATAAGGGGAATCTTACAGAACAAGATGAGAATCAAATGCAGAGTGTTAGAGAGAAAATAAGGGAATATCTGGATAATATGCATAAGTCTAGAAAGATTGTAGTTAAACAATTATTTTTTGATATCAGCTCTAGAGCACAAAACCTTCTACCACAATGACTTACGAAACAGAACATTGAAAGGGTTGTCGCCAAACTTAGGGAACCTATAATAAGAAAAATAACCAGAAATCCTGTAGAGGTTTTAGAAATATTCCAGAAATGTTATGAAAATTTGTATAAAGCAGGGAAATGTGAAAATCAAGGAAAGAGTACAAATGGAAATGTTTATGGATGACTTAATTATTCCAAGGCTAGAGGTAAAAGAGTCTCAACATCTGACAGTTAAGATGGGAGGTGATGAGATAAAAACAGGCATGCATAATCAGTTTTCAAGAAAGTCTCCAGGAATAGATGGTATTCCTGTGTAAGTTTGGAAATTATGAGGGAAGAAGGTGTTAAATTTTGTTTAACATTATTTTAAAAGGCCAACATCTTGGAAGAAAGCTGTGATGGCTACAGTGCCTAAAAATAGAAAAGACACTCAGATACAGCTTCATATAGACCCATTTCAATTGTAAAACATGATAATGAAGTATATACTTGCTAAAAGAATGGTAAAGACGTTGCCAAAATTGATAGATATGGATCAGTGAGGCTTTTTGGAGGGAAGGCAAACATTTGACAATATTAATAGAACAGTGATGATCGAGAGGGAAGCAGAATGTATGGAAAATACCTCTGTTAATGGTGGGTCTTGATGAAGAGAAAACATTTTGCAGAGTCAGCTGGGATTTTATGAGCAGGGCAGTGGAAGCATTTGCTCTCCCTGATAAGTTTAATTAGAAGGATACACAAAGGATTGGAGGCACTCCGAGATAAACTGTGTTTGAACAGAGGATCCAGGCATGGACGTCCTTTTTCCCCATTGTTATTTGCTTTTTATTTAGACCCATTAGCTAAGAAACTAAGATACTCAAAAATACATGGGTGTAAATGGTATACTAATCAAGAAAAGTTGGCTTTATTTGCAGATATTAATTTGCAGGGAGGGCAGAAGGTAGGTTTTGACTAGAGTAATTTTTGTGGGTGTGCTAGGCATGCCTAGTTTTTGATGGGTTTTCTTGATATTGCTGTGTATGTGGAGGTCAAATTTAAGATTATCAGCTATTATGACTCCTTTTAGTTTGGTATGGTGGATGACTTCAGTTCCAGTGCCATTTGCTGAAAAGATGTTGAAAGATCCTTTGTTAAGGGTGTGTTTTTTGGGGCGGGGGTAAAGAAGAGATTTTTGTTTTTTGGGGTGGTTGAGTAGGAGTTGTGCTGTTTTAAGCCAAGTTTCAGTGGAGATGACAGCTTGTTGAGTGATATCTTTGTAGCTAAGTTAAGGTGTTTGAAGAGTAGATGATGGCAGAGTCATCTGCATATTGAATCACGGCGACCTCACAAGAAGATGACTGTAGCTTATTGATAAAAATATTGAATAGAGGGTCAAGGATGGATCCTTATGGCATTCCTTTGAAAGTGGGAAGGTATGCAGATATGAATCCTTGCCATGTTGCAGCTTGTTGCCTGTTGGCAAGGTAGATAGAGAGCCATTGAATAGAGGGAGATGCTGGACTCCGGGTAGAAAGTTGATGGAAGAGTTTACTGTGAGAGACCATGTCATACTCTTTTAAAAGATGTAGAAATACTGCAGGTACAAATCTATTACAGTTGCAAGCTTTATTGACAGTGTCTGTAAATGATAATAATGCAGTAGCGGTGCTGTATTCTGGCTGAAATCCATGTTGCTTATTAGTGATTAGCTTATTTTGTAAGAGATAGTGGAGAAATTGTTGATGTATGCATCTTTCAAGACTTTTAGAGAGGGGAGACAGGATGACTATGGGTTGGAAATCTGTAACTTCTGTAGAATTACCTCCTTTATGTAAGGGGGTAATATGTGTTGTTTTCAACACGTTAGGAACACAAAATTCTGTTGCTGATCTGTTACTAAGAATGCTGATTTGGTATGCTATTGCATCTGAAGCTAGATTTGGATATTCCAGGGGAAGGTTATCAGTTGAGGAAGAACGAGGTTTTAGTTTATGTAAAATCTTTTTATGAGAGTTATAGAAACTGGTTGAAAGATAAAGTGGCTGTAGCTGTCTGTATGTATATTGGAGAAGTTGCATATAGGTGAATTTTTTGAAAGAAATGTGCTAGGGTGTAAGGGAAAGATGATTGAGTGGAAGGGGGTGTGTTAAGTGAATTTGAGGTTAAGTTGGCTATGCATATGTTAGGTATGGGCTGGGATCCTTTTTTATACCTGTGCTGATGAGAGAAGATATAGAAGACCAAAATTTTTAGGGTTGTTTTTTTTTTTTTTGTCTATCTTGTAACTGAGTATAGTAATACTTTTTATCTCTATTAACTTGTTTCTTGACTTGGTTTCGAAGCTGATTGAATAGTTGCCAATTTTTATCATTTTTATTATTTTGCCAGTTAATCCATGCTTTGTCTCAGTCTTTCATAAGGGGATTGCATTGGTTGGTGAGCTATAGCCGTAAATTATGTACCCACACATGAATTGGTTGAGCAATACCTACACAAAAAAGTATTTAGGAGTATAGATTAAAAAGGCTGTTGTTATGGCAGCTAAGGATATGTGGGAAGAGACTAATCAAAAGATAATACAAAAACTGAGAAACTGGAAACTCTTATTTATGGATATGGATAGTAAGGTACAAGCAGAGAAAATGTTTTTAGTCCATTTAGTCTTGTGTACTGATCAGGCATACATTTATTAACCCCTAGAGAAGTTGTGGACAATATATATATATATATATATATATATATATATATATATATATATTATCTGGGAGGGAAAGAGAATAAGAGAGAAGGGGAATAAGCTAATCCTTCCAAAAGAAGAAGGTGGTTTAGGTTTACCTGATTTAAAGGGATATTTTAGGGTTACACAGTTAAAGCTCATATACATAATGCAAGCAGAATTTCAGGTAAACTAGCTCAAGGGTCATTTTGTCTTTATAATTCAAAGTGAAAAGGGATGATGATGAATCGAGGGGGGAGTTCAAGAAATAGAGAGTGGGATTTTGGATGCAGATCCTTAAGTGAAATAATAACCATATAGAATATTATAATCATAAAGTAGCAGAAAGTATTCTAGGGACTAAGCCAACATGGGGATGGAGAAAGGAGATTTACTGTTAGGGATGACCGTAGGGTACAGAAAATAGGCAAGGGAAAGCAGGAATTTCTTAGAGAAACCTGGCAAAGGAAACACTACATTGTGGATCAAATAACTCAAGTAGGAAAGGTAATAGAATGGGATGAAGCCAAGAAGACAAATGGATTGCAGTCTAGAGACTGCCTTCCCTGCTAGGGCTTGATCTTAAAGTACAGCTGAAGAGAAAGGGATAAGTGAATTTTAAGTGAAAGACCTGCTCTAGTAGAGATTTTAGTTGAATTTAGAGCAGAAGCAGCTGTTAAAAAGGATAATTATTCAGGCATGTAAAATAGTGCATGATAATAATAATCATTTAGAGAAGGTTAGAAAAAATTGGGAAGAGAGAATGGAAAAGCAGTTTATAGGAAGACAATGAGAAGACATATGTATAGCTCCCAAATATGAAACCAGTGAAGGTTTAGGATCTTTGCTTGGAAGTGTTTGCATAGATATTTTTATACTCCAAGCAGACTTCAAAGATTTTTTTTCCTCAGGTGGATAGCAAATGTGGGACTTGTGGTAGAGAAGAACGGGGGGGACATATTTTTAGGAGAGTGTAATGAGTTAGCAGATTTTAAAAATTCCATACAGAGTACTGTATCAGAAATATTGGATGAGCAAATGGCTGTAAGTAAGGAAATTATATTTTGAGCTAAGATATAGGAACTGAATTGCCTATATATAGCAAGATCTTAAGTTTAATTCTGTTGGCTGCCAACAAAGCAATTAATAGAAAATGGAATTCAAAGTCTATACCAACTGTATTTGAGGTATTTAATATTATAAACGAGATAACAGAACTGTAGAGGGGTCTTTAGCAAGGAGAAGGAGCTAATTATAATTACATAGAAGTAAGTAGAAATTCTGGGAAGAGGAGGACTGAACTGTAAAGGAAGGCAAGAATTCAGCAATTTTTTTGTAATCTTGGACTGATGACAGTACTAAAAATATATATATGTGATTAATATATTTAAATGGAAAAATGTTGAAATGGTTTGTTTTCTTTTCTATTAATGTATGTAAGATAATAGAGTAGAATGTAGTCACGCAGAAGTTTGCACTACAAGTTAGAGATTGCCTTCCCTACCAGGGATTGAAAGGAAAAGAGAAAAGGTTAGGGGAGTCTATGTGAAAGACCAGCTCTACTTGAGTTTTTAATCAAGTCTAGAACAGTAGCACCTGTCAACAGGGATTATTAATAGGACTTGTAAAATATTGCATGATAATAAGAATCAATCAAAGGAAGTTGGAAAAGATTGGGAGGAGAGGCTGGAAATGCAGTTTACAAAGGAACAATGGAAGTTCATATGTGTGGCTCCGAAGTATGCAGCAAAATCTAGAAGGTTTAGGATTTTTACTTGCAAGTGTTTGCATAGATATTTTATATACCCAGTGTAAACTTCAGAAAAGTTTCCTGGGGTAAATAGCAAATGATGGCAGACAAGTAACTGGGAGCATCTTTTCTTAGGGAGTATAATGATTTGGCAGATTTTAAAACTAAACTGCAGAGTACTCCATCAACAGTATTGGGGGAGCAAATTGCTGTAACTAAGGAAATTATTCTTTTGAGCTTGGACACAGGATCTAAATTGCCTACACATTAGTAAGGTCTTATTTAGGTTAATGCTATTGACTACCAAAAAGCTATTATAGAAAATGAAAATCAAAATGCAAACCAACTGTAATCGACATATTAAATATTGTTGAGATGAAAGAACTGGAAGTGAGATCTTTAGAAAAGGTAAGGAACAAATTACATATAAATAAATGGAAGTTGTGGAAATAATACACACAGAATAATGTTCAGGAGGAGGAGTTAGGTTTAAGAGAAGGCAGGAAATGTGCAATATAACAATAATGTTGGAGTGTATTACAGTTGGAGTGTATGACAGTTATAAAGAAAGAAAAGAAGTGAAATGTATTATGTATGAAAAATGTTTTTATAGGTTGCTTTCTTTTAATGTATGTGTGTCTGTGTCTTAAGTGAAAATTTAGTAAAGATGTTTAAAAAAAGGTTTCTGTGAAAGAAATCTCACGGAAGCCAGACTGTCTTCCATTTCTTAATTTCTTAACCAATTTGTGAAAGTCTAAAGTTCAAAATGCTAGCCCTTCACAACCTGTTACTACTTATTCCCCTTTTAGTTATTTGGTAGTGCTAGATTTAAAAGATTCTTATCATATTTCTGTTGTCTCACATTCCAATCTTTAAGGTTTTCTGTGTGTGGATTATACTATAGTTATCTGTATTACCTCTTGAATTATTCACTGCTCTTTTGGAATTGCCTAACTGCAGTTATAGCCTATTGCAGACTGCAAGAATTTTCATATGTTTCTGTATTTAGATGATGTGCCTCTCATTGCAAGTGTCAGGTATGTCTCACTTGGGCGAGAAATCTCTTTTACAGACTGGGTTTCCCAGAGAACATTTGAAAGTCTTGTTTGACTACTTCACGCAGAATTGTTTTTGTGGGGTATCTCTTAGATACTTCATTTATAAGATCTTTGTTTCCACAGGAAAAGTAGTTGTATTTCTGAGTTTTTCTACTTAGTCCATGGCTACAGCAGGGGAACTTGTCAGGATACTAGGATTGATAGCAACTGTGATTCTTATGATTGTTCTGGACAGACTCCATACAAAGAAGATTCAGTATGACATAAAAATGTATTGCCCCAAAATCAGCACCACTGACATTTCAGACCCCAGTTTTGGTATTTATGAAAGGGGAACTCCTTTGGTGAAGAGACCAGTTTTATCTGAAACCAGGTCTCCTATTCTCCCATCCAGCTACAACACAGTCTTTTACAACAGATGCCTCAGACTTTATTTGGGTACTGGAACAAAAAAGGAAGACCAAAACACGTAGAGATAAAAGAGATATTGTAGTTGTAAATGTACTCAACTGTCTGTTGTATATGGTCACCAGGGTCGCTACAGATAAATATTAATGTCATCACAACAATGTGACATTTAAAAAGTTGGGAGAGGGTTGCTCTAGATCATACCCTTTGTGCAGATTATCCATGGTAGTTTGGCATATCACAGTTCAGCACATTCTCACTCCACAGGCATCTTACATTCCTTCAGAGAAAAACATTGTGGCAGGCAAGCTGAGGAGGAACAGGACTAACCCCAAAGAATGGAAATTGAGTCAGGGGGTCATCAGGATTTGATCCAGCCTTGTAGAACACTGCAGGTAGCTCCTTTCCTCTGCAGTCTCATGAAAAAATCTGGCAAAATTCTGCTCCAGAACTCTTTGTAAGCAGGCTTGGAAAACTGTTGGTTTTTCAGTTCTTTGGATGGGAATATTCCTGTATGCCTTTCCTACTCCTTCCATTAATATTCAGGGTTGTTCTGAAGATTCAAAAGGACTCTCCAAAAATCATTGTGGTGACTCCTTTCTGGCCTAGGCAACAATGGATATTCATTGTATTGATCACTTCTGCAGTAGCCTTAGCTATGTGGGCTACATCCTGCCAAGAATATAACAGCCGGCCAGCTTCCAAAGCTTCAGAGCACCTTCCACACATCCAAACTGCCAGGCAGCTCATGCTGCGCTGACTAAAAGATAGTTTGAGTGCCATGCCCTTCAGAGCTATACTAGTGTCAATGAGTACATTCCTGTGAGGCTTTCACTGATCGATGGTCGGCTTGTGCTGTTACTTTGCTGGGCAGATAAGTTCCCTTTGGGGAAAAACTGTCCATTTAACAATGTTGCTTATTATTTTTACTTTCATCTTCTGAAAAGTTATTTTAAAACTAGGAATTTATTTAATGGACTGCAGTGAGACTGTACTGTACTTTTAAATGGGAATGCTCTTTTTTCTTGTCAGTTTAAAAGTTTTAAAAGTCGTGTAAAGTAAATGAAAAACATTTTTGTGAAGAAATTGTGTTATTTTATTTTGTAGGGCTGGCAAAGTGTTTTAAACTGCATTTTCCCATGTTTCTTTAAAAAAAGTGACTTTTTAAAGACCTTTTATTTTTACAGGCATTTTTGCTTAGTTTCCATGAGGAAGAGGCACCAGTTTGGCTTGACCATGGAACGATCTGTTGGTCCCATGGTCGGTCCTTTTTTTGTTTGAGTTTTGAGTTTGCCTCAGACCCCAGGAGGAAGACTCGGCTGTGGCATTTTGCTGTACCTCAGACCACAAATCTTTTGCCCCAGATCCCTCTGATGTGGCACCTACAACTGCTATGTACAGAGCATTAGCTACATTCTCTGCAGCTGTTGGGGTCCCCTGAGTGAACAAGGGAAAGCCACTCTTGTCTGTCCTGGCAGTGGTAACAGTGAAGGCATCCCTTTTTTGTCAGAATGTTGCGCCCATCCTTAAAGAAGCCGCTGCTGACTTTATTAAACAGAAAACTAAACCTGGTAGTATTCCTTCTCAAATTTTTATAGACAGGAGTAGTTTAATGGGTCTTGCTCAGGGTTTATTTCAGGCTATTGATCCTTTTTGGAAAATAGTTTCTGGTAAATGGAAGAGGGGTGCATCCTTTCCTGAAGAGATTCAAGATTCTGAATCTAGACAGGAGAAAGAAGGGACAGATACAGGAGTTTCTTCTCAGAGTTCTGATTCAGACTCAAAGGAGAGCTTAATGTCTGACTCTCCCTGTTGGGTTCTCTTTCTCTGAGACTGTTTCTACTATATGCCTGTGTTTTCAGTGGGAGAATACTGAGGTTTCTTAGTCCGTAAGAACCTACTATGTACTGTTACAGAAGGAATTTTGAAAACCTTCACCCATTCCTCTAGTTGTGCCAGCTTTGGAGGGAGTGGGTGTTACTGCTTGCACTTTTCCTGACAGTCAGCTAGCTGCCCCTAAAAAGGCAGATAGGATATATAAAGTTCTTCAGTCTTTTATGTTTTTATATACTCTTCCCAAACCTGATCCAACAACTGTAACTTTAGTTAATCCTTCTACTGCTAAACACTTAGTTAATTCCAGTCCTACTGTTTCTGATAAGGATAGGATGATTATTGATAAGTATGGAGTAAAAGTGCATGCTTTTTAACTTTGATTTTCAGAATTTTGAATTTTCAGGCTCATTTACTGTCTTGTTCTGACTAATTTTGAAAGTATGATAAATGTTTTGTCTGCAGTTTCTTCTTTTAAGGAATCTGCTTTAAATAATATAATTTATTTTATTGTTCAAGTCAGTACTCGTATACAGTGTGTATATGACTGTGCTGATGGTTCTTCAAGGGCTATGGCCACTGGTATTGCTTTGAGAAAGTATGCGTGGTCGCATTCTCTGAACCTTGCAGACTATGTTAAAATGAAATTTTAAATTCTCCTTTGGCTAGAGATTTCTTTGTTGGCCACTCTGCTGCAGAGGTAATAGAACAGTGTGATAAAAAGGTCTATATTAGATCACCAAACGTTTAAAAAAGCGAACGGTGATTAATTGACCTTATGTAAACGAAAGCTTACAATGTCGTAGTATCAGAACAGCGATTTTTTTTCCAAGGGAAAAAAAATTGCTGTTCCAACAAAAAAAAAAAAAATAAACAAAATAATTTCAAACATTACATTAAGTGGGGGGCTTTGCCCCCCCCCCCCACTTAAATATACCAACTCTGAAACCGCACTACAGTGCCAAAAACGGCAAAGTACCAAAGCAGCCAAGTGAATTCTTTCCCAGGAAAGAATTTGCTTAACAGCCGCTTCGATATTTTGTGTTTTCAGCCTTTTACGTTCGACCAAGATGCATTCGAAAGAATGTGTCTTCGGTCTTGTAATATAGACCTGATGAAAAGGGTAAGCTGATACTGGGAATTTCTAAGATTTTTCTGCCCTCCTTTTCCAAAATTTCCAAGGGATTGTCTAGCTTGTCATCCAATTTTGGTAAGAAACAAAATAAGCAGTCTCAGCAAAATGCAAGTAGACAGATGTTTAAGAAGAATTCTGGAAAGTCATAAAACCAAAGACAATCCAATAAGTCAGAATGTCTATTTAAGAGACTTTACTCCCCCATTCCACTCTGGCAACACCTTATTTCTTCCAGTAAGTCTGAATCTTCACCTTGCTGTTTGGCAACAGATACTTTCAGACCAATAGGTTCTGAAGACTTTTCATCATGGTTTCAGATGGCAGTATGAGGAAATTCCTCCTTTCCAGGGGATAGTTCCTCATCCTCCAGAGCAGATATTTTTTTTTTGTTTCCTCCTGTCCTTCATCACATCCTTTCTTAGGGAGTGATGGAACCTGTTCTGCTTCCCAGCTGGGAAAATGGTTTTATTCAAGGTTGTTTTTAATGCCAAAGAATGAAAATGCTTTGAGACCATTTTTGGATCTTTCTTTCCTAAACCTGTTTGTGGTCATGCCTAAATTCAAAATGATGTCACTTCACAATCTGTTTCCTCTTCTTCTTCATTCATGTTTTCTGATGACACTAGATTTAAAAGATGCTTATCATCACATTCCTATTCATCCAGACTTCAAGCATTTCTTAAGGTTTTGTGTGCCTGGATCACATTATCAGTTATTTTCCTTACACTTTGGACTATTCACTGCACCAGGAGTGCACACAGTGTTTAGCTCCAATTATGGCTCATTGAGGGTACAGAGCATCCATATTTCCATATTTAGATGACTTACTTATCTTTGCAGAATCTTTTTCATAGTGTCAGGAATCGCTCTGTTGGGTGAGAGATATCTTACACAAGCTGTGATTCCAAGACAACATTCAAAAGTCTTTCTTGTTTCCTCTTCACAGGATTGTGTTTCTGGGATGTCTACTAGACACCAGAGTTCAAAGAGATTTCTTACCCAGGATAAATAGATCTATATTAAAAACAATTTCTAAAGTTTATCACTCAGACTTCAGTGGGAGGGAATACCTCAGGATTTTGGGTCTCATGGCTTCTATGATTCTTATGATACTTCTGGCAAGATTCCACATAAGAAAGATACAGTGGTATGTGAAGTCGGTTTGGTCCCATTACCAACACCATTTGCCTTTCATATCCCAGTGGTTGGATTTGTCAGAAGAGAAATCAATTGGTGGAGACAACAGATCTCCCTAAATTCACATCTCCCCTTCTCCCTCCCTGTAATAAAGCCATTTACCACAGATGTCTCTGAATTTGCTTGGGGAGCAGTTTCAGAAGGGAAAAAAGTGCAATGTATATGAGACACCAAGGACGCACGCAAGCACATAAATATAAAAGAGATGCATGCCCTGATCAAGGCAGTCAGCTTTCTGAATCATTTTTGGTCCCCGCAACCTTTTCAAATTGTTATAGATAATACCACAGTCATGTAGTAGATCAACAGGCAAGGGGGAATCGGAATCAGGTTATATTCCCTCTGCATATTAGCCTTATTATCTTGGAATATAGCTTCACAGTAAATGCTTACTCTGTAAGCATCCTACATTCCAGCAGAATAAAACTGTGAGGCAGGCAAACTGAGCAGGACAAGGGTAGACCCTCACAAATGGAAAATAGATCTGGGGGTCTTCCAAGATTCGATCCATACCTGGAGAGTTCCTCAAGTGGACCAGTTTGCTTCCTCTCTAAACAATTAGCTGGTACGTTTCTGCTCCAGGAATCCATGCAAGAAGGCCTGGAAGATGGATGCCTTTTCTTATCCGTTGACAGGAATGTTCCTGTATGCTTTTCCACCCTTTCCACTAATATCTAGGGTATGTCTGAAGACTCAGATGGAATCCCCTCTAGATCACTGTGGTGACTCCCTTCTGGCCCAAGCAACTGTAGTTCTCCCTTCTTTTGGAATTGGACAGGGGCAGTTTACTCACACAAGAATTGGGATGTTTGATACATGCTGACACCAATCAACTTCAGTCGACTGCCTGGATAATAGGGCCTTAATTCCTTTTATGTACTTGTTTACTGAGGACGTACAGCAGGTAGTAATGGAGGCAAGAAAGCCTGCTATTAGAAAATCATATATATATTAGCAAATGGAAAAGGTTTTTTACTTGGTGCCAACAACGCAACCAGCAGACATTCAGGGCTAGTTGTTTTCTGGTTTTGCAGTATTTGTTTGAGTTACTTTCCTATGGCCTTTCTTATTCCTCTATCAAAGTTCTTCTATCAGACATTTCAGCTTGTCTGCACATGAAACTTCATCTTTCAATGCATTCTCTTGTCAAAATATTTTTTTTTTTGCATAAGAGGCCTCCAAGAAAAGCAGTTGCCCCTCCTTGGGATCTTAATTTTTTGTTAGAGAAGCTAGCACTTGCTCCATTTGAAGCAGCTAACCTGGAAAACAGTTTTCTGATTGCTCTGAACTCTACAAGAAGGGTATCTAAGTTACAAGCTCTTATAGGGAGTTAACCCCATCTCATTTTCCACAGAGACAGGGTTTCTTTGATAACTAATACTTCTTTTATGCCTAAAGTTCAATCCAAGTTTACTGTAAGCCAAACTATCCATCTCCCTGTTTTCTTTATTGAACCCAAAAATGAGGGAGAAAGGATATTCCATATGTTGGATGTCCACAGACAACTCAGGTAGTATCTTGATAGACCCAAATCTTTCAGATCTTGGGATCATTTGTTCATTTCTACTGAAGGTGAGAAGACGGGACAACCTGTGTCAAAACAGACTTCTTCCAAATGGTTGTCTAAGGCTATTACCTTTTGTTATACTTGCCCCAACAAAATTATTCAATGTAGGGTTATGGCTATCAGGGCTTTAGCTTCATCCATGCCTTTTTAGAAAAGGTTGGATCCTGTAAGGTGTGACTTGGTCCACTGTACTTGCTTTTCATAAAGGATTATAAGCTTGATTTCTTCTGCAGGTCTAGATCAGGCTTTGCAAGGACAATTCCCCCAGGGCTTCCTGGACTCTTCCTCTACCTCCCAAATGTAATAAACTCAGATAATCTACCCATATAGCTAAATCTACTGCAGTAGTGATCAGTATGATGAATATAGTATAGTTGTGTAAGAAACTTACCATAACAATTGATGTTTAAATGCTGTAGTAGCCGCTCCCTCACTCTACCCCCCTTGATTTTTTGGTGTGTTGTTTATGCCAGGGTGTGATCATTTATTTTTTATCCTTTCTAACATAGTCTTTTCAGGGTTCCGCCTCCTTCTCTGTGTTGGCACTCAAAGTGGTCTTTCAGTCAGCTCAGTTCAATCTTCCTGACAGTTTGGGTACATGGAATGTGCCCTGAAGTTTTGAAAGCTAGACATTTGATGTTAAGTTGTCTATCTCGCCTTCATTCTTGCTGGATGGGTTCGGAGCCGACCTCGGCTCCGACTCGGCCACTCTAAAAGCTCGAGAGTTGATTCCACCGGCTCGAGGCTGCCCCTATATCCCACAATGCTAGGCGTGAATTACCACAGATCTCATTTGCCCCTACAGCTATCGAGGTGTTGTTTTCTACCGGCTTCAGGTCAGTTTTAATTAGATTAGTCTAATAACTGTTTAAACTCCTTTTAGCTTAGTTTTTTCTCTTTTTACCCTTAGTGTAGTGGATTTTTATCCTTTATACCCTTATTCAGCCCCTTTCTTCAAGAACTGATAAGTTCTTTCCTTAGGCCTTCGGGCCCTTCCATCCCTTACAGTGTGTGTATGTGTTTTTGTAGGGGTTTATATCTATATAAGCTAACTATTTTCAGTAGTTTTAGTTTAATTTAAATTTTCTGACAGTGTAATCGGTGTGTGTGTGTTTTGTGTGTGTGGTTACACTTTCGGTTCCTTGAAAATGTCCAAGGATTCAAAGGTCTCAGGCTTCAAGAAGTGTGACTCGTGCTGTCAGAAAATGTCTCTGACAGACGGTCACACTTCTTGTGTGTACTGCCTGGGACCTTTACACCTGCAGGACTCTTGTGCTGTATGCCATGGCTTCAGCCCTAGAGTCCTGCAGGAAAGAAAAAACAAACTCATCCTAAGGGGTTTGCTTAAGCCTGAAGGTTCCCTATCTGCTACCTCGGGAAAACCTTCCAAGGCTTCTAAGACCTCGACTCCAGCTTCTGAGTCGAGGCCTAAGGCTTCGAAGTCTACTGCTACATCAGCTCCGGCTGGAGCCGATGAGTCTTTGACTACAGCTTCTGTGGTTCCCTCGGCTCCGGCTGGAGCCGAGGTATTGGAAATTCCTGGGTCGGCTCCGATCAAACCATCGGAGCCGACATCTAGAAAGAGGTCGAGGTCACCATCCCTTGGCTCCGTTCATTCGGCTCCATCGTCTCCCTTGCTGTCTGAACGGAGCCACAGATCTCACTCCTCCAGGTCATCGAGGCTCTCGGATCATGACCTCCAGAGGGTAGTGAGTCGACTTCTAAAGTCCGAGGCACTGGCCCAAATGCTTCAGAGCCCGACTCATCAGTCGATGCTTCAGACCGGGGCGTCTCGGAACCGAGACTGTGGTAGCGTCGGAGCCGATACATTTGTCTTCGGCTCCGTCGTCGGCTCCGATTTCTTCCTTTGAAGAATCTCGGCGCCGGACTTCCCTCGTCGGCTCCGAGGGGGTGAGTGGCATCGGACCCTTGTCCGACCCCCCTCTCCCTCTCGGTGCTTCGGCGCTGGTGAGTTCGGCTCCGACATCGGCCTCGGAGCCATCTCTGTCGGTGCCGAGGGAGGTTCTCAGCTTCTCGGAGCGGGGACCTCTGGCTCTGCCTGACAGGGGTGCGTTCGAGGTCATGCAGAGTGTGTTGGAACCTTGTTCAACTCCACAGTCGGCTCCGTCCCTCCCTCTTCGGTGCCTCAGGTTATGTCTACTCACTCCCTCATCCCAGACCGCAGAGAGCCAGCTCCTCAAGAATCCCCTGTGGGGATCTCATCCTCTTCGAGGCCTCCCTGAATTGGCAGGGGAGCCCCTAGGAAGAGAAAGTGTAAGAGGAAGCACATAGACTCACCGAGTCTGTCACCTCTGACACAGATTTAGAGGATTCGAGGGTTCCCCGTTCCCCTTCTGAAGATGTCTCCTTTGCGGACATTCTAGAGATCCTGAAACAGAGGGGAAATTGGCCAGCCCTTAACCCTTCGGAGGATGAATCTGTGTATCTTGAGGTGTTTGGCTCTCGCCCTTCCACCTCCTGGGTGTCCCCCCCCCTTTGATCCCCTCATGCAGGTGGTAGCAAAGAAAGCCTGGACGGCTCCTGACTCAGTGGACCCTACCCCCAGGAGACCTTCTAAATTTATAACAGCACCAACTGACAAACAATTTCTGACAAAAGGTGTTACTGTGGATGCTATGGTGGTAGCTGCTGCCACCAAGAAGGAACTAGCTGATCCTTCAGTGCCTGTTCATCCCCCTAACAAAGAATCTAGGTCTATGGACAGGTATGGGAAGCGGATGTTTTCGTCAGCGACCTTTGCAATGCGTTCGCTGAACTATCTATGCCATTTCACTCGTCTCCAGAGAGACTTGGTCAAGGAAGCGAGTGAGATGTTAAAGGATCCTACAGCTGCAGGTTTTCAGGACAAGATGAACACCCAGCTGACTACCCTGAATTCTATAGCTAACTCCTCCATGCACCTCCTTTCATATGCGGCTGATGGAGCGAGTAGAGCCGCAGGGACAGGTGTCGCCTTACGCCGGCATGCCTGGATGCGACTATGCAATTTTGCGGACCCCTTTAAAACGTCTTTTACTAATTCCCAGTTTGATGGATCATCTCTCTTTGGTCCTCAAGTGAAAGAAACCTTGACTAGGTGCGAGACGGATGGCAAAACTCTATCTGCCGTCGGAGTCCGTTTTTCTACTCCTTCTAGACCTTACCCCAAAGGCCAGAAAAGTGGGAAAATGTGGTTCCGCAAACAATCTCAAGGGAATTTGCCTGACACACAGAGTCGGTTCCCCTCCAGAGGCAGAGGAGGGAACAATAATGGTAGACGTCGCCCCAGAGGCAGAGGGGGTCCGCAGAACCAGGGCAATCGAGAAACCTTTTCCGATAAGCCCTTTCAGCATCCCTGAGGTGTTGCCCGACTGTCCACCTTCGGAGGCAGTCGGGGGAAGATTGTCACTGTACCCAGAAGCCTGGCTATCCCTAACTCAAGACAAGTGGGTACAGTCCGTCATTTCCGAAGGCTATTCCATCCCCTTCGTTCGCATTCCAAACCAATCAAAAAAATCCCTTCCAGATGTTCCACCCGCTCAAAGGGATCTTGCAGCTTTGGAAATTTCAAAGCTGCTTGCAAAAAGAGCAATTCAGCCAGTTCCAGCAGACCAGCAAGGATCCGGAATCTACTCCATGTTCTTTTTAGTTCCAAAGAAAACAGGGGACTGGAGACCAATTTTGGATCTCAGTGTCTTGAACAAGTCTGTCAAGAAAACAAGATTTCGGATGGTCACGCTACAGTCCATCCTTCCCCTATTGGGAAAGGACAACTGGATGTGCTCTATAGACCTTCAGGATGCGTACTATCACATAAAAATGAACAGACGCTCCAGAAGATTCCTCCGCTTCAGGCTGGGAACAAGTCATTTTCAATTCAGGGCCCTGCCCTTTGGTCTCACCACTGCCCCCCGGGTGTTTACCAAATGCATGGCAGTGGTAGCTTCTCACCTGAGACGTCAAGGATTCCAGGTGTTTCCATATTTGGACGACTGGCTCCTCACAGCTCCCACCAAGCATCTTCTTCTAATGGCCAGGGACTACACCTTTCGCATTTGTCAAAAGTTAGGCATTTCAATAAATTGCGAAAAGTCTGTTTTGTCGCCTTGTCGTGCTATTACCTTCATAGGCGCAAATCTAGACACAATCAACATGTCTGCGAGACTAACAGATCAGAGAATAACAGACATACACAAACTGGTCTCCCTCCTCTTCAGCAGCAACAGAGTCAAAGCCAGGTTAGTTCTGAAAGTATTGGGGATTATGGCGGCTGCCATACCTCTGCTTCCATTAGCCAGATTCCACATGAGAATCCTTCAATGGATGCTCTTCACACAATGGTCATACCAGCAACTTCTGATGTCCCACACCATTATGATTACGCAAACATGCAAGAATCATCTTCTGTGATGGATGTCTTCCCCTCAGCTCTTCTTGGGAAGACCCTTTGTTCCTTCCCCTCCGGTTGCTACTCTGACAACGGACGCCTCCCTGATCGGGTGGGGGGGGCATTATCAGGGCAGAACTGTCCAGGGCACATGGCAACCAGACGAATGCCACTTGCATATAAATGTTCTAGAGATGAGAGCAGTGCTTTTAGCGTTGCAAGCCCTTCAAGACTCTCTTCCCTTGGGAACGATAGCAATCCAGACGGACAATATGTCTGTAGTGTGGTATATCAACAAACAAGGCGGAACCAGGTCCTGTCCCCTATGTCGAGAAGCACTCAGACTGTGGCAATGGGCGATTTCTTCTCAGCGGTTTCTGATAGCAACACACATCCCCAGGAAGTCCAATCAAATCGCGGACAAGTTGAGCAGAGCTATCCTCATGCCTCACGAGTGGTCTCTGAAAGATTCTGTTGTGAGAAAAATTTTTCTCAAGTGGGGTCAGCCTTGCTGCGACCTTTTTGCTACTCCCCAAAACAGCAAGTGCAGAGATTATTTCACCCTATTCCCGTTACCAGGCCAGCCCAGCAGAGACGCTCTAGTCCAAGTTTGGCCCCGGGGACTTCTGTATGCATTTCCTCCCTTCCCACTAATTTCTCAAGTGATACAGAAAGCCATCGCTCAGAAGGCCTCTTTGATCCTCTTTGCTCCTTACTGGCCTCGACAGGTTTGGTTCCCCTTTCTACATCAATTTCTGTTGGAGCAACCCTGGCATCTGGACCTAGTTCCAGATCTTTTGACCCATCAGTCGGGTCAGTTTCATCGCTCCCTAACTTCTCTGAACCTCACTGCTTGGTTCCTCCAGTTCCTACCTTAGCCAGGCTTCCTCAAATATCTCACACTGTTCGAGATATTTTAATAGCGTCACATAAATCTTCCACTTGATAAATTTATCTTAGTAAGTGGAAACGTTTTGCCTATTGGGCTCAAGGAAGGGACTTAGATCCTTTCACTGCTCCCATCCATATGGTTCTTGATTTTCTAGCTGAACTCTTTCATGCAGGTTCATCTCCTTCTACTCTCAAAGTTCAATTGGCAGCTATATCTAACTTTCATGTGGGCATTTCAGAGTCTGCCATAATGTCCCACAAGCTTTGCAAAGCCTTTTTGAAGGGAGTTTTTCTACTCAGACCTCCTATAAGAAATCCTCCTCCTCCTTGGGACCTTAATTTAGTTCTCAGTTCTTTGATTCTCCCCCCTTTCGAACCTGCAGCTTCCTGTTCATTAAAATTGCTATCATGGAAGACACTCTTTCTGGTAGCTATTACTTCAGCTAGAAGAGTTTCAGAACTTCATGCACTCAGCTGTCGACCACCATATCTGTTGTTCCACAAAGACAGGGTATCTTTATGAACCAACCCATCCTTTTTACCTAAGGTAGCCTCTGCGTCTAACCTAAATCAAAGCATTGACCTCCCTGTGTTTTTTCCAGACTATTCTAATAGGTCTGAACAAAAATTGCATTGGCTAGATGTTCATCGTCAGTTAAGGTACTATTTGGATAGGACCAAACAATTCAGAAAAACTGACCAGCTGTTTGTCTCTTATGCGGAAGGCAGAAAGGGACTTTCTGTTTCCAAGGTATCACTATCTAGATGGCTAACATCTCTGATTTCAATTTATGAAATTAGACACCAAAAGCTGCCTAACAAACCTAAGGCCCACTCCACCAGAGCTTTGGCTACTTCTATAGCCTTCCAAGACAGACTGCCTATTGACACCATTTGTGCAGCGGCTACTTGGGCTACTCCTCACACTTTCATTTCACATTATAAGTTGGATTTAGCTTCTAGGCATAGAGCTAACTTTGGTACCACTGTTCTCAAGAGTCTGTTCCGTTAGGCCACCCGGGACAAGGTGCTAGGGATGCGGTCCCATCCAGCAAGAATGAAGGCGAGATAGACAACTTAACATATAGAAGTTATGTTCTTACCATAACGTTCCATGTTAGTTGTCTTCTTCTCACCTTCTTTCTTGCGTCCCACCCTCCTTCCCCCTGGCCTGGACAGACCTGGAGGAGTTTGATTGTGACCTCTCTTTCTACCACCTCTTTGCTATAGGTATATGCTCTGCGGTGCATAATTTCCTGGATCAGGTTTTAGGTCACCTTTCCTCTTTCCCTTTGTTTATAGAGGTGGACTCTCTTTCCAGTATTTCTGGTTGTATTTTTAGCTGGCTGGACCTAGCTCACAAACGAGATCTGAGGTAATTCACGCCTAGCATTGTGGGATATAGGGGCAGCCTCGAGCCGGTGGAACCAACTCTCGAGCTTTCAGAGTGGCCGAGTCGGAGCCGAGGTCGGCTCCGAACCCATCCAGCAAGAAAGAAGGCGAGAAGAAGACAACTAACATGGAACGTTATGGTAAGAACATAACTTCTATTTATATACTTGGCAGGATATAGCACATATAGCTAAAGCTACTGCAGCAGTGATCATTCAAGCACCTGCTGTTATGGTAAGTTTACTTATTTAACTGTAGTTTCTCCCTTCTTTTGGAAATGACCAAGGTCAGCTACCGTAAGCTTCCTTATAGACTGGGCCTATTCACACAAGACAGGGGTTGTTTCATTCACCCTAACTTAAATCAAATCCATCTAACTGCCTGGATGATGAAGTATTAATATCTTTTAGACACCTATTTTGTGAGGATATTGGGCAGGTATTAAAGGAAACAAAGAAACCTGCTGCTATAAAATCATGTATTTAAAAATTTTCTGATTGGTGCAAGAATAAGAACCTAGTCCTTTTAAGGCTAGTGTTTGTGTGGTTCTGGAATGTTTGTGAGAGTTATTATCTTCTGCCCATTGATCCCCCTCTTCAAGACATTCCTACATCAAAATGTTTTTAAAGGAGTTGTATACGTATCTGCATAGAAAACAGATGGCTTTTCCTTGGGATCTGTTGTTTTTTTTTTTCTGGGTAGTGAGAGGGAGGGATTAACTCTTGCTCATTTTGAACTACCTCCTCAGGATGATTTGAGGTTCTTGACATTGAAAACAGCTTTGCTGAGTACTCTGACTTCTGCAAAAATGATGTTTGAGTTGCAGTCTGTCATGGTGGGACAACCTTTTCTAGTATACAACAAAGGTAGGGTTTCTTTTATGCATAAAGTGGTAACTGAGTTTCGTGTGTGCTAAGCCATCCACCTCCCTGTTTTCTTTCCAGAAAATATAAATGTGGGAGAGTGGATGTCCACAGAGAACTCATACTGTAATGACAAAAACCTTCAGAAATTCTGAACTGTTATTCAGTTTTTATGAAGCTAAGGAAAATGGCAATCATTGTCATTTATACCATAATAAGTCAATTAAGGCAGGGTCAAGGTGGATTCTAGAAATATTGTACAGGCAACAACTTGGTCCTAAGTACTTTTACAAAGCATTACAAACTGGACTCCTTTTCCAGGTCTAGTACAGTCTTTGATAGGATGATTCTCCAGAGGTTCCTGGATCCTCATCCTTCCTCCTTCCAGGTCTCGTAAGCTATAATATTCTACCCACATAGCTAAGGCTTCTAGATCAGTGATCAAGTTATGAACATAGTACAGATCTGTATGTAAACTTATTATAGCAGTTGATGTTCAAATGATCACAGCTGCATTAGCTACTCCATCCCACCATCTCCCTTATTTTTTGGTATGTTTTTGTTGCCTGTGTGTGGACATTGAATTTTATTTACTTAACATGGTCCTCTTTCAAGACTCTAGCCTTCCTGTTAACATTGGCAAGAAAGCTCGGATGGGATTACCACCTAAACTGCTGATTTTGTCCATTGCCAGATATCAATGGTTTCAGTGTGTGGAAGGTGCTTTGAAGCTTTGGAAGGTGGCTGGCTGTTATATCCTATGCAATATGTAAACTGTATAGCTAAGGCTACTGCAGCACTGATCATCCAAACATCTAATGTTATAGTTAGTTTACTTACACAACTATACTGTGTCTCCCAGCAATAACTGACAATTTAAAATAGTGCTCGGTGCAGGAAACATGTTCGGTCTTGTTCTGTTTAAAGGAAGATAGTGAGTTACACAGCGTAGTTCGTAGGTTTGTGAGGTGAGATGAAAGACCTTCTAGCCAGCTTCAGTCTAGCCTGTCTAGTCTCTGAAAATACTAGCCCAAATTTCCTCTCTGACAACAACAATATCATAAACCTACTCATCACAGTCTGCTTTACTCTAAACTCAAACTTTGAAAATATTTCCAGTAGTCTTAGTGGCCATTATCCCATATCCTTCAGCCCATCAGTTTCTGCATGTAAATTCCCACCTCTCCTAATATTATTCATACCTAAAATAAATAAAACATCACAGCCCTTAAAATCAACTAAAAGCCCAAAGCTGTCTTTTAATGACCTTGCCACCACCACAACAAACTTAACACACATACTCCCTCACCTACAGCATAAGTACTTACTCGTCATAGATTCATAGATATTTGAAGAGCACCTAGTCTTATGACCATTCATGTGTTGGCAGTACCCTACCTTATGCTGGATCTCTTTTCTCAAGAGGGACACATTAGTCAAACCCAAATAAATTTTTTGGTTAACCTTCCAGCCATCTAGTCTATTTAAAGGAAGATAGTGAGTTGCACAGCTTAGCATGTAGGTTTATGAGATGCTGAGTTATAAACCTGTTGGTGCACCATGTCTTGTTTATCTCTTGGTGAAAATTTAGGTCCCTGGTTATAGTATTTGTAGAGACATTAGAATGGCTGAGAAGTTCAAGAGAGTCATATCTTCAAAGTAAGTGGGACAGATATCTCCCCTGAAAAGTCTTTAAGATACTGAATAGACATTTAAGAGCTGCCAGCCTCTCTCGATAGTTAAAGGATTGTAGGAATATGGTCTTTTTGGTTAGGAACCTTTGGGGTCTTTGTTATTGTTTATATGTTTAGTGACATGTATCCCAAATGGGATATTGTACTTAGTAACTGGACTTTTCAATCCTGTGGGTAAATGAATGATTACCTCTTTAGTCCTTAATGATATTACTTTGGGAATTAGCTGGGATAAATAAAAAGATTTCCTGACAATCACATGACGGCCAAATGAAATGGAGATGTCAACTCGAGTTCTCAAGTCCGCTAACTAAATTTTTGTTTTTTTACAGGGTTGTTGTTTAGACAGTATGATGAGTGGAGAGTTGTCTACCAAAAATGATGATACTATACTTTACAGCATTTAGTTTGTCATTTTTCAGTACAGCAAGAGTTTACAGGGAAGAGTTCATTCTTGAGGGGTTTGGGTGTCAAAGGGCGACTTAATGACAACCCCTAGTTTGCTGCCATCTGCAGATTTTGTTAGCCAGATATCTTGGCTGTCTGCTTGGAGACCTCAGCAGTAAGTACCAAAAAGGAGAGATCCCAGCACCAAGCCCTGAGGGACAGTGTGGTGGTCACTTTAATACTTTATTTTGAGGCATCTGCATTTTGCACTGTATGAGTTCTGTCTTTTAACCAGTTTGCTATCTATCTTACCACATATGTAGTTATATTTAAATAATTTAGTTTTATTATGATGCCAGCATGGGGAATGGTGGTACAGGCCTTGGAGGAAAAGTAAAGATATGCTGTGTACACTGCAAGGCCACCTTTTATATCCTCCATAGTTCTTTTGAAGAAGTTTATCAGATGAAGTAGACAAGCTGTATCCTTCATAGAGCTGTTCTGTTGGGGGTCAAGTCTAACAATATTCTTGATATCAGTTTATGAAGTCAGTTACAATACATTCTAGGACTTTGTAAATCAGAAGTGCAAGGCTGATAAATTTGTAAGTACCTGGGCTGGGCATCACCACTGCAGTGCACCACTCATTAGGCACAAAACCAGTAACTAAACTGAGCTTAAAGAGTTTGAGGAGTATGTCTGCAAGGGCATGCTTAATGCTGTTAATTAAGAAACCAGGTAATTTGTCAGATCCAATGGAAGAAGTATTTTTTGTTGGTTAGCGCTTTCAGTAACTTATCTTGAGAGATAACTGGGAAGTAAGGGATTCAGATATTTGTTCAGAGCAATGTAAGTTTTTTTCTTTTAATTTTCTGACATAGGTAAAGAAGAATTTATAATTATCTTTGGCTTCAGAGGCCAGCCTAAGTTTATGGACTTCTCTAGTGAACCTGAACCTGATAGTGTGTTTCTTTTTTTGTAATGCTTTTACTATTATCCTTGAGAATATAGGTTTTGGATCTACTAAAAATTTCAAGGAATTTCTTTCTTTCTTTTGTCATATAGTTTATTTATGGTAGTGGATAACAAGGGTGGTTTGTTTTTGAATTTCCTGTGATAGTTTCTCCTGGTCTGGATTGCACCTGTATGTATTTTTCTAAATGGGTGTAGAACTCTATAGTGAAGCTTCCTGTTGTTTTTTAAGGTTGGGGAGGTATAGCCATAAGTGAATTTTGATATTTTTGCCACGGAGTAGTTTGAGTCTGGCATGTTTGCAGTCATTAATCTCTTATGGGGTTTGCTGTATGAGCTTTTAGAACTATAAAGGAGAATGTCACAAGTTTATGGGCAGATTTCACTAGGAGGGAAGGTGATACCAGAGGTAGAGTATAAAGCAGCCTAATTTGTAAGAATCAGGTCAAGAATGTCATGTCCTCTAGTAGGTTTACTCAACAACTGCTTAAGCGAATTTTTGTTAAAGTCCAAGAATTTTTGGGCCATGTCTTACATTGGAGGTATGTGTGTTACAGTGGAGATATGGGTGACCTTCAGAGTAACAGGGCAAAAGTGAAAGAGTGCCAATATTAATTCCAGAAGATATCAACTTAGGCCCTATGTCTAGGAGAAGGGTTCTAATCTCTTCTCATTAGGAAGAATAAGATAAATTGTGGAAGTTATTTTAAAAGTTTATTCAAGCCAGTTAAGTAAGTTGCTGGACAAGCATTCTTGAACAATTCAGCAGACTTAACTGGCTTGAATAAGCATTTAAAAAAACATTCCACATGGTGTCTTATTCCTCCTGTGGGGTGATTAGAAGTGTTTTCTTAGATCTAAGAGCTAATTTGATAGCTTCTGAGTTTATTAAAGGGTAGTTGAAGTCATTCTTAATAAGGTAGTGTTTGCTAATAGGGAGATTATTTAGAGCACCGTGGAATTTTGCATGGCTATTGGGGCAAAGAAGGTGTTCTGTAACAAGCTATTAGTTGATAACTAATTCTTTCTAGAGTGATCTGTAGTTCACTTTGTAAGTCTCTAAAGATCTCCCTGGAGGTAATTCATTCCTTGACAAAAATGGAGACACAACCACAGTTGCCATTGGATCTGAAGGCATGAAAAATGCAGAGCCCTGATAGAGAGGCAGTGCTCTCTTTATGATTAAACCAAGTTTCACTTACTGTACAGACTTGTATGTTTTCCAAATGTAGGAGTGTTTTAAGATCAGGCAATTTATTGGCACTTCACAAAAAAAAAAAAAAACAGCAGCCACAGATTGATGCTAGAACTAGCATTTCTCTAACATTTCTACACAAACTACATGATACAGCATGAATGCAGTGGAACCAAAACCCAACCCAAGAAAGCCCCAAAAATATATTCAACTATGTAACTTAGTCAAAGATGCCACTAAAAGAGCTACAGTCAGACCTGTACTCATAGATCCATAATGAAAGATACTACTGACTTTTGCCCTTTATCAAACCCCCACTGTGGGTGAGATTCTTGAAAAAATATTTTTTATACAACTAACTGACTACATTAAAAAAAACAGCATCGTATCTCCACGCTAACATAAATTATGGTCAGGATCTAGCACCATGACTGGTGTATGCATCTATTTGTGTGTGTGTGTGTGTAAATATATATATATATATATATATATATATATATATATATATATATATATATGTGTGTGTGTGTGTGTGTGTGTGTGTGTGTGTGTGTGTGTCTTTTCACTAGCATGGTTATTAGCTCTGTATACTCTGGAACAAGCTACCCATCTATGTCAAGCAAAGTTCCTCATTAGCACTCTTCAAGAAAAATCTTGATGAGAGGATGGGAAATAGGAAATACACCCCAGGGATCACTTCTGTGTCTGCTGGACAGTGGCACAGGAAAATAACTTTCTTGGGTGGCGTAAGCTATGGAACTTTGCTGGCTAGGCTTACGTAGGCCCTTGGGCTGATAGCCTAGTACCTACCTATGAACAAGAATGATATGAAATATAAAGGGTTAATTTAGAAGGAGTATAAAATGCAGAAAAATAGTATGTGTACTGGCAAGCATATATAGCTTAGTTAGATTTCTTTGGCATCCATGTAAAGGAGTATGTTATTGAGAAACAGAGTCTGTCAAAATAGCTGGAAGGACATCAGTGATGTAAAGCGATGTAACATCAAGTTTCAGATAGCGCTGGAACATCACGTTTCAGATAATGCAAGACTGAGTTTCCATGAATCATCAAACTACAAAGAACCAAGGACAATGGAACAAAGGACAAAGAAAGAACTGTTATACATCATACTCTGAGAAAAAATATCAGACTTTTTGGTATAAACATGACTGTGTATAAACAAGCTTTGGGGTATTTGCCATAGAGAGCTGACAGCATCTGTGTTACATGCTTGTAGATCTGAAAAGAAAAATGTGATAGTAAAGCGTATTAACTAAAAGAGTTATCTTTGTGTATTTATTGTACAGTACAATACAGTAATAAGACTAGGTGATTACAATAAATAGTTAAATGAACTGTGGTATGCATGAATGTAAATTCAAGTAGCAGGAAGAAACAAACAGGAAGACATCATATAATTTTTCAATGGCGAGCCACAGTTGACGGACCGAATGGTTTCTTATTGTGACAACTACAGTTTCTTTTTTATTTTATTCAGTTAGTACATTCCGTTCCAGTGCAAACGTTTGCCTCCTTCTTCTGTACAGTATCCAGTAGCAGAACAGTGGATCTCTGCAAATTGCACAGGTCCTGCACATTTACACAGTTGAATCTACCAACTGTGTTTGACCTCCTTTTCAGAAAATCAACGAGTGACTTTTCCACACTTTCTCGACGGAAGATTTGGCCACCTTCCACAACAGAAACTGGTAATTCTCTTTTTGTTTCTCATTCTACAGCATGGATGCCATTAGACAGAAAAGTATTAAATGTAAAACTACCTTCTAAGTAAACAGTAATGACATTCCAGCACATGTATGGTCAGGATTTAAAGATTGGTATAAACAGAACTGTAGCACAAGCAGTACTTGATTAGTTAATGTCAGTGCTTTATGTAAATGCATTATGTTTGACTGGTATCACAGTAAACATTTATTGTACAAGTCATATACAACTGCTTTCTGTGTCCAATGTCATAAATGTCCTGTCACCACATGTAAAATGTTAATTTCATAGTTACAGTATCAGTCAAGTCAGTTATTTAGAGAATCTTCTGTACATCTTTGTAGACAAAAATGGCATAAAACCACTGCACATTACAAAACAGATAGAAACAGAGACGAAGTTCATAGTGAACTGACAAAAAGATTTAATAAACTTCTAAGACACAGTCAGAGTGAGTTCAAAAAGTTCAGACAGCATATGCAAACACTTTTTCAGAAGTGCATAAGAGCTTTAAAGTCACCAGAACAAAAATACTGACAAATATAATCTGGTTAGTAAAGAGTTAAAGCAACAGCAGGTAACTGCGCTGATAAATAATTTGCAACGTACTATTCTATGTTTAGAAAATGGTTAAGCGTACACAGCACAAACTTTCATTCAGTTAAAGCAAGGCACTTAAATAGGCAGACAACAGCAAATGTAAATCATGTAAATATATCTGTTTTAAGCATGTGTTAGTTAAGCCAATATCTCTTGTTTCTTACAATATTTTGTAATTGTATGATAGCATAAAAAAATAGCACAGACTCCAGCAAAACAGTATTCAAAAACAATATTGTGTATAGTTAGGCAAGTTAATGTTTATTACAACTGCATTCTAATATCAAGTTGCAAGTATATTAACGAATGACTGAAGGTACGAGTAAGTGCTTTAGGAGTTATGGGTTAAGCGTCTGGAATGCGCAGAAATAAAAAAGTAAGTAATGTGAGCTCAAATCTTTCCAGGCTGGAATGGGCAGTTACAAGAAATGTTGTATAAGATAAAATGTTACTGGTACTGAAATTGATAAGGTCAAGGAAACAAGACTGGTCACCAGGTCAAATGGCTTATGTTTTTCTAAAACATTATTGTTAAGTATTCACGTACAGCATTAAGCAAAAAGCACAAAAGTGTACAAAAATCCTGTTTGATAATTGTAATAAAACGTCACAATTGTGCATACATGTCATTAATAATCTGTTTACAAGTAAATACTATGAGTACAGTCAGTACATGAGTTATGGTATGCAGTTAAAATAAATTATGCAGGTCCCTTTACAAAAAGGGAGGGTACAAATAGCTACTAGTAACAGTAAATATCTTTTCAAAATGGGTAAAAGCAATTCCTACTACAACTTTGACAGAATAGGCAACAGCAAAAGTTTTATAAAAATATTTTCTGTTTTTAAAAATGGCCAGAAAAATGAGCAAATGTGTAAGACCAAAGTGTCTCAGTTTAGGTAACAGCCAATGGACAAGCATGCATTTAATTTTCACAGCATAAAGCAAATAAACAATACTGCAATAAAATGATATATACTACAAGGGGAAGGGCATACTTTCAGTTTTACACTGTGTGAACAGTACTGCAAAAGTGACTCAGATAAAACTGCAGTCAATCAAGTCAGTTATGCAAAATGTTAATACAAACAATACATTTTAATGTTTCAAGTAATGTAATTAGCAGGCCTCAGTTTAATGCTAAGTTTGAAAACTGGACTGAGTGTACATTACAGCCATGTATATACAAATGCAAATACAATATGTACAAACAAGTGTATTCTGTACAGTATATAGTAAATGGTTTATTTATGTAAAGAGACAATTTTGCATTCAAGTGTTATTATAGTAACAAGTCAAAGCTTGACATATGTTTTTTTCCAGTTCTAATAGTAATGGTTGTCATCATTGTGTTGACAGTATTAAACTGTGTTAACTTGCTGTATTAAAAGAAAACTAAAGGTTTTGTTTCCCAATGTGTTTCTAGTTAATAACAATATAACTTAACTAAAAAGTACATACTAATATAGAGTTTTATTTAAAATAAAACAGAGGGAATGAATAGAGTGATAAATATGTTTAAAAATGTATAAATGCATGTGCACATCTATTTGCTAGTTAGATACATATGCACATCTGTTATTTCTGCTTGGTAGCATACATATATTCTGGCACAGCGTGAGATAAGCATGTTCAGTGTCTGGAACATGCTTCAAGGACTATAGATAAAAATGCAGCTGCGAGACAAGGCACGCAGCATTCAACACAGACTTCTCATTTCATTTGCATCATTCTGAACATCAAAACAGAGGGAATTAATAAAACGTAGTTAGGAAAATGCTACACAAAATAGAACACAAGACAATTTCTGTTGTAAAAAGCATACAGCATGTACCTTTGGGAGAATAACATTTAACACAAATGTAACAGCATGGTTAGGTAAACAAGGTCAGGCATGCATAAACGTAGAAAAAAAAAATCAAAGACTGACATAAACATTTCAATAAAACAGTTCTATTAAATGCTGTACATTACCTCAGAAATGTAACAGTTTTGACAATGGAAGACATCATGCAAAAATGTCAGTGTGTAGACAATAACGCAAAAATAAAACTAAAAGGGTAAGATTTCTGCCAGTTCTGACAAGGGAAGACATCATGCAAAAATGTCACAGTGTATAGACAATAACAATTGGATAAACAACACAGTAATACAAAAAATGGACCATGGGTTAAAATACGTATCATTTTGAGTAACAGACCAATACTTCATACAGATCAAATGGTAAAAATACAATCTACTTGTACTATGATTGGACAACAATACCAAAAAAACAATATTGCACTTCAATACTACATTTCCAGGTTTTAAAGATACCAAATGCAGATTTAAAAGAGCTTGGTGTGAAAACTGGTAGTACAAAATATCTCACAGATTGTACATTTACAAGCATAATGGAATCCTACTATTTAGTAAGTCATTACAAGTATCTTTAATAGACAGATTACAATTTAGTATAAATGGGCAATATTGCCTTCAAATTTCAAAATGTTTGTTAAGTGGCACCACAGTTGTATGTGTGGTTTCAAATAACCCAGTGTTAATAGTAAAAGACAAAAACAGAAGCTGACACTGCCCATAATTGGTAGGACATATTCACAAAATAGTCATCATCTGGGACCAAATTGCTAAATTGGTTAATACATCCTGTGTTAGTAGTTTTGGGGGTCATAATAATAATGACAGCTGAAAATAACATGTGAAGTTGTTCAATCTCGCCGTTCATTCTTTACTGATGGGTTCGGAGCTGATCCCTCGGTTCCGATACGGCCAATTGCAAAGCTCGAGGTCTTCAAATAGCTCGAGGCCAAGTCCCTGTCCCATGATGCATCTGTGAATTACCTCAGATCTAGTTTGCCTCTACAACAGATTGGAGGTTCTGAATTAGCTCAGGCCAGATAAGAAAATGTTTTCATTAAAAATTCTCTAAAAGTTTTTGATAGTATAGTTAGTTAGCTAGGTTTGTCTATAAAGCTCTTATAGCTTTTAGTGTGCTATTCCCTTCCCTTTTACTATTTTTTAGATATTTCTAGTTGGCCTCTTTTTGGTCTAGATAGTTGTAGTTCTTATAGATGTGGTCTATCTCGCCTTCGAGTTTTTTATGTAAGGCTTAGTTCAGTAAACCTGCGTTTATAGATAAGCTTATTGCCTTTCCTTCTCTCAGCTTGCTGTGCTATTTGTGACCTTTTGTCACATTTCTTAGATAGTGGTGTGGTCTGTTTAGCCTTTTTGTATTTATAAGGCTTAGTCTTTGTTACTGTCTAATTTACAGTGTACTCTACTTATATAGCATTGTTATTCTCAGCAGCTATCTTCTTGGCATAGTCTGCTTTGTGTGACTTCACATATTGTGTGTGTGTTTTAGCTTGTTTTTATTAAGGCTTACCTGCTATCAATTCTATTTGGAGAAAATGTACTATTGTTTTTTGTGTGGCAGTAAATATCTCTAACTTTATTATGGCGGCTCAAGACAAGCACCCCAAATCTGGGTTCAAAAAGTCCCCTAAGTGTGGCCAGAAAATGTCAGTTACAGTCACGTCAACTGTGTTTATTGTCTAGGGGCTCTGCATTTGCAAGACAGTTGTGCCATTTGTCATTCCTTTTCGGTCCTGCAGGAAAGGAAGAGGAAACTAATCGATAGAGGCTTGTTGAAGCCTTCCTTTCAGGAAGCTTTGAGTGACCAGGATGGTTCCAGTCAGTCTTCAAAGCCTTCCAAAACTTCAGACTCAAAAAAAAAAATCGAAGAAGTCATCGACTTCGGTTCCACTGGCTTCGGAGCCGACAGTCTGTTTCTTTCGGAGCCGGTCCCCTTCCCCTATCCTTTAACTGGTCTCCAAAGAGTCCTGTTCTCCAGTCGGTACCACCTTCGGTAAGATCGTCTCGATCATCTATCAGCCTGTCGGATCTGGACTTGGATCATGTGGTACAGAAGCTGTTGTCGGCACCGGCATTAGCCAAAATGTTATCGGCTTCGACTCAAATGGCTTTGGAGCTGAAGACCATTGCATTGACTATTACTATTCCTCCTCAGAGCCATGGTCCTTAGGAGCCAGAGGAGGCAGACCTGATGTTAGTGGAACCCTCGGAGCCGACGCCTGCTCCATTGTCTTCGGCTCCATGTACTCTGATGTCCTCTGTGCAAATTGAGGACTCTAGGAGCCGACACTCTTTGGTCGGGTCCGGGGAGGACAGTCTAACCGACTTGTCGGTTTCAACTTTGCCTCTTGGGGCCTCGGCTCGGATGAGCTCGGCTCCTACCTCAGGCTTGGAGCCCACTGTCCCAGTGCCAGGGGTGTCGACGGTTTCCTCGGATCTGTCGGCTCCCTCACATCGGAGCAGTGGTGCTTTCGATGCCATGAGGAGAGTCATGTCTCCCAGGACATCCTCAACCTCGGGTATGTCCTCCTCCTCCCCAAAAGTGCCTTGATCCACTTCTGCATCACACATCCTGACCAAGCTTAGAGACCCAGAGCCTCAGGAAGCCCCAATGGGTGGCCTTTGCTCTTCCGAGACCTCACCAGAGGTCCCCACTGATGAAGTTCCCAGAAAGAGATTGTGCAAGAGGAAGCACCTAGACTCCCCGCAGGAGTCTCTTATGTTGGATACTGACTTAGATGAGTCAGAAGGGTCCCCCTCTGAGGATATCTCATTCGCTGAGATACTTGAGATCCTTAGGCAGAGGGGTAACTGGCAGTCCAAAAGCCCTACTGAGGATGAGTCAGGTCTCAGCCCTACACCTCTTGGGTGACTCCTCCCTTCATTGAGCTGATGCAGCTGGTCTCACGAAGGGCATGGGAATCTCTAGATTCTATGGAGCCTGTCCCCAGGAGGCCTAATAAATTTATTTCAGCCCTAGTTGACAACATTTTTAACTAAAGGTGTTCCAGTTGATGCCATGGTGGTGGCGGTGGCCACCAAAAAGGAAATGTCTGAGACTTCCTCGTCTATCCATCCTCCTAACAGAGACTCCAAGATTATGGATAAATATGGGAAGTGCATGTTCAGTTCAGTGACCTTTGCTCTCCATTCGCTAAACTACTTAACCCATTTTACTAGGTTGCAAAGAGATCTCCTTAAGTAGTTGGGAGATACTCTTCAGGGTACAGTAGCTGCGGCAGCTTCCGACAAAGTTACTGCTCAGCTTTCTACCCTAAATTCTATTGTTAACTCATCCATGCACATCATATCTTATGCAGCTGATGGAACGAGTAGGGCAGCGGGTACAGGAATTGCTCTTAGGAGACATTCCTAGATGTGCTTGTATTCCTTCGCGGAACTTTTCAAGTCTTCCTTTGTGAACACTCCCTTTGATGGCTCGTCTCTTTTTGGGCCTAAAGTGAAGGAAACCTTAACCAGGTGTGAACAGGACGGAAAGACTCTGCCAGCCGTCGGTGTCCGTTTTTCCACCCCTACCCGACCATACCCTAAAGGTCAAAGGGGAGGAAAAATATGGTTCCGAAAAGTCCGAAGAGCCTTTCAGGACACACGTGGTAAACCCCCCTCCAGGGGCAGAGGAGGGGGTAATAATGGAAGATGCTGCCCTCGCAGCAGAGGGGGTCTGCAACACCAGGGTGACAGAGATCACTTCTCTGGGACACCCTACCAGTGTTCCTGAGAAGAGGCCCGACTGTTCTGCTGTGGAGGCAGTCGGGGGTCATTTATCTTTGTACCCAGATGCCTGGCTCAATATAACAAAAGACAGCTGGGTACAAAGTATCATTTCCAGAGGATACTCAATACCATTCACCACACCCCCTCCAATCATAAGACGAATCCCGGACGTTCTTCCCAGTTACAGGGATCAAGCAACAGTAGAGGCTTAAACATTGCTAAGAAAAAGTGTCATCCAACCAGTCCCAGCAGACCAGACAGGATCCGGGACTTACTCAATATTCTATTTGGTTCCAAAGAAGACGGGGGACTGGACACCCGTATTGAACCTCAGCAGACTGAACCAATACTTAAATAAAGAGAAGTTTTGGATGGTCACGCTTCATTCTATACTTCCCTTTTTAGGGAAAGACAGTTGGATGTGCTCAGTAGATCTCAAGGATGTGTACTACCACATAAAAATGGCCAGACCATCCAGGGATCACCTGCGCTTCTGGCTGGGAGCCAGTCACTATCAGTTTCGAGCCCTGCCCTTTGGTCTCTACAGCCCCCAGAGTGTTCACCAAATGCATGGCTGTGATCATGGCTCACCTGAGGCGTCTAGGATTCCAGGTGTTAACCGTACCTAGATGATTGGTTCCTTACCGTCACCACCAGGCATCAACTCGTTCAGGCCAGGAAGTCCACTCTGTTACTCTGCAATCATCTGGGCATTACAGGCAACTCAGAAAAATCTGCCTTGTCACCATCGCAGCATATAATTTTTATAAGGGCAGAACTGGACACCACTACCACCACTCTAAGGCTTCCAATAGAAAGAGTCTCTCTTTTTCGTCAACATGTCAGCATCCTGATATCAAAGGACAAAGCACCAGCATCGGAAGTTCTGAAAGTATTAGACATGAAGGCAGCATTAATTCTAGCCATGCCACTTGCTCATATGCATATGAGAATACTTCAGTGGTTATTGTTCACTCAGTGGTCTTACCAAGAGCTCCCCATGAATCATGCCATAATGATCACAAATTCTTGCAAGAAAGACCTTCAGTGGTGGTTGACTTCACTTCATGTCACGATAGGACGCCCATTTGTGCTACCCCCTCCAGCGGCCACAGTGACCACGGACGCTTCCCTGATTGGGTGGAGAGGGCATTTTCAGGGAAAGACTGCCCAAGGCACATGGACCGATCAAGAGACACATCTGCATATCAGTGTCCTGGAGATGAGAGCAGTACTTTTGGCGTTGCAGTACTTTCAGGACTCTCTCCCTCTGGGTACGATTGCGATTCAGACAGACAACATGTCGGTGATCTGGTACTTGAACAAACAAGGAGGAACCAGGTTTTACTCCTCTTTGTCGAGAGGCTCTCCGAGTGTGGCAGTGGGTTGTTTTTGCCCAGCACTTTCTGTTGGCAACACACATCCCGGGGAGATCCAGTGTGATAGCAGACAAACTGAGCAGGGGAATCTTGTTGCCCCACGAGTGGTCCCTCAAGAAAGAAATTGCGGAGAGGATATTATGCAGGTGGGGCCAGCTTTGCTGTGACCTTTTTGCCAGTCACATGAACACGAAATGCAGAAGCTACTTTGCCCTGATTCCCCCTCCGGGAGAAGCCCCAGGGGATGCTCTCATGCATGATTGGCCTCCGGGTCTCCTCTGTGCATTTCCACCAATCCCGTTGATACCCAAGGTTCTACAGAAACCAAAATCCCTGGGAAGGACCATCATTCTTATAGCCCCTCATTGGTCTTGTCAGATTTGGTTCCCCTTCCTTCGACCTCATCTTTTGGGGGATCCTTGGATCCTGGACCCAGTTTCAGACCTTCTGACACACCCATCGGGGACCTTCATCCTTCTCTGCAGTCCGTGAAGCTTACAGCTTGACTGCTCCAGTTCCCATCATAGCCAGGTTCCATAACCTTTCCAGTAAGACAAAACAGATCCTTTTGTCCTCTCACAAATCGTCTACCAGAAAGCTATATCTTCGCAAATGGAAGAAAGTTTTTGTATGGGCCTCAAAAAATAATATTGATCCTTACCAAACCCCTATGGCTTCCATTTTAGAATTCTTGACTATGATTTTCAACGAAGGAGCTGCAGCAACAACAACAGTTCGGGTACAATTGGCTGATATTTCTTATTTTCATCTTGGATTTGAAGGTTTGAATATCATGTCTCACAAGTTATCCAAAACATTTCTCAAAGCGACTTTTCATATGGGACCTCCAGTGAAATCTCCCTATTCTCCATGGAATCAAAATTTTATGCTTTCACATATAATTCTCCCGCCATTTGAGCCAGCTTCTTCTTATGATCTCAGATTTTTGTCTTGGAAGACCATCTTTCTGGTAGCTATTACTTCTGCCCGCAGTGTGCCGGAGTTTCAGGCTTTATCTATCAAGCCTCCCTATTTGATATTTCACCCTGATAGAGTATCACTTAGAACAAACCCATTATTCTTGCCCAAAGTTTGCACTGAAACCAATCTCAACCAAGCTATTGATTTGCCAGTTTTCTTCCCCAATCATTCTAACAATTTAGAGTATTTGCTGCACAAACTAGATGTTCACAGACAGCTCAGATTCTCTTTGGATAGAACAAAACATTTTAGGAAGTCAGACCAGCTTTTTGTTTCATTTTCAGATTCCAGGAAAGAGAGACCAGTGGCTAAAACTACTGTATAAATGGTTATCTGATTGGATCACCTTTGCCTATTCAGCTGCCAATATACCTTTGCAACACAAGATTAAAGCTCACTCAACCAGAGTAGTTTCTATATCATCTGCCTTTTCTGCCAAACTTCCTATTGATAATATTTGTGTAGCAACCACTTGGTCAAAACCTCATACTTTTATCACTCATTGCAAAGTTGACAAGGCCTCCAGGGACAGGGCCTCCTTTGGATCCACAGTCCTGAGAAATATACTCCCGTGAGCCACCCTAGATTGATGGCGCTTGGGACGCAACTCATCAGTAAAGAATGAACGGCAAGATTGAACAATTTCACATAAAGAAGTTATGTACTTACCATAATGTTCCATGTGAGTTGTTCATCTCGCCTTCATTCTTATGTCCCTCCCTCCTACTCCTTCCTGGGCTGATAGATGACCGCGATGCTGGTTCCATCCTTGCTACTCGAACCTTCTCTTCCTTTTCTTAGGAATGTAGAATGACATATGGTATTAGTATACGCAGCAAACAAGATCTGAGGTAATTCACAGGTGCATCATGGGATAGGGGCTTGGCCTCGAGCTATTTGAAGACCTCGAGCTTTGCAATTGGCCGTATCGCCCATCGGTAAAGTATGAAGGCGAGATGAACAACTCACATGGAACATTATGGTAAGTACATAGCTTCTTTTTTCTATGCTGCAGGTTACAAAGAGTTGCAATAACTCAAAAAGTTATAATTGTAAATATGAACAAAGTGGTAAATGCTGTAAATAGCAATGCTGATGAAACAAATGCAGTCTTTTCTTTAACTGAAGTTTAGTCCGTTCCTCCAAAAAAAAAAATAAAATAAGGGGGACCTGAAAGAATAATAGTTCACTGTCTTTTCACTAGCATGATTATTAGCTTGAAGAAAAGCTGCAAGAATGATATGAAATATAAAGGGTTAATTTAGAAGTAGTATAAAATGCAGAAAAATAGTAAGTGTGCTGGCAAGCATACATAGCTTAGTTAGATTTTTTGGCATCCATGTAAAGGAGTATGTTATTGAGAAACAAAGTCTGTCAAAACAACTGCGCAGATGGCAGCTAGAAGGACATCAAGGATGTAAAGAGGTGCAACATCAAGTTTCAGATAGTGCTGGAACACCATGTTTCAGATAATGCAAGACTGAGTTTTCATGAATCATCAAACTACAAAGAACCAAGGACAATGGAACAAAGGACAAAGAAAGAACTGTTATACATCAGACTCTGAGAAAAAAATATCAGACTTTTTGGTATAAATGTGACTGTGTATAAACAAGCTTTGAGATATTTGCCATAGAGAGCTGACAGCATCTGTGTTACATGCTTTTAGATCTGAAAAGAAAAATGTGATAGTAAAGCGTATTAACTGAAACAGTTATCTTCGTGTATTTATTGTACTCAGTACAATAGAGTAATAAGACTAGTTGATTACAATAAATAGTGAAATGAACTGTGGTATGCATGCATATAAATGCAATAACAGCAAGAAACAAACAGGAAGATGTCATATAATTTTTCAGTTGTATGCTGACCGGTAACATTTTACAGGGGATAGTCAAAGGCTTTTGAACTGGAATGTATTCACAGACCTCTCCAAAGCCTTCAGTCTTGTGTACCAAGCAGAATTACTTGTAAATGCTAGCCATTTGTATTTTAAACTCTGCTGGGCTTTAGTCTTGTAGTTTTATTCACAGTTGTGGCAGAACTGTGGACGTCTGTCAGATGTGAGCCTTATTTAGTCATTTATTACTGAATTTTTTCCAAAAACAGTGTTAACATTTCAAAATAGTCTGATGCCTTAAACTGTAGTAAAAATCAGTAGTGATAGTACTGTTTGTTATGCTGAAGAATTTGTGCTTCATTGCTTTTCAGTGTTGATAATTCAGTTTTTTTAATCAAGAAACACCTTTATTAAACTGCTGTGTATGACATAGGCAATATTACATGTATTGAAATGAAAATAAACCATAACGACACAATCTCAGTTGCACAAATTGTATATTCCAAACCATGCCAACACAACTGTAGCTGCAAACATAATACATCACTTTTATTATATTCACTCATTTTTAGTCAACCATTACATAGCTCATTCAAATCCTGCCTTCTTTGAAACCTTGTTCCTCCTTTGCATATATTTTTTTCAGACAGCTTTATTGAATTATCACTTGTGACACAGGCAAATTTGCATTCATATAAAAGTAATCAAACTATATTAATGTAAACATTATACTTCACATATATTGCTATATGTCATATAATCTAAGCAATATTACACACATTGTTCAATTCCTGCCTTTTTTTAAACAAGAAACATCTTTATTAAACCATCACTTACTACATAGGTAATCATACATTTATATAAATGAAAATAAACCACACCGACACAATCCTAGTCTCAAGCATTTTACATCACAATCCATACTGACACGCCCAGTTGCAAACATTATACATCACTTATAAGCTACACAATCTTTCTTACTCAAACATGACATAGCTCATTTAAGTCCTGCCGCCTTTTAGACCTCATTCCTCCCTTTTATGTATTGTTCCCACAATTCCCATTTTTTCCCTATGTAGTTTGCTCCTAATCTTTTCTAAAGATCTTAATTCCAGTTGTTTTATCTCTGTTACTTTACTCACTACTTCCAGTATAGTTGGTTTAGATTTGTTTCCATTTCCTAGTAATTGCTTTTTTTGCAGCCACCATTATTAGACACACAGCAAGGCCTTACCATGTCTAGGCAGTTTTGATGCTGTACTATATCTCAGAAGAATCAGCTCTCTCGTTAGACCAATCTGGGCATCCAGCATGTCCAACAGTGCATTCAGCAGGGAGTCCTAAAAGTCTGCCAACTCACCTCACTTCCAGAAAGTATGTTCCCAATTACTTCTTTCTTCCGCTTCACACATCCAACATTTACTGTCTGCCTGAGGAAAAATTCTCTGGAGTCTACTTGGGGTATATGCAGATCCCACATTTCACATTTTTTCCTATATAATATTCTCCTACCCTTTTCTAAGGATCCCAGTTACAGCTGTTTTATTTCTGTTACTATTTTTTGCTATTTCTAGGAAAGTTGTTTTAGACGTTGATTTCCATTTTCAAGTAATAGCTTTTTCGGCAGCCGTCATAATTAGACTTGTCAGGGCCTTTCTATATCTAGGCAGTTATGATTTTGTATTATAGCTCAAAAAATATTTTCCCTAGTTACTGCAGTTTGCAAACCCAGCATCTCCGACAGAGCAGTCTACAGGGAATCTTTAAAGTCTGCCAACTCATTACACTCCCAGAAAGTATGTTCCCAGTTACCTCCTTCTTCCCCATCACACCTCCAACATATGCTGTCTACCTAAAGAAAAATTCTTTGGAGTCTGCTTGGGGTATAAAAATACCTATGTAAATATTTCAGGCAAAAATCCTTAAGTCTTCTAGATTTTGGTGCATGTTTGGGAGACATACATATATATACATATATCCCCCCATTGTTTCTTTGTGAATTGCTCATCTAATCTCTCTTCCTAACCTCCTCTGATTAATTCTTATAGTTTTCATGCAATATTTTATATGCTGTACTAATTATTCCTTTCTTTATCGCAACTTCTGTTCTATATTGTACTAAAAACTCTACTGCTGCTGGCCTTTCATTTAGGACGCCCTATTTCCCTTTTTTTGCATCTTTCGGCTTTTCCCGGTTAGGGGTCGCCACAGCAGAACTTCAGTCCGCTAATGATTGGCAGTAGAGTTTTACATGCTGGCTTGCCAGACCTAACGCACAACCTTCAACGAAGGAACGCCAATTCACGCATGTCGTTACACAGAAGATGCTCTAACTGAGAATTGAAAGGGCAACGTCTAACTGTGAGGCGACAATGCTACCGCAGCACCACCACCGCAGTATTGCCTATACTCTGATATCAATCCTGATACGGAAGGCAATCTCTAGCCTGCAGTCCAAATATGTCTTGGTGTCTTCCCATCCTATCACTTTTCCCTCTCTAGTTATTTCCTCCCAATACCTTGGTACCTTTGCCAGTTGTCTCCAATATATCCCCGCCCCCTCTTGCCTGTTGCCTGTATCCCTAATTGCAGTCATCCCTATAGGAAGAATTTCCTTTCTCCTTTCCTGTGTTGGCTTAGATCTTAGACCTTCTGCTACTTTATGAATATAATATTTTATTTTTATTTATTTATTTGACATTTGCTAACCGAGTAGGTCCATCTGAGCCAAGGGCCCATTTTTAGTGGAGATCCGAGGAGAAAAGCTCCAATCTATATACAAACATACAATAGACATACAGTAACATAACGGTCAAAAGTACATTCCCATAACACGAGGAGACAAGCTTCAGTTTACAGCACAAAAACTCAGTAATCCAATGAAAATTCCTATTACAGAAATATACAATGTAAAAGAGGTACAATCAGTTATTTAACAAAAGAGAGACATAGCAGTGGTATAAGTTCCATCCATGTGATGCAAAAGGGTAAAAATTCTGTATTACATGTCCGAGAGTAAAAGAAATAGAAGGAGATAATTTTAATAGAATAGTAGAGGAGTAAGTCCAAAAGAGGGGATGTAGAGACAACAGTGATGTCATGTAGGGGCTTAGCATGTGCAGGACCAAGTCTTTTGAATATAGTGTTTTAACACTATTTTAAACTGGTGTTGTTGGGAGATATTTCTTATTTTAAGCAGGAGTGTGTTCCAAACGTGCTACTGAGTACTTGTAAAGGGACTTTCCAGTGTTATTTTTGGGTTTGTAGATGTCAAGAAGATGTTTGTCAGTTGTGCGGAGGTGTCGGGGGGGGGCGTAGTAAGATACTAGGTTGAAGAGGGAGGGGCAGGAAGAGGGATTGTAGAGAAGCAAATGTGTGATATGTAAGTGAGGAAGTAGTAGTTGAGAGAATTCAGACCATTGAAGCTTCTTTAGGGTTTAGGGCGAGACAGTGATGAGAATTGTGAGGAAGGTTTGTGGCGAATCTGGCTAGTTTATTGTATGTTTGGTCTAGTTTGGACAATAGAGTAGACTGAATGTTTGTAAGGGTAGGGGCAGCATAAAGTAGATATTGTAAGAGAAGTGACTGAGCCAGAGAAAGTTTGGAGGTGAGTGTAAGGAATTTCCTATTTTTGTAAAGTAGTGCAAGTTTCTGGTGTTTGTTTTATACATTGTTGTATATGTAGGTCGGATTTTAGTTCATCGCTGATTATGGTGCCAAGTAGTAGTTTGGTATAATGTTCACCTTTAATGATGGTGTTGTTGAGGGAGGTGATGACAAAGGAGGAATTGTGTTGTGGCAATTCAATTTCTAGGAAAGAAGAGGATGAGTATTTTTTTTTTTTTTTTTTTTTTTTAGAATTTAATACTAGCTGATTATTGGAGAGCAATATTTCAACAGTTGAGAAGGTGTCCTGAGTGAGAGTTAAAAGATTAGGAATACTATGGACAGTGGAGATTTTATTTATTTTTATTTTACATTTGTTGACTGGGATAGTCTAACTGGATACATGTCCATTTTCAGTAGAGGCCCGGGGAGATAAGCTCCACTTTAAACTAAATAAATCAAGACAAACAAACAAAAGTCCATGCAATATATAAAGTACATATACTTGAAGAATTTCTTCATCAACTTGAGTTATACAGTACTAACAATATACAGATTGTGACTACTGAGTTTAATAAGGTAAAATACAGTATTATTACCAAGGGAAAGAGATAGATATTCAACATTAGTATATTGGGTATGAATGTGCCTTTATAAAGATGTAAATTGGTTATGAAAAAGTGTATAACACTGAGAAGTGAGAGAATTATTGAATGTATGTACATGAAGAAGTAATTACAGTCATAGTGAAAGAAATATATTGGGTAATATACAAGGTGGAAAGATAAGAGCCCACTGAAGAAGGCAAATGTTGTTAGTAGCATACTCAGTGATAGCATCTTGGGAAATAAGATACTAAGAAGGGGGTGAGGGATGAATTTGCTAATACTGCAACATGGGTTATTGAAGTAGAGTTATAGAATAATGTTGTGTTGGGGGGGGGTTAGTCAGGGTTAGTACAAGGACAGAGCCATTGTATTTTTAGTTGAATCTTTAGCTGCTTTTTAAAGAGTGGTAATGATGAGATAGATGTAAGTTTAGTGGGAAGCTTGTTCCAGATCTTCCCCACTGTATTCGAGAAAAGAGAATCACCTGCCTTGTTGTGGGATTTCTGGATGGTAACCAGTAGTTTATTTGCTGAGCGAAGGTTAGTAAGGTTTGTGTAGGGGGAGATGATGCTACTGAGAATAGGAGTATTACTAGACTGGTACAGAATTTTATGGGTAATGGAGAGTTGTTGAAATTCTAGCTGGTTATTTAGTTCAAGCCATCCTAGAAGTTTGAGATTTAGACAGTGATGAGTTCTAAATGAGGACCCAGTAGCAAACCTGGCAATATTGTTATAAGAAGTGGACAATTTGTTTAGGTTGCTTTTGGAGAGATTAGTATAAACTGGTGAGGCATAGAAGAGTGTGGAGATCAGATGGGCCTGGGCAATAGTAGTTCTGGCTTCACGGGTGAGAAAAAGTTTTATCGTATGTAAGGATCCAAGTTTTCCATTTACACTTTTAATAGTGGCATTAATATGTGAGTCAAAGTTGAGGTGGTGGTCAGTCAATACACCTAAGAGTTTTGTAGTTGGGTCAGGAGCTATGATTGTACCATTGATGGATGTAATAGAGAAATCTATTGGGGTGGATTTAATAGTTGGAATAAATAGTAACAGTTTTTGTTTTTGGCATTAAGGAGGAGGCGATGATGTTGGAACCAGTTTTCTACTTAGTTAAGTACTGTTTGGGTGATGGACTGGAGTTCAGATGAAGTGGATGCTTTACAAATCAAAGTGGAGTCATCTGCGTATTGTATGCTGGTAGGTAGAGGTAAATTAGTAGAAAGGTCGGTAATGAATATGGAGAAGAGTAGAGGTCCCAGGATAGAGCCCTGAGGGACACCAAGGGTAATAGGGAGCTGTTTGGATAGGTTATTATCCCAAAGGACAGCCTGCTGTCTATTGTGCATATAGGATTTGAACCATTCTAATGCCTGTCTGTCAAGTGAGAATGAGTTGAGTATGTTGAGTAGTATTTGATGGTTGACCATATCAAAAGCTTTAGAGAGGTCAATGAACAGAGCAGAGGAGAGCATGTTATTGTTGCGATGTTTATTAATGCAGTCTGTAAAGGATAGGAGAGCAGTGGTGGTACTGTGGAATGGTCTAAAACCATGTTGAGATACGTTTGGAATCATCTGCGTATTGTAACAGAGTAGAGTTTACAAGCAGAATGTAGTTTGTGAAAATATCGAACAAGAGGGGGCCCAGGATTAATCATTGAGCTCTTGTGTTGACTGGAAGGATGGGGGAGAAGACAGTTTGCCATTGAACAGATTGTTGCCTGTTGGAGAGGTAGCTGGAGAACCAGTTTACTGAGGAGCTGGCGAGGTTGAGGTCTGAGAGTTTATTTAGAAGTTTAGAGTGCGAAACAGTATCAAAAGCCTTTGAGAGATCGAGGAATAAGCAGGAGATGAGCTTGTTATCATCTCTGGCCTCTGTTACTGTTTGGGTGAAAGAAAATAATGCAGTGGATGTACTTGGTGGGGCCTGAAACCGTTTTTGGTGGAGGTTATCTGGTTATTGTCAAGCAGGTATTTGAGTAACTGGGTATGTATGCATTTCTCAAGAATTTTGGAGATAGGGGATAGAATGGCAATGGTCCTGTAATTAGAAGGGTCGATGTAGTGAGATTGTAAAAAAGGATTTCCATATGTCAGGAACACAGGCTTCCTTAATGGAACTGTTTATGAGTACACATACAGGGCAGGCAATAGACTCTGTAGAAATTTTGAGAAAGTAAGACGGTAGTTTGTCAGTAGAGGGGAGCAAGGTTTTAGCAAGAGAGATTTGATGTAAGTGGTGGCAACTGGTTTAAAATGAGATGCTATTGGAAGGTGTTTTGTTGGGGGGTGAATGAGGGGAAGGGGAAGTGTTGTTATTTTGAGTTAGTTTTTGGATTGTTTCTATGAAGTAGTTGTTTAGGAGAGTGGCTGTTTCAGTAGCAGTGTTATGGGAGAAGGGATTGGGTGTGGTAAGGTTGCCACGATAAAAAAGTTTATTAATGGTTGTCCAGAATTTTTTTGGATTATTCTGCTGGTTTGATTGGGTGGAGCAGAAGAAATTCTTGTTATCGTTGTTAACTAATTTTTTTGAAAGGTTTCCGAGCTCTTTATACTTTTGAAGTAGGGGAGGGGATGAGATTTGTTTTTAACCCAGGCTTTCCAGACATCATCTCTTTTATGCATAATGGAGCAGGTATGTGTGGTGAGCCAAGGGACAAAAATACATTTTATTCTGATTTTTCTGGTAGGTGCTAGTGAATTTAGTATTTTTGATTAGTAGTATCCGCGGTGGTGCAGCGGTAGTGTTGTTGCCTCACAGCAAGAGGTTCTCCCGTTCGATTCTCGGCTGGAGTGCGGGGAGTGCCTTCTGTGTGGAGTCTGCATGTTCTCCCCACGGTTGAGTGGCGTTCCGAAAGACATGCGTAAATGGGCGAAAGCCAGACAACAACAACAAGTTGTTCTTCTTAAAGGTCTGCATCACAGGAGTTCCAAGAGATGGGTGCACACTGAGTAACAGCTTATTTTTAGCTCTCCCAGTGTGAAATCAGAAACTTACCAGAGAAGGCCAGTAGACTTGTGTTTATGGGTGAATTTCATTAACTGCCTGGATGCCAAGAATAAAGAAATACAGAAGACCTGGAAAAAAATCAGCTACAAAAGGTGAGGAAGAAGCACTGACTAGGGAGAGTTTTGCAGCTGCTCAGCAAAAAGTAATGCAACCTTCAGACATGACTTCCAATTTACCCGCATGATGATATAAGACAACTGCATACAGACCTGGTTAAAATAAACAAAACACTGATAGAGTATATTAACACAAACAACAATAGTCTAGAACAAATGGAAGAATCTTTAAACAGATATTCAGATGAGATGATAAAGTTGCAAAAGTCAGTGATCGAAATGAAGAAAAGGCTGGCTGAATATGAGACTGCTAAGAAAGTGATGTTTCAAAAAATAATAGAATTAGAGGACAGAGCACGTAGGGGAAAACTTGAGATTTTCAGCTATACCAGAGAAGCTGGAAGGAACAGACTGCATTAAATTCATGAAAGCACAAATAAGCAGTTGGACTGGTATTCAAGAGTAGGATTTATTAGTTGAACTGGCGCATTGTGTGTATCCTCCAAATCTAGCGATAAGAAAGCAACCTAGACCTTTAATAATAAGGATGCAATCCTACCAGCAGAAAGAATTGATTTTGTCAAAACTGTGGCAGAAGGACAAAATACTAAAAGGCAACAGAGTGTTTGTGGAGAATGACTACTCATTGTACACCAGGCCAAAGAGAAGTAAATTCATCCCTCTATTCAGAGAATGCTGAGATGCAGTTGTGAAATTCAAACTGCTATATCCAGCTGTTTTCAAGGTATTCTTCCCTGGAGGGATAAAATCATTTTTTGATGAAGTGCATGCTAAGGAGGAAATACAGAAGTTTGTCCAACAAAAACTGAGCTGTGATGAAACAGAAGGAGATTTGGCTTCTTGCTCCTCTGGTAATAAAGACCACAGAGAACCTGCACCTGTGAAACCTTTTCCAGTATTTCAAAGGAAAATGTTGGAGGGAAGGGAGGGTGCATGAGAGTTGACCAGTAGAATCGACAGTACGTTGGAAATGAAGCAGAGACAGGATCTGGGTGATGGAGAAGAACAGTAATATAATCAGTAATTTGATGTGGGATTACAAAGCATTAACTATAGTTGTGAAATATGATAGCACAAGGAAATCTGGAAACACTGGATTTTTTCAAAATTTGTTTGCTGAGTGGGGGACTCAAGTATATGTCCTGCTTCATGTCATTAATGTTCGTAAAAATGCTTTGGTGAGGGGAAGAGAGGGGAGAACACTAACTGTAAGTAAAGAAAACACCTTCTTTTCTTAATAGTATTGTATCTGTGTTGCATGGTTTTCTTTGCATGCTATTTTTGGGTGTAATAGGGATTGTAAACAGGTGTTTTTATTTTTCTCCCCTCTTCTCCCTTTTTCTTGTGCAGTTTGGAGAAACATAGGTAATGTAATGAAAAAAAAAAACTAAAATGAGCCTGGTTAATGGGGCATGACAGATTTCAAACTGATGTGCTTCTTTTTCATTCTTGCATGGGAAAATGACTGATTAAGGATCTTTGTTTGTAAAAATGCTTTGGTGAGGGGAAGAGAGGGGAGAACACTAACTGTAAGTAAAGAAAACACCTTCTTTTCTTAATAGTATTGTATCTGTGTTGCATGGTTTTCTTTGCATGCTATTTTTGGGTGTAATAGGGATTGTAAACAGGTGTTTTTATTTTTCTCCCCTCTTCTCCCTTTTTCTTGTGCAGTTTGGAGAAACATAGGTAATGTAATGAAAAAAAAAAACTAAAATGAGCCTGGTTAAGGGGGCATGACAGATTTCAAACTGATGTGCTTCTTTTTCATTCTTGCATGGGAAAATGACTGATTAAGGATCTTTGTTTTAAAACAGAGCGCAAGTACATGAAAAAAGAATACTGAATATTATAAGCTGTTTACCCGCTGTAGTGGTGCTGCGGTAGCGTTGTCGCCTCACAGCAAGACATTGTCCCGTTCGATTCTCAGCTCGAGCATCTTCTGTGTGGAGGCATGCGTGAATGGGCGTGCCTTCGTTGAAGGTTGTGTGTCAGGGCTGGTAACTCGGCACATAAAAATCCACTACCAAACAGCGGACCGGAGTTCCGCTGTGGCGACCCATAACCAATAAGCCGAAAGACACAACAAAATAAGCTGTTTTTCTAGCCGTTGCAAATCTCTCTGCTAAGTAGCTTTTCGGAAGCTTGTCTCCATGGAGACAGTCTGGTAAAGAGAAACTGGAGACAGTCTGGTGGAAGGTGATTGGCTGAAGGAAAAGTAAACAAAATAAAGAAACTGGCTAGGACATAATGTTCCCTGAAAAAAATCAGGGGTTTTCCCAGGTGTTGACAGCTTTGAAGATTATACAAAACCATTTAGACTTGAAGTAAACTTCTCTCGGGTTTTTTTTTAATGCATTGGGGATACTGATATAAACAGGTGTTTTTGTTTTTTTCTTGTTCACCCTTCTCTCTTTTTCTGTGTCTAGTTTTGAAAAATGTGGACATTGCAATAAAAAAAGAATGAGGAGGGGTGGAGAGCACAATGGTCTGGTTAACATAGTATGACAAAAATAGAAATCAGTGTGCTTTTTCCCATGCTTGCATAGGGAAATGACTGGGTAAAAACCATAGGCATTATCCAGTAACAAGTTTATTACAAAGCATGTAAATGAAAAAGAATATTAAATACTGTAAGCCTTTCTTTCTGGTAAACAAGTTACCCTTAGCAGTTCAGTGTCTGGTTTGCATGTCACTAGAACAAAATCTGATAAAGAAAAATGGCTTGGAGAAAAGTGTCTCCTGAAAGCATTCAAGTGTTTTCTCAACTGGGAGAGTTATATAGATATAAAAAATTAAATAGCATTTACTAATAGCACAGGCTGTACCACGCTTAGCATGACTAACCTTTCTTTTTGCTTAATTTTAGCCTATCTGTGTAGCTATCAATGTAGAACTTAGGTTCTTATTAGGAAGGAAAAACTTCAATATTTGAAGATGTACATAGTTCTGTGTGTTATTGTAAAGTTTGTAGGTTTTATGAGGGTTTTGGGGGGGTTGTTTGTTCTTTTTGAGGGCTTTCAATAAAGCAAAAAGTTATGTAAGATCTGACATAGGTGCAAATGGATATGACATGAAACAACTGTATAAAATACCAAACTGCTGGACAGTATATACATGTAACAAAAATGTTGGAACTAGACATTTAGCAAAACAGCAGTTGTATATAAAAGGTGATAATAATAACTACATAAGAAAATTATGCTTTCTGTTAATATCTTTTAATCTAAATGGTCTTACAGATAAAAATGAAAAAGAAAGAGTAGTGAGCTATATTAAAAAATGAAAAAGAAAGAGTAGTGAGCTATATTAAAAAATGTAGAGTGCAAATAGCTATGCTACAGGAGACACTCCTGGAAAGAACTGAACATGTGAATTTGATAAAGGTTTTCAGGATGGTTATTCAGTGGAATATTTGGGGCAAAGGAAAAGAGGAGTACTTATTTTAATTGCAAGAGGAGCTCCAATAGTGATAGAAGAGGAAAAAAAAGATAATGGAAGATACATAGTACTAAGTGGCTACTGGCTAGGGAGGATTACACTGGCATGCATTTACATCCCCCCTAAAACTGCTATAATGGAACTTAAGAAAATTTGGGGGGAAATAATCAGCTTTCAGCAAGGAATGGAGAGTTTGCAACAGTGAAGATGTGTCTGGAGGGCCTAGAAGGGATAATATAACAAGGGAGGGTAGATTTTTGAAGAAATTTATGAAAATGTTTGGCATGGAAGATGTGAATTTACATATTACTCAACGAGATACAAAAACTGGGCTAAGCTAGCTAGATTTTATATCTCACAGGAACATGTGCATTTAATTGAAGGTCTTGAAATGCACCCAGTAACTATTTCAAATCATGCATCAATAATAACTAAAATAAAAAAGCAAGGTAATGAAAAGAAAATGTGACACTTGCGGTTCCCCACCTCCCGGTTGAAAAGTAAGGAATTTAAGGAATGGTTGTGGACTTATTTCAGGAGCTACTAGAGAAGACAGATTTGTTTTCTGAAAAAATAGCTAAGGAATGGGATACAATTAAAGTGAAGCTTAAAACTAGGTTGGAAATAAAAGAAAGGGAGATATGGCTAAACAGTAGCAGGAATTATTTAGAGGGATTGACAAAAATTCAAGTATTGTAAAATAGGGGAAATCTCTCAGAACAAGAAAAGGAGTAACTGCATAGGTTCATGGGTTGGTACTAGGCTATTGGCCCTAGGGCCTATACAAGCCTAGCCATAACAATTCCCTGGCTATTTCTTCTCACAGTATTTACTTTCCTGGACCCCTGTCTAGGAGGGCGACTGACGTGATCCCTGGGGTGAATTTCCTATCTCCCATCCAATCATCAAGGTTCCTTTAGAAGAGGGCCAACGAGGCGCTCTGCTTGACATGTATGGGCAGTCTATTCCAGAGTCTGGAGATTCGCTGGGTCAGGAACCTATCCCTCCAGCATGTTTTGTTCATTGTGATGACAAGGTTTAGATCCCTGGAGCGTGTCTCTCTGAGGGATTGGGATTTCTTTAAATGTAGCATGTCCAACAGCTCTGGATTTGACATGGCCTTGTATGTTAAGCAGAGATCGCTTCTGAGTAGACGATATGGGACAGAGCAGAATGCTAAACAGAAAATAAGGGATTACCTCGATAAAATGCATGAGTTTAGAAAGATTGCTGTTAAGCAACTGTTTTTTGATGATAATTCTAGAGCACAAAAATTCTCAGCACAATAACTCAGGCAACAAAAAGTGGAAAGGGCAGTCACCAAGCTTAGGGAGGCTATAAAAAGGAAGCTAACAATAGACCCTGTTGAAGTATTAGAAATATTTCAGACATTTTATGAAAATTTTTATAAAGCAGAGAAATATGGAAATCAAGAAAAGATACAAATGGAAATGTTTATGGAAGAATTAAATATGCCAAAGTTAGAGGTAGATGAGGCTCAATTACTAACAGGATAGGAAGAGATGAGATAAAAATGGCTGTGTATAATGAATCTACAGGAAAGTCCCCAGGAGTAGATTGTATTCCTGTGGAAGTTTGGAAGTTAGGAGGAAAAAAAATAAAGATCTGGAAGGTTTTGTTTAACAGTATTTTAAGAGGAGGAGAAGTTCCAGCATCCTGGAAGAAGGTGGTGGTAATGGTAATACCTAAAGAGGGTAAAGATCCATCGGAGCCAGCTTCATAAAGGCCCATTTCATTACTAAACCATGATTATAAAGTGTTTGTCTATAATGGCTAAAAGAATGGCAAAAGTGATAACCAAAATTGATTGAAATGGATCAGTGTGGTTTTGTGGAGGGGAGGTAAACATTTGACAATATTAACAGAACATTGATGAGCCAAGGGAAGCAGAATGTAAAGTACCACTTTTACTGGTGGGTCTTAATGCAGAGAAAGTATTTGACAGAGTAGACTGGGACTTCATGAGCAGGGCAATGGAAGCATTTGCTTTCCCTGATACAATGATAAGGTTGATTAGAAGAATGTATGCGGGGTCCTCTCCGATAATGTCTGCTTGAGTAGAGGAACCAGGCAGGGTTGTCCACTTTCCCCTTTGTTGTTTGCATTATATTTAGAACCACTGGCAAAGAAAATAAGGGACTCAGAAATTCAAGGATATAATAGGTATGGTAGTCAGGAAATGTTGGGTCTTTTTGCAGATGATAATTGTATACATGACAAAACCAGAAAGGGACATTACAGTGTTGTGGGAACATTTTGAGACAGTTTCAAATCTTCTCAGGATACAAAATTAATGAAGCTAAAATGAAGGCAGTAGCAGTAAATTATGTACCCACACACAAATTGGTCCAACAATATCCATATTTTTGGGGACATGATAAAATGAAGTATTTAGGAGTATGGATTAGAAATGACTCAGCACTGGTAGAGTTTTTAATAGAATGTAGAACAGAAGCTGCCATTAAAAAAGGAATAATTAGTAAAACATATAAAATACTGCATGATAATTACAAGAATCAATCAGAGGAGCTTAGAAAGGATTGGGAAGAGAGACTGGATAAGCAATTCACAAAGATACAATGGGGATATATATGTATATCTCCCAAATATGCAACAAAGTCTAGAAGATTTAGGATCTTTGCCTGGAAATGTTTACATAGGTATTTTTTATACCCCCAAGTAGACTCCAAAGAATGGAGGTATGATGGGCAAGAAAGAGGTAGCTGGGAACATATTTTTGGAGGTGTGATGAGCTATCAGCCTTTTGGGATACCCTGCGGGCTGCTCTGTCGGAGATGCTGGGTGGGCTGATTGGACTGACTGGGGAGATGATTTTTTTAGAGTTGTGCTACAGAATTGGAATTGCCTAGACATGGTGAAGCCTTGCTGACTGTAGTTATGGCGGCCACTAAAAAAGCAATTACTAGAAAATGGAAATCAAAGTCTAGACCAACTTTACTAGAAGTTGTGGATATAGTAACTGAGATAAAACAACTGGAATTGGGATATTTAGAAAAGGGAAGGAGTAAACTACATAGAAAAAAATGGGAATTGTGGGAAAAGTATATGCAGAGCAGGAATTAGGTTTAAGCAGCAGGATTTGAATGAGCCATGTGTGACTAGAATGTTTATAAGTGATTAGTAATGCTTACAACTACAGTTGTTTCAATGGTGTCTGTGATGTAAACTGTTTACAACTAAAGTGATTTCATTTTGTATGCTTTTCATTTATATAAATCTAAGATTGCCTTGTCAAATGTGGAAATTTAATAAAGATGTTGGAGAAAAAAAAGGTCTGCATCACAAATCCCAGTCTCTCCCTGTTACTTGAGCTTCCCTCCTGTTTCATCATCATTTCTTTCCACTTTGAATTATAGATTTTTGCTTGTGCTATGTATAGGAGCCTTAACTATGTTGCTCTGAAATACCCCTTCAACTCTGGTAATCCCAGTCCTCCCTGTTCTTTTGGAAAAATAAGCTTATCCCATTTGACTGTTGCCTTCTTCAAAATCCTTCAGCTCCTTTATTAATTGCTATCCACAGCTTCTCCTCTGGTAGATAAAAACATGCTTGACCTGTGTGTAAGACTAAAGGGACTAAATTAATTTTAACTGTATGTATCTTACTATTGATACCCATACAACAGAGCTTCCATTTCTCAGTTTTTGTATTATCTTTTGTTTAGTCTCTTCCCACATATCCTTAGCTGCCAACCATTTTTAATCCATACTCCTAAACACTTCATTTTATCATTTCCCAATAAATGTGGAATTCGTATGTGGGTACATAATTTACCTCTATTGCTTTTGTTTTAGCTTCATTATTTTTTTAACTCTAGCAGGTTTGAAACTGTCTTAATATGTTCCACAGCACTGTAATTTCCCTTTCTAGTTTTGTCAGGTATAAAATAATGTCATCTGCAAATAGAGCCAGCTTTTCTTGACTACCATATCAATTATATCCTTGAATTTCTGAGTCCGTTATTTTCTTTGCCAGTAGTTCTAAATATAATGCAAATAACAAAGGGAAGAGAGGACACCCCTGCCTGGTTCCTGTGCTCAAGCAGAGATTGTCAGAGAGAACCACACGCACTTTAATTTTCACCTCCGATCCTTCATATATCCTCCTAATCAGTCTTATAATTTTATCAGGAGAATGCAAATGCTTCCATTGCTCTGTTCATAAAATCCAAGCTTACTGGGTCAGATGCTTTCCCTGCATCAAGACCCAAGAGCAAAAGTGGTATTTTTGTACATTATGCTTCCCTCTGGATCATCACTATTCTGTTTGTTGTCAGATGTTTGCCTCTCTTTCACAAAACCACGTTGATCCACATCTATCAATTTTGGCATCACCTTTGCCATTCTTTTAGTCATTGTAGATATAAACACTTAATAATCATAATTTAGTACTGAAATGGACTTGTAGGAAGATGAATGAGATAGATCTTTACCCTCTTTAGGCATTACAGCTACTACCTTCTTCCAGGGTGTTGGCACTTCTCCTCCTCTTAAAATACTTTTGAACAAAGCCTTCCAGATCTTTAACAGTTTTTCCCTCCTAGCTTCCAAACTTCCACAGGAATACCATCTGTTCCTGGGGACTTTCCTGTAGATTGGTTATACATCACCATTTTTATCTCATCTCTTCCTATCCTATTAGTAATTGAGCCTCCTCTCCCTCTAACCTTGGCATATTTAATTTTTCCATAAACATTTCCATTTGTACCTTTTCTTGATTTCTGTATTTCTCTGCTTTATACAGACTTTCATAGACATTTCTGCAATATTTCTATTACTTCTGCAGGATCCATTGTTATCTTTCTTGTTATAGACTCTCTAAGCTTGGTGACAGCCCTTTCTACTTTCTGTTGCCTGTGTCATTGTGCTAAAAGTTTTTAAGCTCTAGTCATTATCAAAAACAGTTGCTTAACAGCAGTCTTTCTAAACTCATGCATATTATCGAGGTAATCCGTTATTTTCTGTCTAGTATTATGTAGTTGCTTCTCTTCTTCTTCTGCAAGATTCCCCCTATTTTGCAATACTTTAATATTTGTCAGTCCCTCTAAATAATTATTGTTACTTCTTAACCGTATCACCCTTACTTTTATTTCCACCCTATTTTTAAATTACACTTTAATTTTGTCCCACTCCCTAGCTAAATTTTCAGAAGTTTCTATCTTCTCTAATATATAATATAATATGTATTTGTGTTGTATATCTACTTCAGTTTGTATTGTGTAAAAACTTTCTTGACTTTCAAAGTTAAGCTGATGTTATGTAAACATTTCTGTGATTGTATAGAGCTTTTCTCCCTGGGGCTCCACTGAAAATGGGTCATTGGCCCAGTGGACTTTCCCAGTCAACAAATGTCAATAAATAATAAATAAATAATAGCTCCTGAATCATTTCTACTACCCATTCCTTAAATTCCTCTCTTTTCAGCCCAGAGTTGGGAAAGTACCAATGTATCATTTTTATTTCATTACCCTGTGTTTTTATTGTAGTTATTATTGCCACATGATCTGAAATAGTTATTCGGTGGTTATCATTACCTTCAATTAAATGCACATGTTCTTATGAAATGTAAAGTCTGTCTAGCCTAACCCAGTGTTTGTATCTTGAGGAATAATGTGTAAATTTCACTCTGAATTCCTATTACTGAATTCACATTTTCCATGCCAAATATGTTTATATATATTTTTTTAAAATATCTATCCTCCTTTGTTATATTTTCCTTTCTGGACCCCCCAGACACATCTTTACTGTTCAAATCAAATTCCATTTCCCACCTATAAGTAATATTCCTTGCTGAAAGCTGATTTTTTTCTCCTAGAATTTTTTTAAGCTCCATTACTACAGTTTTCAGTGGAATATAAATATATGCCAATGTAATCCTCCTATCTTGTCAGTAGCCCCATAGTACTACACATCTACCATTTATTCATCTTCTATTACTATTGGAGTTCCGCTTGCAGTTAGTATAAGTACTACTCTCTTCCTTTGCCCCAGGTATTCTGCTGAATAACCATCCTGAAAACCTTTCTTTATCAAATTCACATGTTCAGTTGTTTCAAAGTCTGTCTCCTGTAGCACAGCTATTTGCACTGTACATTTTTAAATATAGTTCACTACTTTCTTTTTTGTGTTTATCTGTGAGGCCATTAGCATTTAAAGACGTTCTAGAAAGAATCATATTTTTGAGAGATTATTATTCCCACCTTTTATGTATAAGAGCTTTTTTGTTAAATATCTAGTTCCTGTTTTTGTTTTATATGCATGCACTATTTGGCAGGTTAATCTTTTATACAATTGTTTCTTGTCATCTCCATTTGAGCCTATGCCACATCTTGCAAAACTGTTTTATTGAAAACCTTCAAACAAAAATACACACACTCCCCCAATACCCCCTCAAACCTACTAACAGCACACAAAACTATGCACATATTCAAATATTGAAGTTTTGCCTTCCTAATAGGAACAAAAGTTCCAAATTGACAGCCACATACACAGACTCGAGCTAAAAAGAAAGAATGATTATCCATGCTAAGACACATGGTAGAGCCTGTGAGTCTATTAAGTGCTGTCTGGTTTTGCCTTATCTTTATAGCTGTTCCAGCTGGGAAAACACTTGAATGCTTTCAGAAAACATTTTCTCCAAGCCATTTATTTATCTTTATCAGATTGTCTGCTGGTGGCATGAGAACCAGATACATGACTGTTTACTAGAAAAAAAGACCTTATAATATTGAATATTCTTTTTCATTTACTTGCTTTCTGTTAAAAGTTGTTATAAAACTAATGGCCTTTAACCCAGTCATTTCTTTATGCAATAATGATCTTTTAACCAGATCCCCCCCCTTTTTTTTTATTGCATTGCATTGCCTATATTTCTTAAAACTGAACTAGGAGAAAGAGATAAGAAAGGAAAAAGAAACAAAAGAATAAACAGAACCACCTATTTACATTATTATCCCCCTTACACTTAAGAATAACTGAAAAAAAAATACTTTGTAACATACAAAGAAAATCATGCACCACTTAAATTATACTACTAAGAAAAAAATTTTGTTTTACGTAAAGTTAACTCTCTCCCGCCTCCTCCCCTCTCCTGAGTATTTTTTCAGACATTAATGCCATGAAGTAGGGCATGTGCTTTAGAGTCCCGTACAAGTTTAATAAAGTCCAAACAAGTCCAGTGTTTCCAGATTTGTTTGTTCTGTCCTGTTTCATAAGTATAATTATTGCTTTGTAATCTCACATTTGTCAGTTACCCAGTTACTGATTTTAGTCTCCAGACGTTAATGACATGAAGTAGGGCATGTACTTCAAAGTCCCCTACACGTTTAACAGATTCCAAGAAAGTCCAATATTAACAGATTTTCTTGTTCTATTCATGTTTATCTCCATCTCATAAACCCTGTCTTTGCTTCATCTCTAGTGCACTCTCAATTCTTCTAGTCAACTCCTGTGCTTTTTTTTTCTCTCTCAAGCATTTTCATTTGAAACACTGGGAAAGTATTCACTGGCACAGTCTCTCTGTGGTCTTTATTACCAGCAGAACAAGAAGCAAAATCTCCTTCTGCTTCCCAGCTCACATTTTGTTGGAAAAACTTTTTGTATTTCTTCCTTAGCATGTACTTCATCAAAAAATGTTTTTGTTCCTCCAGGGGAAAATATTTTCAAGACAGCTGGGTTCAGCAGCTTGAATCTCATGCCTGCGTCTCAACATTCCTTATATGATGGAATAAATGTATTCCTTTTCTGCCTGGTGTACAATAAGTAGTCATTCTACACAAACACTCTGCTGTCTCCCACTTTTAATACTTTGTCCTTCTGCCACAGTTTTAGCCAATGTCAAAGGCCTCTGGCTGACCAAGTTCACAGAGGATTGGGATTGCTAACTGGGAGCAGTCCTTGAATCCTCCTCCCCCCAAGACAAGAACACCCTTCAGGAAAGTCTTAACACGGACACATTCTTGGTGCCAAAGCCATGGCTTAAACCTCAGTGTCAAGAAATGCATTGTAGTACAATTTAGGAAGTCAGCCACCCCGTGTAACTATATCATCAATAAAATACTCCTGGAATTTGATTCAGTCAGGAATCTGGTACCTCATGCAGATAGTAACCTAGCCTGCAACTAACACGTGTCCAAGGTAGTAAGAAAATCCTTCTATGTTGCTCAGCTTATAAGTAAAGGCATGGCATTTAGATCCAGAGTGGTCATCATACCACTGCACTCAGCCTTTATTGGACCCATTATAGAGTATAGTACCTCATTTAGTATGTACCTGACCAGACACATCCAACAACTGGAGCATCCACAAAGGTTCCTTACAAAAAGAATAAGGGGAGTAAAGAAAATGTCCTACACTGATCGCCTCAAAGCCCTTCTTTACTCTGTATTTATTTTTATTTATTTTATTTTACATTTGTTGACCGGGATAGTCCGACTGGATTCATGTCCATTTTCAGCAGAGGCCTTGGGGAGAAAAGCTCCAAGGTAACAGATACAAAAAAAACCCAATGACAACATATTACAAATATGGTATTGACAAAGAATACATAAGCAAACACGAATAGACAAGTTCAACAGGTTAGAGGTACTCCCTGGTGACAGTCAGGGGTAAATTAAACAATAATTTGATTAATAGATTTTTCACATTCTTGATGAGAGTTAGCCAGGCTTGTTGCCATGGCAAAGCCAGTTTAGTGCCAGATGTTGTTTGAGTCTAGTTTTAAATTGGCCTAGGGAGGAGAGCAAAGTAATATCAGCTGGAAGTGAGTTCCAGGCTCTGCCTGCAGAATTTGAAAAGAGGGACTCACCGGCTGCAATGTTAATTTTGATTGTCTGAATTAGTAGTCTATTCGAGGATCGAAGCGGTCTCAGATTCTTATAGGGGTGATAATATTTTTAAGTGCCGGAGGATTATCTGGATTATAAAGGATTTTATTAGCCATACTCCGAAGGTTATATTGGATTAGACTGGGAAGTTCAAGCCACCAAAGCTAGTTAAGGTTGATACAGTGGTGTGTCCTGAAAGGAAGGCCAGTGGCAAACCTGGCAATGTGATTATAACAGGTTGACAGTCTATTAAGTACAGTCTTGTTTAGATTAGAGAGTAGGGGGATGCATATAGAAGTGTTGAAAGTAGGTGAGAGCGAGCTATGGCAATTTTGGCTGGAGAGGTTAGGAAGGCTTTTATTCTGTACAGTGACCCTAGTTTTTTATTGATGGTTTTGATCAGTTGGTTTACATGTAGGTTGACTTTTAGGTTATTATCAATAATGACACCTAATAGTTTTGTAGAGCAGTTGGGGGAGATTATTGTGCCATCATTTGCCTTTATGGTTAAGGTAAAATCAGCAGACCTTTGTTTTGGCGAAAATAACAGCATTTTCGTTTTTTTGAGGATTTAGTAACAATCAACGTTCAGAGAGCCAGTTTTTTATACTATTAAAGGTGGACTGGGTAGCAGACCACAAATCTGTAGGAGATGTAGCTGAGCAAATCAGGGTGGAGTCATCAGTGTATTGGATACAGCTGACATTTGGGATGACCATATACAAGTCACTAATAAAGATGGAAAACAGTAGGGGCCTTAGTATGGAACCTTGTGGTATTCCCAAGGGTGTTAGGTAGTAGGTTAGAGAGCTTGTTCTGCCAGAGAACAGCCTGCTGTCTCCCATTGAGGTAGGATCTAAACCATTAAATGGCTTTAGAATCTAGACAGAAAGATTGCAGGGTGTGAATCAAAAGTTGGTGGTCAACCATGTCAAATGCCTTAGAAAGATCCAAGAAGAGGGCTGAGGATATATGGTTATTGTTTATGGTATTGGTAAAAGCTAGTAGGGCTGAAGTAGTGCTGTGGTGTGGACAGAAGCCATACTGGGTATCTGCCATAAGGTGATTCTGGATTAGGTGGTGCATGAGATGTTTGTGTATACATTTTTCCATAATCTTTGCAAGTGGAGAAAGTATTGCTGTTGGTCTATAATTGGAGAATTCAGTGGAGGAACCCCCTTTATGTAGTGGGATTACGTAGGATGTTTTCCAAATGGTGGGAGTTTTAGCCTCTGATATGGTATGATTAATTAGTATTGATACTGGGTAGGCAATAGCATTAGCTGATTTTTGAAGGTACTTGATGGGGAGTTGATCAGCGGAGAGTGTGGTGGTTTTTAATTTTTTGATCAAGGTACGGATAAGTGAAGTAGACACTGATTGGAAGCTGAACGAGGGTAGGTTCCTAGGGATGGTGCTATCAGGGCCAGGGGTGCTAGGAGATAATTGGCTAGCTAGGGATTGAATTGTCTCAGTAAAGAAACAATTAAAACTGCCTGAAACATCCTCAGGGGGGTTATCAGTGGTAGCAGCGGGGATACGGGTAGACGTTTTTCCAGGACGAACTAGATTATTCAGACCTGCCCAGAACTTCTGAGGATCGTTCTGGTTTGCTGTCTGTAAATTACAGTAGTATTGTTTTTTTGTCTTGTAAAATGGATTTCTTAGTTTCATTCCTAGCTTGCCTGTATTTAACTTGATCTTGGGGTTCTTTACTAGAGTGCCATAGAGGCCAAAATTTGTTTTTAGTGGTAATTTTTAGTCTAGAATCTTTAGAAAGCCATGGTGCAGTTTTTGCATTTGTTCTCTTTGAATGGGCAGGTGCATGCAAATCAAGGATTTCAAGAAATTTGTTGTTAAAATATGCAACTGCCTCCTCTAAGGGGAGGTATTTTAGAATAGACCAGTTACAAGAGTTAAGTTCCTGTTGGAATTTGGCTGGGTCAAAGTCTTTATTGTTTCTGACTTTTCTGAGTAAGGGTTGTTGGGGATTAATGGCTTTTTGCTTAACTATATTAGTGAGAAGGTGATCACTTAGGTCATCCGGGAGGGTACCAGTGGTGTACAGTTGGGGTTTACTATTTATGAGTATCCAGTCGAGTATGCTTTCTTTTTGGTTGGGTTTACCTAGCCTGGTAGGGGTGGTTATGAGTTGTCTAAATGTATGCAGGTTAATGTGGGTAGATGGGGATTCTGAGGAACAGGTGCCCCAGTCTATGTTAAAATCTCCAATTAGTAGGATCTCTTGGGGGTAATGACATGATAGCCAGTGTAGGGTGTCTTCATGTGTGGCTGTATTGTAACCCAGGGGAATATACATGCAGATGATGTTGATGCACTTACTTTTGTTAAGTTGCAATCTAGTGGCAAGAATTTCTGAGTTATTAATCTGAGGTGGTTGAGTAGCAACTATGGTCACATTCAACTCAAATTTGTAGAGTATAGCTACCCCACCCCCCTTCCTGGAAACACGGTCCAGCCTGTGTATGTTATACCCAGGTGGTAGCACTTCATTGTCACTAGTGTTAGGTTTTAAGCAGGTTTCAGATAGACCGAGAATTTCGGGGGAGTGGACAGCCAGGAGTGCATGCAATTCATGTACCTTGTTATTAATGCTTCTAAAATTGAGATGACAGGCCAGGAGATAGTTAGTTGGTCTATTGATTATAGTTTTATGACGTAGGTTACAAGTATAGGGGGTGTATATATCAGAAGTGGATGGGCCAGGGTTGGGGTGAAAATCACCATCGAGTATTAGGCTAGGTCTATACTTAGTGATAAGCTTAAGGAGTTTGTTTAAAATTTTATAGTATTGTCTAGATCTAGGGCTAATGTGCCAGGGGTTGGTATGCCGAAAGTGTGAAGAAGATATTGAGTTGGACCCATTATTATTAGCATGGCTGAAGGTGGGATGATTTACAGCTGGGGTAATAGTATGGCCATTTGGGTACTGTTGACCAGTGAGAGACTGGTTTTCATACAAGGTGAGTAAGTAAGTGTCCAGCAGAATGGGAAGTAAAGAGTAGTGTAGCATTATGAGAGAAAGAGTATAGTAGTTAGGATTTGTTGTTTGTATAGCACAACAGCAGATGATCTGATGGAAATTTAGAGGTAATGAAGTGGATGGAGAAAATATATTAAGTGAAAGCTGATATGATGTTATAACAGGGTAGAAAGAGTATGTTAGGTGAAAGCTGATAGGGTAGGATGTTATAACAGGGTGGAAAGAGTATGTTAGTTGAACGCTCATAGGGTGTTGTAGCAGGGGGTGTGGTTAAGTAATTATAAATTTAGAGGTACTGGGGGGCGGGTGAGAATTGGGGGCAGGGAGGGGCACGGAGCGTGCCCGAGCGGAGGGGGCTAATACTGACTATAAGTGTTTTTTTAGGCTTCCTGGAGCCGTATGACATGTATTTAGTGTTAACTTAATGGCTGTGTTTTGAAACTGTATTTTTAAACTGTATTTTTAAGCTATATTTTAAACTAAGTTATACACTACGTTTTAGACTGTGTTTTATACTGTTACAGGGTATTTGCTAGCTGTAGGTTAAGGGTTTAGAGTATAATTTCCAGGGCTTTATGCAGGAGACCAACCAGTATGATATTACAATATTCAGGGTTTAGTTTTAGTTAAGAAATAATGTTATAGAATGCTAGGGGCAACTAGTTTGTTTGAAAACAGAGAGGAAGCCAAATTGCTATGGGGGACAGACTAAAGGTGCTTTAGACCCAGGTCAGCAGTAAACAGTACTTGGGATTACATTACAATTTAAGGTATTAACCTTAGCCAGTTGTAGGTCGGACTTCAGGTAGATTGTTTGTGGGTACAGTTTCTCAGGGTAGCGTCCTTCTGGCAAGAGATTCTGTTAGTTAGATATTTTGAGGGTGGGGTCTGCCTAAAAATAAAACATACATTAGGAGTAAGAACCTTTCTAGCACTTACATCTAGACACCAAGCAAGCAAGCATTTCAACATTCACTTCAGCTCGAGAGTATACGGCAAACAGCAGCTCCATAAAGCTATGAACACAGTATTTGCTTCGTTTTCACAGTATGGGTCTGCAACCAGTAAAAAAAAAAACAGTGCTAGACCTTGATTTTACTCTATACAACACCACTTACAACAGATTACAATGCTGAGTTTTAATTTAATCTGTACTGTGATTAGTCAGGCTGCCGTTCAACATGCAGTAATTAGATTCATAAATAGCAACATTTTAAGCCTGTGCACTATACCATATCCTTATTTGCTAATGTACTGATAGAATTAGGTACAAGACAGCAGCTGACTGCTTCGTATCACATTTAAAATGGCCCTGTGTTTGTACATGAGTAAACAGAGTAGTTAGGTCAGTCTAGGAGCAGTAAAGCAATAAGAAGCTCAAATATCAGCTTTCTTTTACCTGCAAAAGGCACAGATCTCAATAAAAGCAGTTCATTATTACACAATCTCAGTTACACATGCCATACATACTGAGTGTTGCATTATACAAAAAGCACATGGAGAGCTTAATTACGCTGCCTTAGTTTCTCAAAAATAAGAGCTAACCTTGCTTAGAATACTCTATTAATGTCCGTTCACACTTTATTCTGTATTTAGCTTTCTTTGACTTAACACAGAGACATAGAATGTTTTAAAGCAGTTTTCTGTTAAAATAACATACCAGATTGGAAATGCAAATAACATACCAGATTGGAAATGCAAGGCTGCCAACTGGGTCTGGAAGTACTGGGGATTTGAAAATGGCGGTTTCAGTAGGTGTATTAGAAACCTTGCATACGTAGTGAAACAGGGAGGAGTTAAGGGGCTAATAATGACTTCAGGTGTTTCATACATCTGTATGATCTGTATCATGCAGACTATTGAAAGGTCATCTTTGCCTGGCATACAAGCATCCCCCTGCCCTGTTTTAATGAACCTTTTGCACATCCACAAAACAAACACCATCAGAACTACTATATCAAAATAAATAAATTTTGCTTATGACATAAATAGGATATGTTAGAGAGACAGATATGTTTCACAGAGAATTTGCATTCTCTAGAACACTCTCCTTGTCCATATGAAGCAGAGTTCCTCCCTAACCCTATTTAAGTGAAAGTTCGACCATTGGATGGGTAATTGGAAATTCACCCCTGGTCTGATGCCTATGTCTGTTATGGGCAAAGGCAGTCAGTAAATCACTCCTATATAAATCATATTTGCGGGTCACATTTGGGTTGCATGGCAAGGCTTATAAGGGCCTAGTGGCTGTTAGCCTAGTATACACCTGTGAACCTATGAACTTTCACTCCCCAATCTCCACTGGTATCACCTCAGACTCACTACCATAGTGTATAACCTTCCTTACTAACAATGAATTCAAAGTCTAATTAGGCAAAAACTCATCCAAATTAGCTACCATTTTCATTATCTGAAGGATTCATTCTCTCTCACAACTGCTGTTCTCACTTTTCCAAGACAACTTGCTAGAAAACCTCTCACAACCTTCCCCCCATATAATTCTAAGTGCAGATGACATAACCATCTACAGGTCTGACTCATCACATGTTCTCATTAAAAATAACCTCAATGCCCTATCTTGATGGCTGTCATCAAACAGCCTCATCCTAAGTACCAAGAAAACCAAAGCTAATGTATTTGGTTCTGGAGAAGAACTCTCCACAGTCCTCAGAAACTGGACCATCTTCCACAACAGAAAAGACAATTTAGAAACTACTCCTCTCTTTAAATACTTATGCATATGCTTAGATCAGACTCTAAACTTTCAGCACTATGTCATAATGACAAACCGAAAACCTACACTCTGCAATTCATGAGCAATTCAGGTGACCAAATGACGTTTTGTTGAAAATAAATACATTGAAGTAAGTTCGCCGATACAATTTTTAGCGATAGTGGAGTTTGCCTTTTTCTCCACTGTTGTTTGACCTCGGAGTTGGTATATATGTTTTATGGGTGTGGGGGTGTTTGGAGGGGTTACCCCCTGCAAATATACTTTCCCTAGGATGTTTGCAGAAGGCAGTTTTGGCAAACATTCTTCCATGTATTTATGTTAGCTGAATCTGTCTTCTGTGAATTGATATGAATCCTATTGCTTACTCACACCAGTGGCAGAAAGAAAATAGGAGTCCTACTTGCTTGGCTAGAGTATGGACAACCCTTTATTTCTGCTACATTCAAGAATAACCAGTCTACCTTCCAAACTACTAAAACCACATCTGTATTTTCATCACTGTTATCTCTGAATGAGCATCACTTCATATTTCTAGCCAAAGTAAAATGATTATCAATATACAAAATGTTACACAGTGAAACTTTCCACTTCTTTTCAAGCCGACTCACCAAATTAACTTCAACATATAACCCAAGATCTCAATTCTTCCTCAACTTCATCATCGCATGAAGCAATCTATAGTCCACAGATCACAGATTTTCAGTTATGGCTTCTCAGATTTGGCAGTCATTCCTAACAGAAATGCAGTCCACCTCACTATTCAGTACATTTAGACAAGTCCTTAAAAACACCTATTCAAAGCAGCATCATGTAAATACTTCATATACCAAAACACTGCTAGGTAATATCACCAATCCAATAATCTCCTGTCCCTTCTTTATTCACTAAGGGCTGTGCAGCATAAGACACATTTAACTAGCCAACCGTCTGCCATCTAACCTCTAGCTCCCTTCATATTCCTTCTCCTCCTTACTTACCCCATTCGTAGAACTCCTTCATAAATGTCCCCTTCCTTCTTTATCTCCCCTTTTTTCTTCTCTTTGTACATACTATAAATAGACATTCTGGACATAGCATGATGCCTATTAATGTTTAATTGTACTCTTATTAATCTTTTAATTGTATTTACTTCTGCTTTTCTATTTACCTGTCAGTATTTTGTTAGCAGTATTATTTGTCTTTGCCTTTGCTTTTGTTTTACTTGTACTTTCCTGGGCTGAACCTGAAAATAATGCCTAGTCAACATTGAGTGAATGAATAAATAATTTAATAAAAAATGAACGCTAAAAACACAAAATGACTTTATTACATAAAAATCCAACTGGTTAGTGCTTTCATTCCCTTCATGGAACTTTTTCAGACCAGGTTGTATAATGAACAAACTTATTTAAATACTTAATAACAATAACGTGACACAAAGCACTTAATGCATTAACCCTTTCCTTCTAAGAACAGCTTTAAAGTTTTCCTTATCATTTAAACCAGAGTATACACATGCATTCAGCCTAATTTGCCAGCAGTATCCTTTCCAGTCCAGTTCATCTTCTGCATCAAACGTATGATCAAAAACATTGACTTCATCAATTATTACAAATTTGAAGCATGCCTTATTTTTTTTCTAACAAATGTTTTTGCTTGACATGTTTTGCCAAGGCATTGCTTACATCAGACTTGTCTACTGCTCTTATATGTTCATTCACTCGCATGTAGAATTCTCTAATGGTTCTTCCTATATAAAATGCTGGACATAATTCACACAAAGCCATGTATACCACATATCTGGACCTGCAGTTATACAAATTATTCAACCTAATTTCAAAGCTTCTTGTTCTCACTTCAAAATTCTTGACTTCTTTCATATATTGACATAACTTACAACTGTTGCATCTTTTCATCCCCACTTCCAAAACATCAGGCGTACTTGAGCATAAATTCCTTTTCTTAAAAAAGTCTTTTAAACTCTTTCCTCTTTTTGAGACAAAGACAGGGTCTCCCCTTATAACATTTTTAATTTCTTGAAAATTCATTAAGAATCTCCAATTATTCTTGATTAGTTCTTTGATTTTACTTTCATCTACTGAATTTTCTAAAATACATGCTAAGGAAAAATCCTTTTCATTTTCTTTTGAGTTGCTATTTACATTTTCTACCTTATATTCACTTACATTTTTTACTTCCATCCAGGAATTGTTAATGTTGTTCTTGGGGTACCCTCTTTTTTGAAATTTCCTTTTGAGTTTTTTACATTCTTTTTAAAAAAAATACTGCTTCATCTGTTAACCTGCTTATTCTAGTGAATTCCCCCTTTGCTCTGTTTTTTTTTTCAGGCTAAACTTATGCATGCTATTGTAGTGGAGATAGCTGTTACTTTGCACTTCCTTTTTATAAATCTTAACTTTTAAAGCATTGATAGATCTGTACACATTCAGGTCCAAAACATTAATGTTGTCCTTCCTATAATTATATGTCAACAGAAGATAACTCGTGGAGTCATTCACATGTTTAATAAAATCTAGGAGTTCTTTTTCAGAACACTCCCAAATAAAAAAAACAAATCATCAGTAAAATGTCTGTACATGATGATACGTTTTGCAAAAACTGATTCTAAAATAACTTCTTTTTCCCAGTTCATCTGGACTATATCTGCATATATAGGAAGAACCATCAGAGAATTCTACATGCGTGTGAATGAACATACAAGAGCAGTAGACGAGATTGATGCAAGCAATGCCTTATTAAAACATGTTAACCAAAAACAGTTGTTATAAAAAAAAAAAAAGGCATGCTTCAAATTTGTAATAATTGATGAAGTCAATGGTTTTGATCATAGACTTGATGCAGAAAATGAACTGGACTGGAGAGAATATTGCTGGCAAATTAGTCTGAATGCATGTGTATAGTATACCCTGGTTTAAATGATAGGGAAAACTTTAAAGTTGTTCTTAGAAGGAAAGGGTTAAGGCATTAAGTGCTTTGTGTCACATGTTATTGTAATTAAGTATTTAAATAAGTTTGTTCGTTATACAACTTGGTCTGAAAAAGTTCCATGAAGGGAATGAAAGCGCTTACCAGTTGGATTTTTATGTAATAAAGTCATTTTGTGTTTTTAGCCATTCATTTTTTATTATTTTGCCTTTTTACGGCTATTTTCATTTGTTTGTTTGGAGGTTTGTGAGATATTATTGGATTTTATGGCTTTTATAAAGATTTGGCTCCCCAACCTGAGTTAAATTTGAGTTTTTTGCTGGTACCATCAGGATTTACTTTACATGACACACCTAAGGATTCATAAGTTCATAGGTTCATAGGTGTATACTAGGCTAATGGCCCTGGAGCCTTTACAGGCCTAGTCCATAGGATTACCCTGGCATTGTGCCACCCGATCTTAGTTCCCAGTGCCACTGTCGAGTAAAGCCACTGGAGTGATCCCTGAGGTGAATTTTCTATTTCCCATCAACTCATCAAGATTTCTCTTGAAGAGGGCCAGTGAGGTGCTCTGCTTGACATGTATGGGAAGTCTGTTCCATAGCATGGGCAGACTCTGGGCTATGAACCTGTCCCTCCAGCATGTTCTGTTGATTGTGGTAATGAGGTTGAGGTTTCTGGAGCATGTGGTGTGGAGGGATTCGGATTTCTTTAGATGTAGCATTTCTAACAGAGCTGGGTCAGACATGGCTTTGTAAGTTAAGCAGAGATTGCCTCCAAGCAGGCGATATGAGACAGAGAATAGTTGGAGTTTTTTGAGTCTGTCCATATAGGGCAAATGTTTAAGGCCTAGGATCCTCTTTGTGAGGTACTTTTGTGGCGTCTCCAGTTATTGCAGGTGCGTAGTGAATTCTTAATCAAGAATAATTGGAGATTCTTAATGAATTTTCAATAAATTAAAAATGTTATAGGGGGAGACCCTGTCTTTGTCTTTAAAAGAGGAAAGAGTTTAAAAGACGTTTTTTAGCAAAGGAATGTATGCTCAAGTATGCATGATGTTTTGGAAGTGGGGATGAAAAGATGCAACAGTTGTAAGTTATGTCAATATATGAAATAAGTCAATAATTTTGTAGTGAGAGCAAGAAGCTTTGAAATTAGGTTGAATAATTTGTATAATTGCAGGTCCAAATTTGTGGTATACATGGCTTTGTGTAAATTATGTCTAACATTTTATATAGGAAGCACCATTAGAGAATTCTATATGCAAGTGAATGAACATATTAGAGCAGTAGACAAGATTGATGTAAGCAATGCCTTGGCAAAACATGTCAAGCAAAAACATTTGTTAGAAAAAAATAAGGCATGCTTCAAATTTGTAATAATTGATGAAATCAATGGTTTTGATTATAGGTTTGATGCAGAAGATGAACTGGATTGGAGAGAATATTGCTGGCAAATTAGGCTGAATGCATGTGTATACCCTGGTTTAAATGATATGGAAAACTTTAAAGTTATTGTTGTTAAGTATTTAAATATATTTCTTAATTATACATCTTGGTCTGAAAAAGTTACACGAAGGGAACGAAAGCACTTACCAGTTGGATTTTTATGTAATAAGGTCATTTTGCGTTTTTAGCCCTTCGTTTTTTGTTATTTTGCCTTTTTACGGCTATTTTCATTTGTTTGTTTGTTTGGAGTTTCGTGAGATATATATATATAAATAAGTAATTTATCTATACTACTACAACTTCTACAGACTGTTGCAGTCAGGATACTTAGATTTGCTGAGACAACTTGTTTCACTTGTATTATCCCCATGTCTACATTGGTAGCCTGCCTTGTTCAGGTTTGCTGTTAAGGTACCCTACCTTCTAAAAGACCTAATTTCAATACTTCCTCCCTTTTTGGCATCTCTTGTCAGTCCTATGAGGACTATCGGACATATCTAGCTAAATTTCATTTTTATGATAGTAGCAATATTTTCCAGAGTTTCTCCTTCCAATTGGAATTATCTTTCACAATGGCTGAGAAGATTGTCCCTCTATTATAGTGTGTAAATGTAAAGTGAAAACCTTTTTTTTAAGACAGGCTTTTGCTTCCTAACTGGATTTCATATGATTTTTAACTGTGGTTCTTTGTTTTAATATATTTGCCTCATTGTGCTGTTGTACAGCCTGCTGAGTTTAGAAAGGTACTCTGTAAACAGGATTTGATGAGACTCTAAAAGGGAGAGGATCTTTTAGAAGTGAACTCAGTTATTATCTTTAAAAACTTCAATAAAATATACACCCAACTTTTTGGGGGGGATTTTTTTCAACCATCTTATTCAGCAGTAGTGTTAAATGAGAAAAATACTGCTTATTTAGAACTTTTGTCAAGAGTTTTTGCTTCAAGCTGTCAGTACATGCATTCTTGTCCCTGCAAACAAAATAACATTGTCTAAGACAGAAAGGCAACTCACTGATGTCATAATACTTTTTTTCTGAAAGAAGTGAAAATCTGAACCATAAAATTAACATCTCATTAAATACTTTCAACTTTTTTTTTGAAAAATTATGAAAATGACTAGAATTTGGAGATCCCAAGGTATCCGTTATGTAAGCATAATAGAATGGCGAAAATGGCATTAGGTGTAAATAAACTGTGAAGTAATTGACAGCAGAAGACCAAAGATGGGAAGAACGCAGACATTAAGGTCATCAAAAGGTACTTGCTGACTATTCAGCTAGTGAAGAAATAAGGGTGAGAGCTGACAGATACAATAAAGTGCCAGATGCTAAAAGAGAGGGAAAACAAACCAGTTAGTATGGAAGATTAATCTCCAGGAAATATCCTGATACATTCCTACGTCTAAATCAGGGAAATTGAGTGAATAATGAAGGTACTTGAACAAGAGGGATTCATTCAGATTTTAAAAGAAGGTGCATAAAGAGTATAAAATACTGGAAACAGTAGATAGCACAGATGAGGAGTTTGAGACTTAGAAGTAAAAGTGGTCCAAATCAACAGTCAGGTCATACAATGGGTTTGTTTCCCATTGATATGAAGAACAAATGACAAACAAGGATTTTAAACTTATCTTAAAGTTAACTTAAAGTGAAGAACTTACTGCAGTAAACTATGAGAACTTTTGGAGAATGAAATGGAAAACCTGGAGATAATGTATAGAGAACAACCACCCCATGGATAACGATAAAGAGACATATGTAAACAACTGTGGAAAAAAAGAACAATCTTGGAAAAGAGGCAAGTGTGGTTCACTGGCAGAGGTTAAAGAGGCAGTAAAGGCAAAGTAGGAGTATAGTGAACCTAGAAAAAGGGCTAAAAAAAGTAGTAAGAAAAACACAGGTAGATATATAGAAAGTTCCTGTGGAAAGAATAAACAGGAAAGAAATATTTTTAAACCCCTTTATTAATGTATCAGTCAAGACATAAGCAAAGAAAAGAAGTGATTGTTTTGATACATATGGGGAAAGAAGGAATGTCGAAACAGAGCCAGAGAGATTGGTAACAAAGGAAAAGAACTCTGATGAGTTCAGGGAAGAAACAAAAATTCTTGCTGAATTATTTGTTTCATTTTCCACAAAAGAAATAGAAGGAAAAATTCCCACTTGGTGAAGGAAGAATAAGGAAAAACAAGGATAGTTGGCACACAGTCACTAACCAATAGAAGTTGTACAAAGAAAGCTCAAGTCACAGTATCTTGACAGAATTATCCTTTAGGACCCTATGGAAACTGCAGGTGTACTTACAAATCTCCTGAGAAAACTCTCCAACTGGTCACTCATCAGCAGTATAGTTCTGGAGGGTGGAAGAGAGGCTACTGTAGTGCCACTCTGCAAGTGGTAGTTTGTACTGACCATAGATATTCTAGACCCATAACCGTTGTCATTGCAGTGAATAATACTGTGAAAATACTAAGGAAAAAACTAGCTGGTTTCTTTCAGATGAACACAAGTCAAAGAAAGAACCAACATGATTTCGTAGCCCTGTTGCACAGATTGCCGAAGCTCTGACCAGATTCTTGGTGAAAAAACAACTAATTAGGTCTTAAAGAACATTGAGTTTTCAGACTTCACATAAAACAGAAACAAAAAAAAAAAAACTCACGTTTGAAGCCTTTTTTTTTTTTTTTTTGCTGTACATCATAGGTGACCCATGTTTGATTAGCAGCATGGACTATGGAAAGGTTAAATCGAGAGGATGGGCACAAGTGGCTAACAGTCTCTCAGGGAAATGGAAGTGGCATGTGCCATACATTGGAGAGTAGGTGATTGACCATGGAAGAGACCAGGACAGGTTTGCACTGTTAAGCAGCACATGAGTCATAGACTATGAGTGCAAGGATGCACATCATTATTTGCTTATTCAGTCATATTGAGTTTTCCATCTACTTGCAGGGAGAGATTAGGAGTGATAGGACATGGACTTCCATGTGGACTAGTATGTTGGTTGACTGCCTAATGACCAATTCTTGCTTCCAGAGAAACAAAGGTGTTGATCAGGCCTCTGGATGGGATTGAATGCGTTTAGAGGGCTCTTGTTTAGCTTGGTGGTAATTGACTATTTCCATTGGTGGAAAGAAGTGAATCTGTATGACAAAAGTAGGAAAGCCACTGGCCACAGTCCAAGGAAAGGGATTGTAAAAAATATGAAATGGGATTATGGGAAACTAGACATGTCAATCCAACCCTGTTCTGTTTTATGAGTGAGTTACATCAAAAATAAATAAAATAAGTCCAGCTGATATATAGCTTGACTTAGGAGAAGCTTTTTGCATAGTCACAACAGAGTGAAAGTCAAACTGCAGTGGCTTGGAGTAGGATATATATTAATTAGATGGATAGAAGTGTCTCAATGACAGGAGGCAAACAGTAGTAGTTAGGTTGAGTCCTCTCAAGGAATTATTAGTTAACTGGATTTCTGTATGCATTCATCCTGGGATCATTTCTCTTTGGCGTCTAGATACCAAACATCACCAAACAGAATTAAACTATTTGTGGATGTCTGTAAAGTAGAACTGGCAGTGGACATTAGGAAGCAAGCCTTGCAAGGGACCTGGGAAAATGGCTGAATGGGATGACAACTTGCATTAGATTTAATTTTGGGAAGGGTAAAGTGTTTCACCTTGGCTCTAATAATCCCAATGTTGGACACTAAAAATGAGGTGTAACCCTAGAAACACAGATCATTAGGAGTAGTAGCAAAATGGCAAAGGTAGATTACATAGCTAGTTAAACAAGGGCTTAGTAGTTTAATAGTAATAGTCAATAGTAGAGTAGTATATGACTGAATGAAATGGATTTCTAAAGAGAAATATTAGCTCATTTATTGCCTCTTTTCATGCGATCGAGTAGAATAGTCAAAACTTTTGGGAAGTAAATGCTTTTTTAGTTTGTCTGGTGGGGAGAGCAAATGGTAGTGAAGTGATAAGACTTAAAGATAAGAAAAGAATAGACATAGTCTTGATTAAAATCAAATATATAGTTAGCTGAAGGTTGTAAAAATAAGTTTTAGGGGTTAAACGGTAGTTGAGGTGTTACTTGAGGTTTGAATTTTGAGATGGTGGTATTCCATAGAGTAGTTCCATAAATGTGAAGCTTTGCTGGCCATATGCAGATTGTGGTAGTGGATGTTAAGAGAAAGAGGGATGTAGACACAGTCAAAGGAAGAAGACCGGTTTCTGTATAAGAGACAAATTATCAAGAATAAGAGTAAGAATTTAAAATTAATGAGGCTGAGAAAAAATTTAAGGTCTGACAGTAACTTATGACTGCATGTCTTGTAATACTATAGATAGTATTTTGATAACATCTGTCGTAAAATATTTTCAAGGTACGATTGAGGTATTTAGTGGAGTCTAAAATGATTGGCAGATAACTGCATTTGATAACTTCATTGTAATAATATCTAGTAGTTTGTTAAACAGCTGTGTGCTAATCTGTAATGTAAAAATTACTACTTCCTATATGTGTGTGCTGAACAATTAGCATGACCTGTCAAGTGCATAGTGAGTAGCTGGAGTGCAAGCTGATCGCTACAGATATTGCCAGCAAGAATACAGTTTTTTAATAGACTCTTTTAGCAAGATCATATTGTATTAAGCTCAGCTTTAATGCATGTACTGTAAACTAACTTTATGTTAATGCTTGTGTGTTCTCAGGCATTTCCTTCGTTTAGGTTCCCCATTAAATTGTGCATTTGGAGAAGAAGGCTTACCTTTGGCATACTGTGGTAAGGAGATATATTTTTATAATGTATTTGGTTTACTGTCTGTAGAAAGCTGAAATTCCACAGTCAGAGTAAGTGTGAAGTGTTTTGAGAATTCTGTTTTTAGAAAATTTAACTAGAAATGTAATTTTGAAATTTAGTCAAGACTGACAATCTTGGATTAGAAAAATGGACCAGGCAGGTTCAGGATAGGTTTTGATGACATAATTCATTATAATCATCATCTCCCTTTTCCTATTTTCTACATTGAGTTGGGGTGTCATGCTAACGTTTGCCATTTCTCTCTATTCAGTGCCACACTTCTGCCTTCTTCAACACTCTCACACAGTCCATACCCCTTTTTGCTGAACAGGGCGTTTCCTCTCACCTTCTTTATGTCTTTCCCAAATCTTCTTTACCATATTGTCCTCTGCTTTTCTGCACATGTGCCAGATCCACTGTAATCTGTTCTTGTTGATCTTTTCTATAATTGGAGCTACTTTGGTTTCTGCTATGTCCTCATGATTTTGATAGTAGACAGAGACCAACTCTGCCTATCTAGTCAGTCTTTTTTGGATTAGCATCAGGTCCTGCTTATCTATTGACATAACTCACCCATTCACTACAGTCCTAATAAAGATGGCATTGTACCTGTCTAGTGCATTCTTGAAGTCAGTTATGTTGTTTTTTTGAACGTAATGTTTTTTGTACAGGACTTTTTAAAATCTGCCCAACCCTTTTTGTGAAATCATTTTCCTCTTATTCCCCTAAGCATGAATCCTTGTACCCTTAAATCATATCCTCATGTTCTTGCACAATCCTTGTACTCTGTGGATTCCATAGAGGTACTTGAATCTTTCTAACATGTCTCCTCTGCCTCCTTTCATTAAGAATGGACATGTAATTGGTATTTTGATGACCGTTTCAATGACTTGTGTTGTAAACTAATCACCACTTTTGTTGCTCTGCTCAAAATGACATCTATCTAGTCTGTTTTATGTTGATTAATTTACAGAGCAACTCATATTCTGGATGAGGTCTTGTTAGCTGACAATAAACAGATGATAATTTCTAATTCTTATGGCAATACTTACAAGTCAAAGTATCCCAGCTCTGTGTGTGGGTGTGTTTGTTTGAGTGATGGAGAAGAAAGGCCTGTCAGTCTTATTCCATTCCCTACATTTAGTAGACTGGATGCTGTGTTTTAAAGTAACTGTAGGAGTTAGTTGTGAATTAACAGCACTGGATGGATGATTTCCGTCTGTGGTTATGTCACACATTGCATGCTTGCCTTTAATGCATTGTCTGTAACTACCACCATGCCTGTTTTGTTGCTTATATTGCCCAGTCTCCACAGCTGTCTATCCCTGTTCTGGATTTCTCCTACCCTAATGCACTATTTTGCACTTTTACATTGACTTTCACTGGTCATATTCCTGCAGTATTAGTAGGTATTGTCATCCCTTGTATATCAAACATGTTTCACCAGAAAAGATGAAAGCTTTTCATTATAGTTATTTTACAAATGCATTTAAAAAAACTGGCTTCTTTACTGACCAGTGTGTTTACCTCACTAGTCACCATGGTTTAATCAGAAGTAACTCGACCTATAACCGTATGTGTTCTGTTATTTGGCCAGTGTCGTAAGCATGTTACTTTTCAGGACTCACTCAAGTTTCTTACACATTCTGTATTATATGATTCTTTTGTCAGTTGCTTTTTATTGTGTAAGAAGGCTAAATCCACTGTCTCTTGTTAGCCCAATGCCCATGCTAGCCAGTCAAAGAAGTAATTCTGATTTGTTTGGTATGATCTGCTTGTTAAACAACCATTCTGCTTTCCTTTCAGTGCCTAAAAGGCTTCTTAATATTTTAAAATTTCTTCCTTCAGCAGTGACACCATAAATTACCCTGCAGCTAAAGTCATGCTAAAATGTCCGCAGTTTATATTATCTATTTTACTTTCACTCCTGTGAAGTAAACGCACCTCTACCATCAAAACTTTAACAAAGGCAAGGTAAGGGCACAAACTGTGAGGTGGTACGAATTGCAGGAGATACCACTAGTGGGGAAGTGCAGTACTGGCTTCATAAAGAAATCCTGATACGGCTGAAGTGCCAAAGGGCTTTGTGTGTGGAGATTTAACTGTAGACAAACTGCTTCTTACATTAGTAGGAAGATCTTGTTACATTTTCAGAGTAGAATTCCTTTTGTTCTTCAATTTTGAGAAGCTTTTTATCTTTGTTCCTCAATTTTGATTTGAGGGGGCACCATTTTGGGGATCTTGCACAAGGCACCTTATAACCTAGGCTCTGTCATCTCCCTTTTTATTAATTGAAAACTGTGGCATAATTCCATGTTTTATTAAGACTTTATAAGATTATCAACTTTCCTCTTGTCAAATTATTATCAGTGGTTACCCAATGGTACTCATTGGTAGTCTTACAGATGTCAGTTTACATCATCATTTTAGTCAGACAGATAACATTTAACCTGATGTTGTCAGTCTTCATGTAATCATTGCTGGGGGGCTCGGTTTCATACCTCGGAACTGACTTGGCCATATACTTCAGCTCGTGCCTTCCAAACTCTCGAGCTAGGCTCTACCCATAATGCTTCTCTCTAAATTACCTTAGATCTCATTTGCCGCTTCATGTGTCAGAAGCGTCTGACTCACTCTTGAGCTTTGGCTTTCATTAAAGTAAGTTTTTTCCTAGTTATTATCTCTAATGTGTCTTAAATCTATTTTAAGTTTTCTCTGATCTCTCTGTCTTCTACCCTGCTCCTCTCGCTGTTAGATTTTTTTGGTTAGAGTCTTTTCCGTCTTACTATTTCTACCGTTAGCAGTCTTTCTGTGTACCATTGTTGGTACTCTGTTTACCTGTTAGGTATTTCTTAAATACCATACTTGGTATATTTTTCCTTCCCTTTTTATTCCATAAAAAAAGTCTCTTCTATCTCTTATTTCGAAATAGTGTGTGTGTGTGTGTGTGTGTGTGTGTGTGTGTGTGTGTGTGTGTGTGTGTGTGTGTGTGTGTGTGTGTGTGTGTGTGTGTGTGTGTGTGTGTGTGTGTGTGTGTGTGTGTGGTTCTTGTAATCCTGACTAATGGCTGAAAAGGCAGACGACACTTCTAAACCTTTTAAGGGCACTTCTGGATTTAAAAGATGCTAGGAGTGCGACAGGAAAATGCCTAATTTGGATGGGCATTTCTCTTGCGTGTACTACCTGTGAGCAGTACATTTACAAGAGAACTGCTCTATATGTCATGGTTTCTCTGCCAGAACTCTCACTGAGTGGAGAAACAAACTTATCTTGAAAGGCTTACAGAAAGGAGATTTTGAAGAGGCCATTTCTGAGTCCAAGACGGAAGGCCAATTCATCCTCCTCTTCCTTCTCTTCTTCTCAGCATAAAAAGAGATCTTTCTCGGTTCCAAGTACCTCCTTGGAACCTCCTAAAAAAGTATTGAGAAGTTCCCTTGGCACCTAATGGCAAAAAGGACTCAGCACCTGCCAAATCAGATATGGCACCAACTGCCTTGACACTGGAAAGTGCATTGGTACTGGAACACTCAGATTTGCCTCCATTACCAAGATGCAGTGTGGATCGCCTTCATTCATTTTGGAGCCTTCCGTGACCCTCGATGCTTCAGCTTTTGTTGGATCGACCCTGGCTTCTCAGGGTTCACCTCCTCAGTGCGGGGTGGGACCATGGTTCTGAAGGAGTCTATTTCTGTTCCGGGCTCCCATCCCGCTGTTGGGGGGGGGGCAGCCTTCCGAGTCATGGAGAAGGCTTTGTCCATTGTGGACACAGTCTCTGCCATCCCTGTCAGCCCGAACTTCTACTTTTCCTCTACCAGAGCTTCCAGCAGTGTCTTCCCCAGGACAGAGGGCAGAAAAGTCCCAGAAAAGACACACCTTGGTGGTTTCCTCTTTGGACACTTCCCCTGCAAGAGGAAGCATTTAGACTCCCCAGAGGAGTCCTTCACTGAAGATACTGACTTTGTTGAAGGGGAAGGTTCCCCCAGGTCAACCCCTGATGATGTTTTCTTCGGGGACATCCTGGAAATCCTGAAACAGAGGGGTGGCTTGTCTTCCCTCCAGCCTTCCTCGGAGGAATTGGTATACCTGGAGGCTTTTCATTCCCAACCATCTGCCTCTTGGATCTCTCCTCCTGCTGACGAGCTCCTTAAACTGTTCACCCAATGGGTGTGGAAGATTCCTGACTCCATCAAACCGATCCTTAAGAGACATGACAGGATCCTTTCCACACCTAAAGAAGGGCTGCACTGGGCTAAAGGCATACCCGTGGATGCCATGGTGATAACGGCAGCTACTAAGAAGAACTTGCTGAAGAAAGTTCTACTATCCATCCTCCTAATAAGGAGTCCAGGTCTTTGAATGTCATGGGGCACTTTACAAGGTTACAGAGGGATCTTATCAAAGAGCTCTTGGGTACTCTCTCAGGAGCAGTAGTTGCAGAGGTATGAGACAAAGTTGCTTCTCCGCTCTCCAACCTCGAACCAATTTCTAACTCATCCATGAGGCTGATTGCCCACACAGCCAAAGGGATGACAAGAGCAGTGAGTTCAGGTAAAAGACATGCCTGGATGCGCTTGTGTGACTTTGCAGAGCTATTTAAATCATCCTTTGTTAACGCTCCTTTTGACAGATCATCCCTATTTGGTCCTAAGGTAAAAGACACTCTGGCCAGATGTGAGAAAGATGGAAAGGCTCTTTCTGCCATAGGTATACATTTCTCCACTCCTCAATGGCCCTACTCCAGGAACTAGAGAAGTGGGAGACTATGGTTTAAAAAGTCCCAAGGGGCTTCCCAGGACTCACATGGCAAAGACTTTCCCTGGGGGCAAAGAGGGAGGTAATAATGGAAGACGCTGGCCTAGAGGTAAAAGTGGCCTGCAGAACCAGGGGTCCAGAGATTCTTTCTCTGGTACCTCCTGCCAGCACTCCTGAACAGAAGCCAGATTGCCTTCCTCTGGAAGCAGTCGAGGGACGATTATTCTTGTGCCTGCCCACCTGGCAACTGATAATATCGAAGAAATGGGTGCAGGAAATTATTTCCGGAGGTTACAATATTCCACTCTCGCAGCAGTATTTGAAATTCAAAAACTACTTGACAGAAGAGTCATCCAAAAAGTCACACTAGACCAAGTAGAATCCGGGTTTTATTCAAGATTTCTTTTGGTGCCCAAAAACAGGGGGCTGGAGACCCATTTTGGATCTCAGCCAGTTCAACAAGGCAGTTCAGCAAACCAAATTTCAGATGGTGTTGGTACAGTCTATACTTCCATTCATGGAAAACGATGATTGGATTAGATCTCCAGGACACGTATTACCATATAAAATGGACAAATGCTCCAGGAGATTCCTGCACTTCTGACTGGGAGCTAATCATTTCCAGTTCAGAGCACTGCCCTTTGGACTCAGATCCCAGGGTGTTAACCAAATGCATGGCAGTGGTAGAAGCTCATTTCAGACTGCAAGGATTTCGAGTTTTTCCATACTTCAATGACTGGCTCCTTACCGCTACCACCAGACGTCAGATATAACGGGCAATGGTATTACACTCTACATCTTTGTGCATCTCTAGGCATTACAGTACATTACAAAAAGTCACATTTACAACACTCACAACAAATATAATTCATTGGAGCCCTGTTGGATACAGTTGCAGGTCTTGCTTCACTTCCGTTAAAAAGAATACAAAGGATCAGAACTCAGGTCAGCTACATTATCCAGAACAAAAGTGTTCCAGCAAAATTGGTCCTGCAAGCATTAGGCTCAATGGCAGCCTCTGTCACTCTAGTTCCTTTAGCCAGAAATCATGCAAATCTTACAGTGGCTATTAGCTTCCTAGTGGTCTCTGTTAGACCAGACAATGTCACACCAAATCTTGATTACCAATTGCTGCAAACAGGAACTTTCATGGTGGCACTCCAATGAGATTCTTTCGAGCCATCCCCAAGCCATAGTGAACATAGATGCTTCTCAGATCGGGTGGGGGTGCATTATCTGGAAAGGACAGTCCAGGGCACTTGGTCTCCACTGGAGACCAATTTGCACATCAGTATTCCAGAGATGAGGGCAGTGCTGTTAGCGTTGCAGGTATTTCAGGATGCCCTTCCTCCAGGAACAGTAGCAGTTCAGACGGACAACATGTTGGCAGTCTGGTACATCAACAAACAAGGAGGAGCCAATCTTACCCACTTTGTCAAGAAGCCTCAGAGTTTGGCAATGGGCGATTTCTTCCAACTGCTTTCTCACAGCAATGCATATTCTGGGGAGCTCCATTGTGATTGCAGACAAGCTGAGCAGGACTATTCTCATGCCTCATGAGTGGTCTCTCAATCCTGTGGTGACGGAGATTTTTCGTCACTGGGGCCAACCTTGCTGCGATCTGTTTGCATTCCCTCTCAACAAGTGCAGCAATTACTTTGCCCTATTCCCCCCTTCTGGGGAGTCACCCAAAGACACTTTTCTCTACGATTGCCCCCCCCCCCAAGTCTTCTCTATGCTCTTCCCCCAACCCCTCTGATATCCCAGTTTCTAAGGAAAGCCAAGAAGTCAGGGAACACAATAATTCTCATTGCCCCATTTTGGCCTTGACAGGTTTGGTTTCCCTTCCTTTGGCCTCATCTACTTCAGAAACCTTAGATGCTGGACCCAGCTCCGGATCTGCTCTCTCATCTAGAGGGAATGCTTTATCCAAATCTCCATCATCTCAAGCTCACAGCTTGGCTTCTTCAATTCCCATGATTGTCAGGCATTATTTCCATTCCTCTCCCATCCACCAAATCATTGCGGCCCATCACAAACCTTCAATTAGGAAATTGTATCAAATTCTATCAAAGTAAATGGGAAAAAATTGCAAAATGGGCCCTCAGTAATGAACTTGATCTTTATGAAACCCCTGTTCATAAAGTTTTGGATTTTTTTAGCTAACCTCTATCAAACTTTTTCTTCTCCCTCTACAATTAAAGTCCATCTAGCTGCAATTTCTAACTACCATATGGGTTTTGATGGGTCATCCCTTATGCCACACAAACTTTGTAAAGCCTTTTTATAGGGGACCCCTCATGTTAAGACCTCCATTTAAAGAACCCATTGGTTCCTGGGATCTTACAGTAGTTCTTCAGTCCCTTACTCTTTCTCACTTCGAACCATCCGCTACACATAACTCAAAGTTTATAACTTGAAAAACTTTATTTTTAGTGACGATCACATCTGCCAGAAGAGTATCTGAACTTCAGGCTTTGTCCTGCAAACCACTTTACATAATATTTCATAAAGACAGGGTCTCCCTTTGGACTAATCCCATCCTTTTTACCGAAGGTAGTCTCAGAATCTAACATCAATCAGACAGTACAACTACTGGCCTTTATTCCTAATTTCTCCAGTAAGGGGGACTATTCCCTTCATTTATTGGATGTCCACAGACAGCTATGACTGTATCTTTACAGAACAAAGGATTTCATAAAATCTGACCAACTATTTGTTGCCTTTTCTTCAGTTTCTTTAGGTAACCCAGTTACAAAGGTTACCGTGGCAGAATGGCTTAAAGATTGGATTACATTTATCTGTCAGTCAAAAGGCCTTCATCTTTCTCACCCAGTAAAAGCCCAGTCTACTAGAGCTGTGGGAACTTATGCAGTTTTTCATGCCAGAGCTTCTTTAGATGACATTTATGCAGCAGCCACATGGTCTTCTCCTCATACATTTATCACTCATTACAAATTGGATCAGGTCTCCGGGGACGGGCCTCATTCAGTTTAATGGTGCTTAGGAATATTCTTCCGTGAGACTTCCAAGATTCAGGTAGCTGGGGACTCTGTCCCACAGTCAAGAATTACATGAAGATTGACAACATCAGATAAAGAAGTTATGTCATACCATAACCTTCCATTTGTGTTGTTGATCTTCACTAATCCTTGACATCCCCTCCCTCCTTCCCCCAGCCTGTGACTCTTAATGGATCTCATTTTTCCAGGACTGGCTTCATATTAGGGACACATATCTGGTCTCTTCTTCTTAATTGTAATTTTTCTGCCACTAATTTAGGCAAACTCGATCTGAGGTAATTTAGAGAGAAGCATTATGGGTAGAGCCTAGCTCGAGAGTTTGGAAGGCGCAAGCTGAAGTATATGGCCGAGTCGATTCTGAGGCTCGGAACCAAGCCTACAGTCAAGGATTAGTAAAGATCGACAACATAGATGAAACATTATGGTAAGACATAACTTCTTTTTCTATACAACTTGGCAACCCAACAGAAGCAATGTTAATACTGCTGCCTTTTTGAATACACTGCCCACATGGCTTGGAAAAGCAATGCATTGTGGGATACACACACTTCTAAAATAGCAGTGTTGTACAAAGTGGCAATACCTGTAGTTCATATTCACAATATATACAAACACTGTATCAGCTTTATTGTAGGTATCACATTTCCCCTGCTAAAGAAAAAATCTGATGTTATGTAGTCCTATCTCGTCTTCATTCTTACATGTGGGTTCAGAGCCGATACTTGGCTCTGACTTCGCCAATTTCAAAGCTCGAAGTCTCTAAGTTGACATGTGGCAAGGTAGGTATCCCATAATGCAGTGGTATCACTCCTCAGATCTCGTTTGCTGCTTTACGAGTTCAGAAGTGCTCTTCTTGGCTGTGACTAAGTTTAAATCTTTTTCTACATTTTTTCATATTTGCAGACTGTTTTCTCTTAGTAGTTAGTTAATAGTTAGAATACTGTTATTTAGAATATAGGTAGCATTACTGTTAGTTAGACATTAGTTTATTCTTAAATTGTTGTCACTAATTTGTCAGCTGTTTGGACGTCGTTTTTCCGCAGGCCTGTTATTGGTATCCCGTAGTGGTAGTTAGATTATCTATATTTAGTCTTTGCTGTTTAGTCCTTGTTGGCTCGTTACTAGTATTATAGTGGCTGTTTGAATTACAGGACTTGCTGTTATTTAGTCCATTGTGTTGCTGTTTAACCTGTTGCCTTGTGTCTTGTCTTTTCCTTAGGCTTAGGTATCTTAATGAAGCTTTTTCTTCAAGGGCTAGGCTCGTTTTTAGTTAGAGAACCTAGTCCTTTCTTAATATTGTCTTGCTCCTTCAGTTTGGTATTTTCTTTCCATTCTACAGGGCTAGGCCCGTTTAAGTTAGAGGACCTAGTCCTCTATTAATCTCACCTTGCTTTTATTGTGTACTGTATTCCTTTCCTTGAGCAGGGCTAGGCCCATTTAAGTTAGAGGACCATGTCCTCTCCTTGATTTTCCTGTGGTGTGCTTGTTCTTTCCCTCCAATAGCTAAGCTCCATTTTAGTTAGAGGACTTAACTAATCTCTTTGTCCTTTAGCGTTGTTTTTTTCAGCAGTTATGCCTAAAGAATCTAAAGAAAAGGACCATAAACCATCGGGTTTTAAATAAAATGCCAAAAATACACCCAGAAAATGTCCATAATGGACAGGCATAGTGTATGTGTATACTGTTTGGGGGCCATTCACTTGCAGGAGTCTTGTATCTTTTGTCATTCCTTTAGTTTGAGAGTCCTTGATATTGAAAGGTCTCCTGAAACCATCCTTTGAGGAGGATTTGGGTAGTTCTTCCTCCTCACAGTCTACAAGGTCCCCATCTAGCAGGAAAGAAAAGACGGTGAAAATGCCTTCTCCAGTGTCCTCTGAGAAATCTGGACATCCTGAAAAATTTTCAAAAACCACCAAGGCTCTCACCTCATCGGCTCCACTGCCTTCGGAACCGATTGAGGTTATTATGACTGATATGCCTATATCGGCCCCAAGTACTTCGGAACCTAAAAAGGATTCTGTAGCTCGGAGCCAGGCAACAGATATCCCACCAGTCTGCCCTACACTGAGATCACCTATTTTTCAGAGATCTCGGTCTTCAACCCTTTCTTCCAGGTCATCTAGGAGCCTATCGGATGAAGATGTGGAGAGGGTGGTGCACAGACTCTTGAAGGTGCCGGGGCTGGCAAATTTGCTCTCAGCTCCTGCCCAAAAGGCCTCGGAGCCGCCCAAGTCCATGTCAACCTCTACGGTTCCTCTTCTGAGTCATTCCGGTTTGTCTGAGCCAGAATATTCAGTACTGCTTGCAGTAGAACCTTCGGCTTTGGCACCCCAAGTGGCTTTTTCGGAACCGATGTCTGCTCCAACAACTCTCTGTGCCATCCGTAGTGTCTAGGAGCTGAAGTTCACCAGTTGGCCCTGAGGGGGATTCTTGGACCTGAGCCTCTGACCTTGAGGAGTCAGAAGGGTCCCCACAGTCATCCTCTGATGATATCTCCTTTCTGGATATCCTTGAGATCCTAAAACAGAGAGGTGGCTGACCTACCATCACCCCTTCTGATGAGGAGTCGGTGTACCTGAAAGCTTTTGGATCTCAGCCTTCAGCCTCTTGGGTGTCTCTGCCTTTTCACAAGCTCATGGACTTGGTCAGTCGAAAGGCGTGGTAATCCCTGACACCATGGAACCAGTCTCAGCCCCCAAGGAAAAGGATTTCTTGACAAAAGGTGTGCCGGTAGATGCTATGGTGGTAGCAGCAGTCACTAAGAAGGAGCTTACAGAGACATCCTCATCTATCCATTCAGAGAATAAGGAGTCTCAAACGATGGACAGATATGGGAAGCGTGTTTTTTCTTCAGCGGCTTTTACCCTTAGATTGCTGCATTATCTTACCCATTTTACAAGGCTTCAGAGAGATCTCCTGAAGGAACTAGGAGATACTCTACAAGGTACTTCAACTGAGGGAGGTACTAGAAAAGGTTACCACTCAGTTATCCACCTTAAACTCCATTGTGAACTCCTGTATGAGGCTGATATCATACGCAGCAGATGGAGCAAGTAGGGCAGCGGTTCAGGAGTTTCCCTGAGGAGGCACTCCTGGATGTGCTTGTGTAATTTCGCAGAACCCCTTAAGTCTACCTTCACAAATGCCCCTTTTGACGGTCCTCATTGTTTGGACCAAACGTTAAAGATATACTCACCAGATGAGAGCAGGAAGGGAAAACTCTCTCTGCCATTGGAGTATGTTTTTCCATCCCTTCAAGACCTTATTCTAAAGGGCAGAAAGGTGGGAAGATGTGGTTAAAGAAATCCCAGAGATTTTTCCCAGATGCAAGAGGTGATTCCCTCCCCAGGGGCAGAGGGGGAGGAAATAATGGTAGATGCCGTCCTAGAGGCAGAGGGGTCTGCAGAACCAGGGCAACCATGATTCCTTTCGCGGACGTCCCTATCAGCACTCCTGAAAGGAGGCCCGACTGTGCTACTCTGGAGACAGTTAGGGGACGTTTATCTTTGTACCCAGAAGCCTGGCACAATCTAACAAAAGACCAGTGGATACGAAACATAATATCCAGAGGATACTGCATACCCTTCTCCTACTCCCCTCCTCAAACCAGGAAAATCCCGGATGTTCCACCCAATCACAGGGATCAAGCAACTGTAGAGATTCAAAAGTTGCTAAACAAAAGAGTCATCCAAACCATCCCTGCAGACCAGATCGGATTCTGAACTTACTCAAGATTCTTTTTAGTGCCAAAAAGAACAGGGGACTGAAGGCCCATATTGGATCTTAGCAAACTAAACAAATCAGTAAAGAAGTCCACGTTCCAAATGGTGACACTGCAGTCTATACTCCCCCTTTTAGGGGAAGACAGTTGGATATGCTCAATAGACCTCCAAGATGCGTACTACCACATAAAAATGGACATAGCATCGAGGAGTCACTTACGCTTCTGGCTGGGAGCCAGTCAATACCAGTTTCATGCTCTGCCCTTTGGTCTCACTACAGCCCCCAGAGTGTTCACCAAATGCATGGCAGTAGTAACGGCTCACTTGCGACGTCTTGGATTACGAGTGTTTCCGTACCTGGATGACTGGCTCCTGACTGCCACCACCAAGCATCTACTTCAACAGGCCAGAGACATGACTCTACAAGCTTGTGCTCAGCTAGGCATTACAATAAACTTGCAAAAATTTGCCTTATCACCCTGTCAGCATGTTACGTTTATAGGCGCAGAAGTAGACACTGTTTCAATGATGGCGCACCTTCCCACCAACAAAATTGCGAATCTCAGACAACCAATATTGCTTCTTCTTCCCAAACAGAGGGTCAAAGCAAAGATAGTGCTCAAACTACTGGGAACAATGGCCTCAACTATAACCCTTGTTCCATTAGCCAGGATGCATATGAGAATCCTACAGTGGTTACTCTTCTCCCAGTGGTCGCTTCAGGAACTTCCTCTGTCTCACACAATCATAACAACAGAAACTTGCAAGAAGGATCTTTGTTGGTGGATTCAGTCCAATGAGTTAACCATCGGGAGACCAATAGTTCCACATCAACCTGTTGCCACTGTGACCACGGATGCTTCCCAGAGAGGGTGGGGTGGCATTACCTGGGAAAGACAGTCCAAGGCATATGGCAGGAACACGAGGCCCATTTGCACATCAGTGTTCTACAGATGAGAGCAGTGCTTTTGACATTGCAAGCATTCCACAACTCTCTCTACCTCTAGGGATAATTGCAATCTACTCAGACACTATATCAGTGGTATGATATATAAACAAATAAGGAGGAACCAGATCATACTCACTTTGTTGAGAGGCTGTGAGGGTTTTGCAGTGGGCAATATCTTCCTGACGCTTTCTAGTTGCAATGCACATCCTGGGAAAGTTCAGTGTGATAGCCGACAAGCTCAGCAGGGCAATTTTGATGCCTCACGATTGGTGTCTGAATCAGAATGTAGTGGAAGATATCTTCCGCAAATGGGGCCAGCCTTGCTGCGATCTTTTTGCCACCTCTATGAACACCAAATGCAGCAGCTACTTTGCCCTGATCCCCCCTCCGGGGGAGACACAGAGAGATGCACTTGTTCACAATTGGCCCTCGAGACTTCTTTTATGCTTTCCTCCCATTTCCCCTCGTATCAAAAGTCATTCAGAAAGCAAAATCCTTGGGAAGCAAGATGATTCTCATTGCTCCATTCTGGCCTTGTCAGATTTGGTTTCCCTTTCTTGGGGCTCATCTACTGGAAGATCCATGGATTCTGGACCCAGTTCCAGACCTGGTGACACATATGTCAGGAACATTCCATCCATCTCTCACACCCTCAACTTGACAGCTTGGCTGCTCCACTTCCAACCTTAGTCAGGCTTCAGAATTTCACTCCAGCAGTAAAACATATCTTGCTATCTTCTCATAAACTTTCTACCAGAAAACTATATGTTAGTAAATGGAAAAGATTTTCTTTTTGGGTACAGACCAGAAACATAGATCCCTTCACTGCCCATTTTTGTCAGTTTTAGACTTTCTTTCAGAACTCTTCCAACAAGGCTCAGCCGCTGCCACAGTTAAAGTTCAGCTAGCAGCTATCTCCAGTTTCCACTTAGGACAGCATACACCTAACTTAATGGTGCATAGACTGTCTTCTTCTTCTTTCGGCTGCTCCCGTTAGGAGTCACCACAGCAGATCAACTGTTTCCATTTCTTCCTGTCCTCTGCATCTTGCTCTCACACCAACCACCTGCATGTCCTCTCTCACCACATTGATAAACTTTATCTTAGGCCTTCCTCTTTTCCTGTTACCTGGCAGCTTCATCCTTAGCATCTTTTTCCCAATATACTCTGCATCACTCCTCAGCACATGTCCAAACCAACATAATCTTGCCTCTCTGGCTTTGTCTCCAAATCTTCCAACCTGAGCTGACCCTCTAATACACTAATGCCTAATCCTGTCCATCCTTGTCACACCCAGTGCAAATCTTAACATTCTGACACGTCAAGCTCTGACTCCTGCTTTTTTGTCAATGCCACTGTCTCCAACCATATAACATAGCTGGTCTCACTACCCTCTTGTAGACCTTCCCTTTCACTCTTATTGGTACTCGTCTGTCACAAATCACTCCAGACACTCTTCTCCACCCACTCCATCCTGCCTGTACTCTCTTCTTCACCTCTCTTCCACACTCACCATTACACTGAACTGTTGATCCCAAGTACTTAAACTCATCCACCTTCGCCACCTCTACTCCCTGCATCCTCACCATTCCTCTGTCCTCCCTCTCATTCACACACATATATTCTGTCTTAGTCCTGCTGACCTTCATTCCTGTTCTCTCTAGAGCATATCTCCACCTGTTCCCTACTCTCACTGCAGATCACAATGTCATCTGCAAATGTCATAGTCCACGGGGACTCCTGTCTGATCTCGTCTGTCAATCTGTCCATCACCATTGCAAATAAGAAAGGGTTCAGAGCTGATCCTTGATGTAATCCCACCTCCACCTTAAACACATCTGTCACTCCCACCACAGACCTCACCACAGTCACACTACCCTCGTACATATCCTGTACCTCTCTTACATACTTCACTGACACTCCCGACTTCCTCATACAGTGCCACAACTCCTCTCTAGGCACCCTGTCTTGTGCTTTCTGTAAATCCACAAAGACACAATGCAACTCCTTTTGATCTTCTCAGTACTTCTCCATCAACACTCACAGAGCAAACATTGCATCTGTAGTGCTCTTTTCTGGCATGAAATCATACTGCTGATCACTAATCATCACCCCCCCTTCTTAACCTAGCTTCCACTACTCTTTCCCATAACTTCAAGCTAACTTCATGACTGTGTAAAGCCTTTTTGAAAGGCACTTCCTTACTGAGACCTCCATTTAAAAAACCTGCCCATCCTCGGGATTTAAATTTTGTCTATTCGCACTTAACCTCACCACCCTTTGAACCTTCATCCACTTGTGATTTAAATGCCTCTCTTGGAAAATGATTCTTCTGGTAGCCATAACTCAGCTAGAAGAGTTTCAGAGCTACAAGCGCTTTCAGTCAAGCCTCCTTATTTGATCTTCCATAAAGACAGGGTTTCTCTTTGAACTAACCCTTCCTTTGTCCCTAAGATTTGCTCCCAATCCAATATTAACCAAACTATTGAACTTCCAGTATTTTTCCCTAACCATACCAACAAGGCAGAATACAGACTTCACCAACTTGATGTACATAGGCAACTGAGGTTCTGCCTCCACAGAACTAAAGAATTCAGGAAGTCAGACCAGTTATTCATATCCTTTTCAGAGGCAAGAAAGGGTATGCCAGTCATTAAAATCACATTATTTAATTGGCATTCTAATTGCATAACTTTTATATACTCCTCCATTAACAAGGAACTCCCCTTCAGTTAGAGGTCACTCAACCAGATCAGTAGCAACATCCACTGCCTTTCAAGCCAAGATTTCAATGGACAGTATTTGTGCAGCTGCAACTTGGGCAAGCCCACATACTTGTACTGCTCATTACAAAGTTGACTTGGCCTCCAGGGACAGAGCTTCCTTTGGTTCCACTGTGCTCAAGAGTGTATTCCCGTGATCCACCCAAGAAAAAGGTGGTAGGGACGCTGTTCCACATGTAAGAATGAAGGCGAGATAGGACTACATAACATAAAGAAGTTATGTACTCACCGTAACGCTCTATGTCTGTAGTCCATCTCGCCCTTCATTCTTACGAACCCACCCACCTACCCCCTTCCATATAGTCCTAGAGGACCTGGTAGGAAATGTTGCTCCTTCCTTATGTTGGAGACCTTTCACTATTGTTTCTCCTTTACCTGAGGGTACAATAGAACTATTTTCTATTATAGTTAGCAGCAAACAAGATCTGAGGATTGATACCAGTACATTATGGGATACCTACCTTGCCATGAGCCAACTTAGAGACTTCGAGCTTTGTAATCGGCCAAGTCGGAGCCAAGGATCACCCCGAGCCCACATGTAAGAATGAAGGGCGAGGTGGACTACAAACATAGAATGTTATGGTGAGTACATAACTTCTTTGTTTTTTTGAAGTTACAGTCTGTGGAGGTGCACAATTGATGCATCGTACATTTAACATTCTTGACCGATCCTGCAAATGCATATTGTTAATATATATCAGCAGTATGGTTTATTTACAAAACATTTAAAAAATACATTACTAGCAGGAAACCTTGTGGCAACTTAAGTGATTAGGTATTCTGATTTTGTGAGCACTTCTGGTCATACAAATACTACAGGAACTGCAAGTAGGCACAAAAATGTAACCTGTAGAGGGAAAACTAACACAGGTTGTTATAACAAGCATAAGCGTTTTTATAGTCACTTGACCAAATAAAGTCAATGGGATAAGGAACATGAATAGTGATACTTAATTGCTTTTGTTTCACTGCACAAGGTCTGTCAGTGTGGATGGTTGAACTTGAACTTTTACCCCTGTCACAAAATTTGGTTGAGGTAGTTCTTTTGGCATAGAAATAAATTTATTATGGATCTGGTTATTTTTGGCTCAGACTTGTTTGACTGGTTTTTAGGAATGCTTCTCTCAAGTTGACACTCGTTGGAAATCAAATTAGTTATTTCTTCTATTTCATCTAATTTTTGGTACCATTCAGAGATAAAGATCTGGAAGGTTTTTGTTTAACACTATTTTAAAGGGGGGGGGGGTAGCACCAACATCCTGTAAGAAAGCTGCTGTGGCTGTAATTTGTAAAGCTGTTAAAGACCCATCAGACCCAGGTTCATATGTTTTAAATCATGATTATAAAGTGTTTGTGTGTATAATAACTGAAAGAATAGTAAAGTTGTTGCCAAAATTGATAAGCATGGATCGGTGTGGTTTTTGTGGAGGGGAGGCTAACATTTGACAACATTAACAGAACAATGATGAAACAGAAGGAAGCAGAATGTAAGACAATACTGCTGCTGTTGGTGGGTCTTGATGCAGAGAAAGCATTTGATAGAGTAAGCTGAGATTTTATGAGTAGGGCAATGGAAGCATTTGCAGTCATCGATACAATGATAACTTTAATTAGGAGGATATATGAGGAATCAGAGGCAAAAATTAAAAGTGGGGACGTTCCTATCTGATAAGTTGTGTCTGAACAGAGGAACCAGGCAGACGGGGTGTCCCCTTTGATATTTGCATTTTATTTAGATCTATAGGCAAAGAAACTAAGAGACTTAGAAATTTAAGGATATAATTAGAATGGTAATCAAGAAAAGTTGACTTTATTTGCAGACAATATTATTTTGTACCTGATAAAACCAGAAAAGGACATCTCAGTGTCGTGGAACATTCTGAGACAGTTTCACGTCTTTTCAGAATATAACATTAATGAGGGCAAAACAAAGGCTATAGTTGTAAGCTATGTACCCACACATTTATTTGTTCAACAGTACTCATATTTATGGGGACATGATAAAAGGAGCTATTTAAGAGTACGGCTTACAAATAATTCTGTTATGGCAGATAAAAATATATGGGAAGAGACTAAACGAAAGAGAATAACAAAAACTGAGGAAAAATGAAAGGTATTGTTTATGGATATGGACAGCAAGATACAACAAGCAGTGAAAATGTTTTTAGTCTGTTTAGTTTTATATACAAGCCAGGCATATTTCTATCATCCAGAGGATAAGACGTAGACAGTTATTAATAAAGAGTTGAAGAATTGTATCTGGGAGGGGAAGATGGAAGGGGTTGTGATGGATAAGGTGAGCCTTCTACTAGAACAAGATGGTTTGTGAATACCTGATTTGAATGGATATTTCAGAGCTACACAGTTAAGTGTCGTATACATAATTTAAGTGGAAGGCTATAATTCAAAGTGGAAAGAGTTGAAGAGTGTGGGGGGATTCAAGAAATAAGGAGTGATTGATTGGCCTCAAAAGGTGTTGGATAGTTTGGAGAGGAAAACAAGAAGGATGCTTCATGCTCATCAAATGATTTATAAAAATCATTGCATACCAAAACTATATATTCCCTGTTCTGAAGGCAGTATGCGCCTCTTCAAAATTGATTACATATATGGATCTGCAGTAGTGGGACTGCATACATATCTGCTGACCTCACAAGACCCAAATATGGTGAAAATATTGAAACATGAGGATAATAAGTCTAAGATGACTTGCCTGCTTAGTTTAGCAGAAGCATATCAGCATCAAGCGGAATGGAAATCAAACAAGAAGTAGATAAAAATCAGGTAGAAATTGAGTGTGCCAAAAACAAAAGAATGTAAGGTGAAAGATCAGATGAGAAGACAAGAAATATGGAAAATGCATAAATATAGTTGAAAGTATAAAAATCTCTTGAAACAACCTCATGTTGATCAGGATCAAATGCAGGAATGGTTAAAGAGAGGTGAATTTAAACCAAAAGATGAAAGGTTAATAGTGGCAGCCCAAGATATACACGTTGGTTTACAAAGTCCATTGAATATGTGGGAAAAACCGACAAATACATGTTTTGTAAAACAGAATTGGAAACAGTTGCACATCTTATTGCTGGTTGTAATATACTAATGTCAGAAGAACTGTATACTGAAAGGCATAATAATGTGGAGCCTATATTATCTTAATGAAAAACGTCTCCATCGAAAGCCTCTTTGCCAACCAATAAACCGCGAGCTCCCAAATCTTCAAACGGCCACTTCAGTGAATTTTTTCCCAGGGGAAAAAATATTTGGCCATCGTCAGATTTTCTCCACTGTAGTGCGATTGCGGAGTTGGTATATTCCGTTGGGGGGGTGAAGCCCCCCCATTTTGTAAGGTTGGAAAGTTTATTTGGCTTTTGGTTGGCTAAGGGCATTTTTCCCCTGAGAAAAAATTTGCTGAAGTGTCCATTTGAAGATTTGGCAGTTCGCTGTTTATTGGTCGGCAAAGAGGCGTTTGATGAAGACATTTTTTGATAAGGTAATATAGACCCATAATGTGGCAAGACTGTTGCATTGGGGATTGTGCAAACATTAAAATATTCAAGTAGCTGAAAAGTACTGGAAGCATGAGCCACAAAGCATCATAGAAAATTATGAAGTTTATATCATATTGGATCATCCATTGCCAACATTTCATTGGTTCATAGGTAGGTTCTAGACTATTAGCCCTAGGGCCTATATAAGCCTAGCCAAAAGGTACCTTGGCTTTCGCCACTAAAGAAAATTATTTTCCTGTGCCACTGTCGGGCAGAGCCGCAGAAGTGATCCCAGGGGTGAATTTCCTATCTCCCATCAAATCATCAAGATTTTTCTTAGAGTGCTAATGAGGAGCTTTGCTTGCTATAGCTAGGTAGTTTGTTCCAGAGTATGGGAAGTCTCTGGGACAGGAATCTATCCCTCCAGCATGTTCTGTTTATTGTGGTGACAAAGTTTAGGTCCCTAGAGCGTGTATCTCAGAGGGATTGGGATTTCTTTAAGTGGAGCATGCCCAAAAGCTCTGGGTTTGACATAGCTTTGTGTGTTAGGCAGAAATCGCCTCTGAGTAGGTGATATGCGATGGAGTAAAGCTGCAGTTTTTTGAGACGGTCTGTGTAGGGCATCTGTTTGAGGCCAGTAATCCTCTTTGTGAGGTATTTCTGCAGCCTTTCCAGTTGTTGTAGATTTCTTGTGAGGTACATACCAAAAGGGGTGTTGTACTCTATAATGGATCTAATGAGTGATGAGTAGAGGGGAACAATGACCTATTTTTTCCTGGATGAGAAACCTTTTGTGATGAGGTGTGCCACGTAGAAGGATTTCCTGACTGCTGTGGCGATGTGATTATCAAAGGAGAGACTACTGTCCACCTGTGTCCCAAGGTCTCTTATCACACTTTCGGTGTTAAGTAAACTACTGCCTATGTGGTAGTTCATGGGTACAGAGTTTTTACCAAAAGGGATGACAATGCACTTTGTGGCATTGAGCTTGAGGCCATGGCTTTGACACTAGGCATCTGTCTCAGCGAGGCCCTTTTGTAGAATGTCCACATCTTTTGGAGTTTTGATTATGGCTCCTAGTTTGCAATCATCTATGAACTTCGTTAGCCAAAGACCTTCTGTGTTAGTCTGTACATCAGAGAAGTAGATACCAAACAGGAGAGGACCCATGACTGAACCCTGTGGTACTGCACTTGTCACTAGTCTGAAGTTGGATTTGGAGTCTGCTACTTTCACAGTGTGGGTTCTGTCAGTGAGCCATTTGGCAACTCATCTTGTGACAGGGATTTATACCTAGTTTAGTGAGTTTATCTATAATTCCAGAGTGGGGGATGGTGTCGAAAGCCTTGGCAAGATCTAGATACGCTGTGTGAACCAACTTACCTTCATCTATGGCTTTGGTGACAGCTTCAAAGAAGTCTATCAAGTTTAGGAGACATGATCTTCCTTTTACAAACCCGAACTGGGTGGGGTCCTGAGTTTGGAGATTACCAATGTCATTGTTTATAGGTTCCATGATGATATGTTCCATAGCCTTGCAGACCAGGCTCGTCAGGCTAATGGGGTGGTAGTTTCTGGGGTCCGTGGTGGCTCCCCCTTTGTGGAGTGGGATAACCGTCACTGTGCGCCATTCAGTGGGCACATAGCCTGAGGTGAGGCTATGATTGAACATGGTACTTAGGTGGGGTGCCAGTTCGTTCTGTAGTTCATGTAGAATGCAGCCTGGGATGTTGTCAGGTCCCATGGATGCTGTGTTCTTGGCTTTGGAGAGTGTGTTTTTTTTACCTGTGCAGCCGTGATTACAGGAACATTGCATTCTTCTGGTATAGAGATGGGCCCTTTAGGGGATGGGGGGGGGGTAAAGTTAGCACTGAACCGATCTGCCAGGATGTTGGCAATATCAGTTGGTTCTATATATTTAGTGCCATTGTGCTGTAACTCAGAGCAGATCTGAGTGTTGCCATTGAGATTCTTGACATAGCTGTAGAATGCTTTGTGGTTGTCTTTAAAGTCAGTGACGATTTTGTTTTCGTAACTAGCTTTGGAGGATTTTATGAGGGATCTCAGCTTCTTACTGAGGCTGACCAGGGAGTTCCTCCAATCATGGGATTTTACTCTTTTTTGCAACAGTTTCTTTCTTTTGTTGTAGAGTTTGTTTATGGCAGGGGACCACCAGATTGGTTTCCTTTTTTTTGGAGGATAGCATCTTGGTTCTGTTAGGGATTGCACGATCCATGCACTCGTGTAAGTGCTTATAAAGTGCATTTGTGTAGGATGCAGCAGTCATTCCTCTGTTGTCCATCAGCATGGGTGTCGTGAAGTTTGCCACTTCTGTCTTAAGAAGCATGAAGTTGGCTTTGGAGAATTTTTTTACGGTGATTTCCCTAATGGGGGTGGGGGAGGGATGAGGAAGTCTAGGGTGATTAGCTTGTGGTCGGATCTGACCAACGAGGAATTGACCTCTGGTGTTGAGCACCGGTTGCCCATGTTGGTAATAACCAGGTCTAGGATAAGTTGATCCAAGGCACTGGAGTTTATGAATTCCGGAAAACATTGAGCACAAGAGTAGTTTTCACAGTTAATGGTGGGGTAGTTGAAATCGCCCATTATTAGGGTGTTAGGTTGTACTCTAATATTTTCCAGTGTATCAAGAAATGAGGCGTGGGAATCCTGGGGCATGGTGGGGGATCTGTAGCAAGCTACAGTTTGGATTGCGGTCTTGCCCAGAGTTAGTTGCACTTGGATAATTTTGGATGCATTATGCTGAGCAACTAGCCTGGAGGTGTGGATATCCTTAATGAATATGGACACGCCTCCGCCTTTAGTGTTTCGGTCCAGGTTAGGTGGCCGAAAGGTGTGGTATGAATTATAGCCTGGTAATGCAGGGGTACTCTCTGGAGCCTTGTACCAGGTCTCTGTCACTGCACAGATGTCAATGGTTCTCCATTTTAAGGCGTGCCTCGAGTGAGTGCATTTTGAGGTTTAAACTTCTAGCATTGAGTAGCAATATCCTAAGATTCTGCTTGCTTGTACCTGTTACGGTGGGGAATTTGTCATTTGAACCTTGCCTAAAAAAGCCACTATAGGGGTGACTAGAGCCTTAGCCAGTATCTGGAATCCCAGGGGCGACAGGTGCAGGCCATCTCTGGCAAAGCATCGTTGTTTGTCGATCATGCCATCCCAGGCAGACAGATACTGGATTCCCTTAGAATGACACCAGAAGCTTAGCCAATTGTTGAAGTCAATCATTTTGTCCTTAAGAGGTTCTCCAGTTCGGTTCTCGGCTGGAGTGCGGGGAGTGCCTTCTGTGTGGAGTCTGCATGTCCTCCCCATGGTTGGGTTGGCATTCGAAAGACATGCATAAATGGGCATGCCTTCGTTGAAGGTTGAACGTTGAGCTGGCACCTCGGCATTTGTGAAAATCTACTGCCAATCATTAGCAGACCGGAGTTCCGCTGTGGCGACCCCTAACCAGGAAAAGCCGAAAGACAACAACAACTGTGGTATCATTCTGGGTGATGGCAGGATGCTACTCAGGGCTAGGGTCATACCTGCCTGGGCTACAAGATCGGACTGCTCCTCCATGTCCCTTTACATGTAGTCCAGGTTGGTATGTCTCAGGTCATTCACACCAACATGGACAATGACAGAGTCATATTTGTACTTGTTGTGGAGTGACATGAGTGCATGCATTATGTGGCGGATCTTGGCACCCGACAGGCAGCTGACAGTAACTTTCTCCTTGTTTAGCCTGGTGAGTTGAACATCAGTGTGCCTGACTATAGAGTCACCTATGACTAGAGTGATGGGTATGTTGTTATGTCTTATGGGCTGTGGTTGAGTGACACACTGAGTTTGTGGCGTATGTGTCATTTGGGTTGTGTTGCGGGGGTGGAGGTTGCTTGTGTTTCTGCTTTGGAGGTCCCTGTTGCTTGGGCATGTTTTTACTGAGAGCTTCCGCAAATGTAGGTGTGTGTTTTGTGGTTCTGTGTGTGTGTTTTGGTGGTGTAGGTTTTGAGGGACTATGTGATGAGTGTGGTGTGGTGCAAGTGTTTACCTTCTCCTCTTTACTGTCTAGTCCAGTCTTAGGTGAAGAGAGCTTTGCTTCCAGTTTGGCTATATAATACCATCTCTCACAGGTTGTAGTGTTGGGTGGTAGGAGGAGAGGGTTGTCTGTGTACATGAGGCAATTGCTGCATTGCCCCAAGATGCCCAGATTCATCAGGTAGACAGGGGAAAACACCGGGAGCTTACCCTTAGACATGCCTGGATAGGTGCTTATTTGTTAAGTACTAGAAACTGTTTTCCTCTAGACAAGTGAGGAAAGTTGAGTGCTGTAGTAATTTGTAGCTTATTCAGTGCTTACAACGAGTTCTGAACAAGTGCTGAGCTCTAAGAAACAGACATGAGTGCTGAAACTAAAAAACTGGCTAGTTCTAAGAAACAAAATTAAGCAAGAAGGCTTCCCTCCAACACAGAAAGGCTTGAGGGCTCAGATACAGTCCTGGACACAGCAAATCTGTATCCAGACTAAACTACCCAATAGATGCAAGAAAAACAGATATAATAGTCCACGAAAAGAAGACAAAAGTAGCATTGATTTACTGAAATCACTACACCTAGTGACTATAGTGTCTTATGTACAGAGAGACACAAAGTCATAAAATACCAGGATTTGCAAGCAGAAATGAGGGCAGTGTGGAAGAAAGATACTCAGACAATTCCATTAGTAGTAGTAGGAGTAATGGGTCTTGTAAAAAGAATTTACAGTCGTACTTTGATATGTTACCAATACATGCATATCCGTACGAATTGCAGAAGGAGTCATTACTGGGCACATTGCAGGTACTGCAAAGAGCACTTCTGGCTAACATCAAAGATTGAAACAATACTGATTTCATGAACTTTAATCATACTTAGACTTAGGAACTGGGTCCGTCCCTGTTATGGTATGAGAAATTAAAAAAGAGGTATTGTATTAACTGGTTCAGGTTTTACCATCATCCTCATTAGCTTTTCACAAAATGAATTTTAGTGTTTGGGTAAAATGCACTAACCCATCTTTCTGAAGGTGGGACACTGAGATTCTAATTACTTTACCTTGAAGCATTAACACAGTTAATGCATTATTCTGGACATAAAAGGAGCCCTCTTGTCAGTGAATATTTACTTGCGTATCCCTACTCTGAATAAATAATAAAACTGACTCCCTAGCTGTAGAGTTAGCATTAGTCATATGTAGCTCTGTGTAGAGAGAAACAGCCTCTAATTACTTAGTTTCGTAGTCCAAAAAAAAACAGAGTGCATTTAAACCCATTGATGCATTTTACCAGTTGCCAGCAGTGCCCGTAGCAGTATGGTCAAATGGTACCTATAATGATGAACACTGGAATCAAAGTTTTTTTAAAGCTTGGGTGAGGGGCAGTCTGTTGGCATTCAGGGCATCCTGTGAATAAGCCTGTCAACTTAATTTGTTATTCTTGGCCATTAAAACTTTGTTAGGATCCATGCATTAGCTTTGCCCCATTCATATGTGTCCTTCTAGTACATGAATATATGACAGGCTCATCGGTAGGTTTAGACAGTAACAGGTGATGTACATTTTCCTTTCTGTTGTAACTTACTTTGTGCTGTAAAACATTTTGCAAGTCAAAGTATCGGTAAGAAGTGGTAAAATGTTCTTTAGCTTTATGCTGGACATGTCTAGCTTGTTATAGTCCTTTTCTGCATTTCTGAAATTTATCTGGCTTACCTGGAGGTCGATCAGCTCTGGTGTTTCCTCAAGGTGTCTGTCATGAGGTAGAAGGCACCATCTCCTCTATCTGCATTCTAATGTCATTCCCTTGTAATATGCCCTCTTAGTAAGGGATTCATTCTGTTCAGTTCTGCCTGCCATATGTACTACCTGCTCTGTAACACTTTCAGGCTGCATTTTCATTTAAACTGTTTTGCAACACTTTCAAGCTGCAGTATTTTAGTATGTAACTCTTCCTTCTGCTGGTTCTGCTCTTGCAGAAAGATCTGTAGAAAGTATAAGCTGACATATCTCTTTAATATTTGCAGGTTCTTCCCCACTCTGTTTGTATCTTAACCAAATTGTTGTAACTTTAGGGCTTTCTTAATGTATATTATTAACTTCATTTAATTCATAAAGTTTTATGAATGTGCCTGGTGGATACTTCTACCCCACCCTTTTTTTGTTAGACAGAGGTTTATTAGTAACCTTATTCTCTTGCTGGTTTTCTCCCCACACTGATAAGGTAGTAATTCAAAAGGATTTCCTTCTTCGCACTGCATCCATAAATCTTTAAAGTGGAAAAATCTTTCTGTTACCATATTGCACGTTAAAAGGGAAACTATAACAACAGATTGAGTTACTTTTCCAACCCAGTTTGGATTTGTGCTTGAATCGTTATGTATTGTTATACTATTCACACTTATGAATCTCCTGCATATTCATAAATCAAACATTACCAGAAATTAAGACCTGAATTTTGTCTGTGACTTAAACTGAGCATGCTAGTGAGACAGATATGTGTTCCAGAGACTGCCCCATCCTATGCAGCAGGCTATTACCAAAAATATAGGTGCAATCTAGATCAGATTATAGGGAATAGGAAATTTATACTGAGCCTGGCATCCATGTCCCTTATAGACATAGGCAACTTATAAATGCCAGGCCCTCAATGTGCTGTTTGGATACACAGGATGTCATTATTCTTTCGGGAAAACTTGGCTAGACTTAGAAAGGCCCTCAGGGTTGTTAGTTTAGTAACAAACTATGAATTTCCATGAATGCAAACTGCCTTTTTTTTTTTTTAGAATGGTCTTCTTTTTACAAACATTATATAGCTTTATAAGTGCACCATATTGTTTTAATCTAGTAGTTCTAACAGCTCTCTGTCATCAATTAGGTCATTATACTTAATTTTGCAGCGGTACACTAACAAAAAGCTGACTCAGCTATTGAAGACATTTTATTACAATTCCTTAGGCTCAGTAGCATGCTTTTCACGGATTAATTTCTAGAGGTATATCAGTATTACCTTACTAATAGAAAATGTTGCTGTATGACCCCTTTTCAATGCTTTAAAACAGAGTATCTGATGTAATTTTAATTCCTTCTTCAACTGTTGAGTTGGGTGTGACTTGTCTGCTTTTTTGGCTCATGGAACACTGAAACTCTCGAGCTCCTCCCATAACCATAATGCACTAGCCCCTTACCATACTGTAGATCTCTTTTGATCCCTCAGTTACAGACATGGTCACTGTTCTCGAGCAATAGCAAATTGTTTTTGAGAGGTATAGTAAGAGTTTTATATCTTTAACTATTTATCTTTATGTTACTTAAGTTATTTTTCATGTATCCTCCTTTGCCCTGCATGTACTTTTCAGTGTATTTCTAAATACCATAGCTGGTATTTCTCTTTCCTGTTGCTTCCTTATACCTTTCAGGTAGTTCTCCTCATTACCATTGTTGGTAATATTTTCTGTTCCTTTTTTTTTTTTTTTGCTAGTAAAAAAAAAAAATCTTAATTGTTTATTACAATAGTTGACTGAAAAACTCTCTGGTTTAAAAAAATGTATGGCCTGTGATCATAAAATCCCATTATCAGATGGACACACTATATGTGTTTATTGTTTAGAACAAGCCCACTTAGATTCTGCCTGTGATATTTTTAAGGCCTTTAATCCTATGGCACTCATCAATCGTAGAAACAAACTTATTTTAAAGGATTACTCCCCTCTAAATCCTCTGATACAGCATCTGTGGCTCAAACCCCTAGGAAATTAGACAAGAAAGAAGCCAGGAAGAGTTCCCCAGACCCCGTAAGTTATTTGGATCCAGGCTCGGAAATGCCTCAAAAACTTTCAAAACCTTCGGATCTGGTATCTTTGGATCCAAAGAACAAACTATCTGGTCTGACTACTTTGGATCCAGAGACCATGACAAAAGTATCAGATCCGACAAAGCATAAAGAAAAATCACCTCAGATCCAGTCTTCTCTGAGCCGGGATTCAGTAGCTTTTCATCTCTCATCCCCTTTTCTGGAAAAGCGTCATTATTCCAGAACTTCATCTATAGCTTCTTCTTTTCATTCTTCCAGAAGTCAGACTGAAGCAGATGTAGACAGGATGATGAGGAAGTTCCTCTCAACTCAAATTCAAATGGGGGTTCTCCCAGCTCCCATCCTATCGGGTCTGGAGACCTTCATGAGTACTACCGCTACTGTTTTGTCTCCTTCTCTGATCTGACCTTTGGTTTTGGAGCAGTAGGATCTGAGAATCCTTGATCTCTCCATATCTGACCAGAAGATCGTTGCATCTTCTACACTGATACCATCTTTGAGTGGACCAGCTCCAAGCATGATGACTCTTGGAGCTGCAGCGTCAGCACCAGATCTGATATATTGGAGTCAACTCTGAGGTTGCCAGAGCCATCTCTGCCTCTTGCAGCCTTGGTGCTGGACAGCTCAGCTCCGACTCCTGCTTTGAGTATTTTGCCTTCGGGTCTGAAGGAGATGACAGTTGAGAAGCATGTCTTCTCTGAGCTGTCTGTCTCTTTCTGTCCAAGCATTCTGCTTTCAAGGTGGTGGAGAGAGTTTTCTCTACTCTGAGAGAAAGAATGCATCGGTCCTTCTCCTTGGCTCCTACTTCTCAGACCCAGTTGTCTTTGCATCTTGAGCCTCAACTTCCTGAACCACAGTGAAAACCAGCCCAAAGTTTCCAAGATATCCCAAAGGGTATATTGATAACTTCTGCTACTTATCCAGAATATCCTGCCGAAGAAGTCTGTAGGAAGAGGAAGTGCAAAAGGAGGCACTTAGACTCTCTTCAAGAGTCTGTCATGGAGGATAATGATTTTGATGAGGAAAAGGGTCCCCAAGGTCACCACCTGATGATGTCTCATTTGGAGACATACTAGAGATCCTCCAGCAGATGGGTGGCTGGTCTATTGACAACCCTTCCCAAGAGGAATCAGTATTCCTGAAAGCCTTTGGGGCTGGCCCATCTACCTCCTGGGTGATTCTGCCCACCAATGAGCTTACTGATTTGATCTCTTGATGGGCATGGAAGGAACCTGATTCCATTCAGCCAGCCTTCCAGAAGAACAGACAGGATACTAGCACCACCCAAGGATAAGGAATTTTGGAGCAAAGGAGTACCAGTTAATACCATGGTCATAGCAGTGGCCACAAAAAAGGAACTTACAGAACATAGTTCTTCTGTTCATCCTCCTAACAGAGAGTCTAGGGTGCTGGACAGATTCAGGAAGTGTGTATAAGCTTCAGCATCTTTTGCTTTCTGGTCAATTAATTATTTGGCACACTTCACCAGACTCCAGAGGGATTTGATTAAAGAACTCACCAAATCCCTCTCTGGGACCATTACTTCTGAGGCAGAGAGCTTGATTTTCTCACAGTTGGTTAGCCTACAATCTATTTCAGATTCATCCATGAGGCTTATCTCACATTCAGGTTTAAGGTACCTCAAGGGCAGCGGGTTCAGGCATTTCCATTAGGAAGCATGCCTGGATGTGCCTGTATGATTTCACAGAGTATTTCAAGTCTTCCTTTGTTAATGCTCCCTTTGACCATAGTTCTTTATTTGGCCCAAGGTTAAAGACACATTATCCAGGTGTTAGCAGGATGGTAAAACCCTGTCTGCTGTGGGCGTATGTTTTTTGACTCCTCAGAGGACCTTTTCTAAGAATCAACAAGGTGGTCAAAAAATGTGGCTCAAAAAGTCCTAGGATCCCTTCCAGGGGCAGAGGGGGGAACTCTAATGGAAGATGCCGTGCACGCAGCAGAGGTGGCCTGCAATACCAAGGGTACAGAGACACTTTCTCTGACAGATTCTACCAACGCTCCAGAAAGGAGGTCCAGTTGTCCACCTCTAGAGGCAGTCGGGGGGTCATTTATCCCTTCAACAGAGAGCCTGGCTAGAGATTACAAAAGATTCATGGGTTGTTGTTGTTTTTCTTTCAGCTTTTCCCGGTTAGGGGTCGCCACAGTGGAACTCCGGTCTGCTAATGATTGGCAGTAGATTTTCACGGTGCTGAGGTGCCAGCTCGACGCCCAACCTTCAACGAAGGCACGCCCGTTCATGCATGTCTTTTGAATGCCTCTCGACCACAGGGAAGATATGCACACTCCATACAGAAGGTGCTCCAGACTAGAATCGAACGGGAGAACCTCTTGCTGTGAGGCGACAACGCTACTGCTGCACCACCGCCACTTACAAAAGATTCATGGGTGCAGAAGATTATTTCCAGAGGTGATATAATACCCTTTATCTCCCTCCCCCTTAACAGTAAACAAAATTCCCGATGTTCCACCCAGTCAGAGGAAAGCAGCAGCACTAGAAGTAAAAAGGCTGCTAGAAAATAAGACTCATCCAAGAGGTTCCCCCAGACCAGAAACAGTCCGGAACTTACTCAAGATTCTTTTTAGTCACAAATAAACGGGATTGGAGACCAGTTTTGGATCTCAGCAATCTGAACAAGTCAGTTCAGTGCACCAAGTTCTGGATGGTCATAGTTCAGTCCATTTTGCCCTTTCTGCACAAGGATAACTGGATGTGCTCAGTAGATCTTCAGGATTTGTACTATCATATAAAAATGAACAGATGGTCCAGAAGATACCTACTCTTCTAGCTGGGAGCCAATCATTATCAATTCAGAGCTGTGCCCTTTGGTCTCATCACAGCCCCCAGGGTGTTCACCAAATGCGTGGCAGTAGTGGCAGCTCACTTGAGACTGCAGGGATTCCGTGTATTTCCTTACTTGGATGACTGGCTCATAACTGCTTCAACCAGGCATCATCTGATTAAAGCACGAGATTATATATTCCAGTTATGCTCTCACTTGGGAATTACTATAAATCTCAACTAGAACCAGCTCAAGTGTTAAGAGTTTATCAGAGCTTTGTTCAACACAGTATCCTTGACAGCCTTCCTTCCTTTACCAAAGGTACAAACCATACAATTTCAGGTCAGAAAGATCATTCAAAGTTCCTCTATCTCAGCTGGATTGATCCTTCAGGCATTGAGGTCAGTGTCTGTTGTGATGCTTTTGGTTCCATTAGCAAAGTACCACATGACAATTCTTCAGTGGACCCTAGTGACTCAGTGGTCTTTTCTTCATCAACCCCCTTTTTTTTTGTTTTAAACACCTTTATTGAATTATCACTTGTGACATAGGCATATTTACATTAATCAAACTGTATTAACAAGTTAAAATTAAAAAAGAAAAACATTATGCTTCACATTATGTGCTGGGAGCACTACAAAATCCTGAAACCCAAAATCTTGAGACCAAAATGTTGAAAGTTCAAAATACTGAAAACTCAAACTACTGAATCTCATAATACTGAAAACACACAGGATACCAATGCTTTCTGTATTCCAGCATAAGTACATACAGAAACATATTACCCTTCAACTGTAAGCAGGGGGCAAGCCCCCCTGCACACCACGTGTGGGAGGCTGCACACCCCCTGCTACTTAAATTTATCAACTCCGAGATAGCACTTCAATGCACTAAGTGCAATCTCGGAGTTGATTTATTTAAGTAGCAGGAGGTGTAGGGGTGCTTGCCCCCCTGCTTATACTTGGAGAAGAGTAATATGGTTTGTTTTTTATTTGTTTCTGTATGTACTTGTGATGGAAAATAGTAAGTGTTGGTGGGTCTATATTACCATCTCGAATGGTAAAAATGTCAGAACGCTCACATGAGCGAAAACTGACTAAAGTAAACTTGTTTTTTTGGGGTCATGGTACAGTGAGGATTGGGATATTTGCCCTTTCCTCACTGTAGTGCGACCTCGGAGTTGGAATATATATATAGTGGGGGGTGTGGGGGGGGCAGACCCCCACAATAACAAGTTCGTTTTAGTCCGTTTTCGCTCATGTGAGCATTTAACATTTTTACTGTTCGAGATAGTAATATTGACCCGTGTTGGTATCCTGTGTGTTTTCAGTATTTTGAGTTTTCAGTATTTTGTACTTTCAAGATTTTGTTCTCAGGAATTTGTAGCACTCCCATATTGCTATATGTCATATAATCTAAGCAACTTTATATAAATTGTTCAATTCCTCCCCCTTTTTTTAAAACAAGAATCATCTTGATTAAACCATCTCTTATGACATAAGTAATCATACATTTATATAAATGAAAACAAACCACACAGACACAATCTTAGTTGCAAGAATTTTACATCAGAAACTATACTGACACAGTCCCAGTTGCAAACATTATACATCACTTATAATCTACCCAGTTGTTTTCATTCAAACATTGCATAGATCATTTAAGTCCTGCTTTCCTTTAAACTTCATTCCTCCCCTGTATGTATTGTTCGCACAATTCCTATTTTTTAATATGTAGTTTGCTCCTACCTTTTTCTAAAAGTCTTAATTCCAGTTGTTTTATCTCTGTTACTATATTGATTATTAATATAGTTTGTTTAGATTCTGGTTTCCATTCTCTAGTAATTGTTTTTTTTGGCAGCCACCACAATTAGAGACAGCAAGGTCTTACTATATCTACGCAATTCTGATTCAGTGTCATAGCTCAGAAAAATTATCTCCCTAGTCACACCAATCTTCCCACCCATCATCTCCAACAATGCATCCCAAAGTTCGCCAACTCACTGCACGCCCAGAAAATATGTTCCCAATTACCTCTTCTTCCCCAACACACCTCCAACATTTGCTGTCTACCTGAGGAGAAATTCTCTGGAGTCTGCTTGGGGTATAAAGATATCTATGTAAATATTTCCAAGCAAAAATCCTAAATCTTCTAGATTTTGTTGCATATTTTGGAGACATACATATATCCTCCCATTGTTTCTTTGTAAACTGCTTACCCAGTCTCTCTTCCAAATCCTTTCTAACTTCCTTTGATTGATTCTTACACTTTCTTGCAATATTTTGTTATGCTCTACTAATTATTCCTTTTTTAATGGCAGCTTATTTTCCAGATTCTACTAAAAACTCTACCAGTGCTGGTCTTTCATTCAGGACCCCCTTATTTCTTTCTCTTTGCCTATACTCTGATCTCAATCCTTGATAGGGAAGGCAATCTCTAACCTGCAGTCCAAATAAGTTCTTGGACTTTTCCCATTCTATCATTTTTCCATCTCTAGTTATTCTTTTCCCAATACCTTGGTTCCTTTGCAAGTTTTCTCCAATAAGTATAGTCCCCTCTTGCCTGTTGTCTGCATCCTTAATTGCAGTCATCCCTATCAGCAGACTCTGCTTTCTCCATTCCTGTGTTGGCTTACTTCTTTAGAATATTTTCTGCTACTTTATGGATATAATATTCTGTATGATTATTCTTACTCTCCTTAAAGGCCTGCATCCAAAATCACAGTCTTTCCTTGTTTCTTGAGCTTCCCCCCTGTTTCAACATCATCACTTTCCACTTTGAATTATAGATTTCTGCTTGTGCTATGTATAGGAGCCTTAACTGTGTAGATCTGAGATACCCCTTCAAATTGGGTAATCCCAATCTGCGTTGTTCTACTGGAAGAATCAACTTATCTCATTTAACTCTTGCCATCTTCCCCTCCCAGATAAAGTCGTTCAGCTCTTTATTAATTGCTGCCCACAACTTCTCCTCTGGTTGATAAAAATATGCCTGACCTGTGTATAAGACTAAAGGGACCAAAAACATTTTGACTGCTTGTGTCTTACTGTCCATATCCGTATAACAAAAGCTTCCATTTTCGCAGTCTTTATATTATCTTTTGTTTAGTCTCTTCCCACATATCCTTTGTTGCCACACCAGAATAATTTTTAATCCATACTTTTACATACTTCATTATATTATGTCCCCATAAATAAGGAAGTCCTTCTATTCCTATGTTACAGTATTCATACTGTGGGATTTCCAGCCCTAAGGTGATCTGACGTTGGCTGCTATACAAAAGCTTAAGCCTGGCTGCTGCAGCTGCGTGGGATATCACACATAGGGCCATAAACCAGGGACTATAAATGTGAAGTCTGCACACACAGACTTCAGAACTTTATAGCCGCAGACGATGTACGTTTCAACTGTTCCACTTCTTAGTCCGAAGACTTCAAAAAAGATAAGTACCCCATTGGGGTTTTCGGTTTTTTTTACTACTTGAGCTTGGTTGCTACAGGTTTTGTTTCAGCTATTTAGCTGATATCTGAGAAAAAGAACAAATGTAATTGCGGGCTTCAGATACTGCATAAGGATTCACACGACAAGTGCTTGTTTTGCTTAGGTGAGGAGCATGACCATAACGCCTGTTCCATTTGTCAGTCATCCATACCAAAAAACCCTTCACAGCCATCTGACAGTTTTAAATTGATATCTTGAGAATCAAAGATGGAAATGCCTTGCTCGCAGGATGGATCCCGAGTCAGTCATCCAGTCCGAACAACTAAGGAAGAAGGCCAAGGTGCAGTTAGACCAGCCTTTTTGGATGCCTTTAATTCTGCCTTCAAGAATCCAGATTCTCAACCACCTGCCCCTAAAAGGCCGGATAGATTTTATAAAGTTCCAGATGAACAAAAGTTTCTAGTGAAACCTCCCATGGCTGACCCTGCAGTCATTGCTGTGTCTCCTGACAGACATTCTAGGCAATTACCCTCTGCTTCCCTTTTGTCCACAGACAAGGACAGCAAGACCATGGACAGAATGGGTAAAAAAGTATATACCTCCTCCACCTTAGCCTTTAGGGCTTTAACTTACCAAACACACATGGTAAAATATGTCTTAGACCTAGTTTCCCAGGCCTCCACCTTGCTAGCTTTACCCCTGACTGTCCCACAAAAAATGACATTGCATTTAAACTGTCTTTAGCTACTCAAGTAGCCAGACACTCAAATGCAGTTATGATGCAGCAGAAGCATCAGCCAGGTCTGCTGCATCCGCATCTGTCTTACATAGATATTCCTGGCTACGCCTCCCACTTCTACCAGAGGACTTTAAATCCAAGATAATGGATGCTCCACTAGACCACAATCTCTTATTTGGTAAAAATTCAGGAGAACTTTTCAAAAATCTACAAGAGAAAAGTAAAGAGCTTCAAGATACCAAACACTTGCTGGTATCCCCCTTCCCCAGATACTACAGGAACTACCCTGCTAAGACTTATTTTGTAAGAAGAATTCCATCTACATGTGGTCCTTCTTCCTCTAGACCTCGTCAAGGGTCCAAATTCCCAGGGACCTGCCAAGCAGTCTTTTCCTGACCAAGGAGGTTCCACTTCAGTGCAACTGCCTGGATCAGCTCCCTCTGTCCATCAGCCTTACCCAATGCCTCCCTTTCTGGAAAACAATTACCTCGGATACTTGGGTGCTTTCCATCATCCAAAAATGATATTTTCTATCTTGGAAGGAAAAGCCAAGGCCAAAAAGAATTCCCTTCCCTACAAGAAACCAGCTACATTTATACCCTCTCATATTGAAAGAACTCCTGACTCTAGGAACTATAGAGCCAGTTCCCTCAAGAGAGGAAGGAAAAGGCCTCTATTCTGCCTTTTCCTAGTCCCCAAAAAGGATGGCCTTTGGAGGCCAATGCTGGACTTATCTAAACCTGTTCCTAAAGGTTCTGTCCTTCAGGATGCTCTCCCTACAAATTTTGCTACCCTTCTTTCCACCCAAAGGCTTCATGGTCACTCTGGATCTAAAGGGTGTCTACCTGCACATCCCTATCAGACCCTCCCACAGGAGGTATCTGCACTTCACTGGACATTCTTCACACTTTCAGTTTACAGCTTTGCCCTTTGGCTTGTCTACTGCTTCCAGAGTATTTACAAACAGCCTGGCCCCAGCCATTGCCTATTGCAGAACCAAGCGCCACCAAATCTACCTTTACCTGGATGACATTCTTATTCTGGCATCAGAGTCCACCCTGCAAAACCATCTCAAATTCACAATGACTGTCCTCCACAACTTGGGCTTCACTATCAACCTCCCGAAGTCCTCAATTCTTCCTCAGTAGGACAAAGTTTTTTTAGGCTGCGGGATAAGAACAGACTTGATGAGATCCTCTCTCCCATTAGACAAAGTGCAATCTCTCTCTCTCCAGCCATTTGCAAGGCCTACTTACGAAATCCCATCCCTCTGCAAGACAATTTTTGCAAGCCCTAGGTCTCATGGCAGTAACCATTCCCATGCTCCCATTAGCCAAGATGCACATGAGAAAATTCCAATGGTATTTAAAAAATGCATGGTCTCAAAGCCAACATTCATTAGACAGACTTATTCCCCTCCTGCCCTTCCTAAAAACAGAACTAAAGTGGTGGATTCAGCAAGTTTTACAGAACCAGGGCATCCCACTCCAGCTACCCCCATCACTCAAACCATGAACACAGATGCATCAGATTTAGGGTGGGGAGCAGAGTTGTAGGGCTTCAGGATACAACAGTGTTGGAACCCTGCACTTCAAAAGCAACACATCAGTGTCAGGGAAATCAGTATTACTGGCTCTCAAAACTTTCCCTCCAGTCTTGCAACCAGGCCTGCTGCACATTGTGACAGACAACACAACTGTCATGTGGTACCTCAACAAGCAAGGAGGGACAAAGGCGTACCAGTTATGCCGGATAACTCTACAAATCTGGGAAATAGCAAACAAACACAACCTCTTACTGCAGGCCTCTTACATCCCCTGTCAGGAAAACAGACAAGCAAACTTGCTCAGCAGAACATCCTCCCCTCAACACGAATGGATGTTGCGCAGGGGAACCTTCTTAGACATTGTCCACCAGTGGGGCACACCTCAAGTGGATCTGTTTGCCTCCCCCCAGAACAGACAGTTAAACAGATTTTTCTCCAGGGATCACAATCCACTAGCATGGAGAGTGAATGCCTTCAGCTTTCAATGGAAGGGAATGTTCCTGTACACTTTCCCCCCTTCCCTCTAATACACCATGTCCTACTGAAGATCAAAAAGGACCAACCAAAAATCTTGCTGGTGACTCCCTATTGGCTAAGGCAACACAGGTTCCCCGTTCTTCACTTCCTAGCCAAGGCAATCACCACAAGTTACCCCACACAGTAGACCTACTCACCCAACAAAAGGGCTCTCTCATTCACCCACAGCTGCTTTTACTGCATCCAACCCTTGTGGTGATCATCTTCTGATCCCTTTTAGACAACTGTACTCAGAAGACATGCTCTCAGTCCTGAGGGAGGCCAGGAAACCATCTACCAGAAAAAAAATATTTGTCCAAATGGCATAGATTCACAAATTGGTGTGCGCTAAAAGACAGGGACCCTTTTCAAGCAGATCCCTCTTTGGTCCTTAGTTATGTATGTGAGCTCATTAAGGAAGAACTAGCATATTCATCTCTGAAAGTCCACCTTTCTGCCATTTCAGCCTGCTTGCCTTTACAGGCGTCTATATTACATAATCGAACTTTTAAAAGTTTGAACGTCATATGGTCGACCACTATACGATTGAACTTTTAAAAGTTCAAAAATGTAATAAAAAAAATAAACCAAAGAAAAAACCTACCTGAATGGTTTAAGAAGGGGGGCAAGCCCCCTGCACCCCTCCACCCTGCTCTTTAAATATACCAACTCCGAGTTCGCGCTACAGTGCAGAAAAGGGAAATCTTCCCATTCTGCACTGTACGGAGATCTCCTTTGAAACGTTCAAACTTTTAAAAGTTTGATCATACAGTGTCAACCATATGACGTTCGAATTTTTAAAAGTTCGACAACATGATATAGACCCCCTTTACAGCTACCTCTGGTCTCCAGACTGGATGTTAAACTTTTCCTGAGAGGGGTCTTGCATATCAGACCATCAAGGAAACCCATTTCTCCTCCCTGGGACCTCAACTTCATACTGGAAAAACCTAACCCTACCTCCTTTTGAGCCAGCAGGCACAGCTTCTCTGCAAATGTGCACATGGAAAACAATTATCTTAGTGGCCATCGCCTCCACAAGAAGAGTGCCTGAACTGCAAGCTGTCACGGCCTGTCCCCCTTACACCACCTTCTACAAGGACAGGGTGACTTTGCGCACTAACCCTTCCTTCATGCCCAAAGTGGTGAATGAACTTTCTCTTAATCAGTCTATTCCTGCAGGGATTCGTAGAATCCTCTACCTCTGCCCCCGCCCATCACTCTTCTTAAAGCTGTGGTACTCTCCCACATTATTAATACTGCAACATAGGAATAGAAGGACATAGAATAGTTGTGTAAAATCGTACCATAACCATAGATGTCCTTCTCTTCCATGTTGCAGTATTCCTTCCCTCCCTCCATACCCACTTCTCCTTTTATGGATGCTTGGTCTACACCTACGTATCCTCTCCCCATAGGCTATTCTGTTCAGCCCTGCAGGAACATTTGCTCACCAGCTTCTCCTTGTGCTTATACACACTTATCTGGGCTTCAAGTTCTGAGGTCTGTGCGTGCAGACATCACATTTATAGTCCCTGGTTTATGGCCCTATGTTGTGACTTCCCACACACCTGCAGCAGCCAGGCTTAAGCTTTTGTATAGGAGCCGACATCAGATCGCCTGAGAGCTGGAAAACCCACGTATGAATACTGCAACATGGAAGAGAAGGACATCTATGGGTATGGTAAGATTTTGCACAACTATTCTATATTGCTGAACCAATTTGTGTGTGGGTACATAATTTACTGTTTTATCTTCTTTAATTTTGTATCCCGAAAACATGTGAACCTCTCAAAATGTTCTGTAACACTGTAATGTCTCTTTCTGGTTTTGTCTGGTATAAAATATCATCTGCAAATAGAGCTAGCTTTTCTTGACTGCCATACCAATTATATCCTTGAATTTCTGAGTCCCTTATTTTCTTTGCCAGTGTTTCTAAATATAATGCAAATAACAAAGGGGAAAGAAGACACTCCTGTCAGGTTCCGCCACTCAAGCAGAAATGATCAGAAAGGACCCCGCCCACTTTTTGCCTCCGATCCCTCATATACCCTCCTAATCTACCGGAAAGTCCCCAGGAATAGATGATATTGCTGTGGAAGTTTGGAAGATACGAGGGAAAAAACTAATAAAGATCTGGAAGGTTTTGTTTAATAGTATAAGTACCAACATCCTGGAAGAAAGCAGTGGTAGCTGTAATAGCTAAAGAGGGTAAAGATCCATTGGACCTAGCTTCATTCAAGCCCATTTCAATACTAAACCATGATTTTAAAGTGTTTATGTCTCTAATGGCTAAACGAATGACAAAAGTAATGCCAAAATAGATAGATATGGATCATTGTGGTTTTGTGGAGGGGATGGAAACATTTGACAACATTAACAGAACATTGATGATCCAGAGGGAAGCAGAATGTAAGAAAATACCATGGTTGATGGTGGGTCTTGATGCAGAGAAAGCATTTGACAAAGTAAGCTGGGACTTTCTACGCAGGGCAATGGAAGCATTTGCATTTCCTGAAAAAAAATATAAGGTTGATTTTCTTCATCAACCTCTATCCAGACAAATCAAGATAACAAAGGCATGCAAAAATGATCTCCTTTGGTGGATTTACTCCGATCAGATAATGCAAGGACCCCCTGTCACTCTTCCTCATCCCAAGGCCATAGTTACCATGGATGTTTCCCATATCGGGTGGGGAGGCACTTCTTAGGAAATACAGTCCAAGGCACATGGACCCCCGAAGTCGCCAATACACATCAGTGTCTTAGAAATGAGAGCACTCCTCCTAGCATTGCAGTCCTTGCAAGACACTCTCCCCTCTGGGACCATTGTGATTCAGATGGACAGTATGTCCGTGGTATGATACATCAAGAAATAAGGAGGAACCCACATCTTATACCCTGTGTCTAGAAGCTTTGAGAGTTTGGCAGTGGGCAATCTCATCCAACCTCAACATGAAAGTGGTAGAAAAGATATTTCGTGGATGGGGCCAACCTTGATGCGATCTCTTTGTATCTCCCCTCAACAAATGCAGCAAGTTCTTCTTCCTGGTCCCCCCACCGGGGGAATTGCCAAGAGACACTGTTCTTCATGATTGGCCCCCTGGTTTCCTCAATGCCTTTCCACCAGTAACTCTAATCCCCAAATTCCTTCAGAAAGCATCTCGATTGAACAGCGCAGTCATCCTCATTGCAACTTATTGGCCTTGTCAGATTTGGTTCCCCTTTCTTGTAGCCTCATCTTGTTTGTGCAAAATAGATTTTGGATCCAGTTCCAGACCTTGTGTCTCATCCGACAGACTTGATACTCCCGGATATCTTACGTGTAACGTTGACCACATGGTTTCTCCACTTCTTTTGATAGCAAGACAGCCCAGGCTCTCCTCCCACATCCACTACATTCTTTTATCTTCCCACAAAGCTTAAGTTATGAAAATTTACTGAAGTAAATGGAAAAGGTTTGTTATTTGGTTGCAGCAGAATGACATGGACCTTTTTTCAGCACCAGTACCTAAAGTTCCTGAGTTTTTAGCTACATTTTTTGTAACAAATGTGCTAGTTCTTCAGCTATAAAAGTACAGTTAGCTGCCATTTCTAATTTTTACATTGGAGTAAGTAGTTCATTTTTGTAAGGCCTTTATAAGGGGAACTCATCCATGGGATTTAAATTTGGTATTACAGTCTTTGACCCAGTCTCCTTTTGAACCATCAGCCAAGTGTGAATTACATTTTTTAACCTGGAAACCTGTCTTTTTAGTGGCTAGAAGTGTCTCAGAACTTCAAGCCCTATCTTCTAAGCCTCCTTATTTGATTTTTCGTAAGGACAGGATATCCTTACGAACCAACCCATCCATCCTAAGGTGGTGTCAAAATCCAATATATCTGAAGTAGCTGACTTCATTCATTCTGCATATATGGGTATACGGATCCGATTCGGATCCGAGCCAGCAAAACATTTCAAGCATCAGCTCCAAGCTCCTCCCTTACCTATATTACATCACCTCCTCCTATCTAGCCCCAGATCTCGTTTGCCGCTCTATTAGTCAGCATCATGGTCTCTGAGCTCTTAGCTACGTGGTAAGGTTTTTGGTACTTTATGGCTACTTGTTGAGTGTGAATTCCTTCCCTTTTTCCTCCCGTACATCACGTTTGGTCGTTGTGTCAAAAAAAAAAAAGTTTTAGTTTGTATTCTCTAGTGGTAGTTGTGTTCTGGTTACCGCCTAGGCCCATCCCGGTTTAGTGTGTGTGTGCGTGTGGTCCATTTAGGGCTTTTTTCTGTCATTGTTATGGCTGAACAGACTAAGGTTCTCTTCAAAAAGTGCACAGAGTGTGGTCATAAGCTTTCTCTAGCTGATGGCCACACTCTATGTGTTCTGTGTTTAGGAGTCGCCCATCTGTCAGTATCCTGTGACATTTGTTCGGGGTTTAAACCAAGGGCGTTGAAGGATCTTCGGGCTAAGCTTGTGGCCAAAGGCTTGCTACCTGCTTCTGCCCTGGAGTCTGCCTTGGTTTCCTCTCCAGCCAGTGACTCGGTGCAGGCAGGGACTCAACCTCCCGCCCGGCCTGCTTCTTCAGAGTTGTCCCAGAGAGGTAGGGACAAAAGGGAGAAAGAGAGGCACCATAAAGAGAGAGACAGGCCCAGGAAAAGGTCTCTGGACAGGGAGTCTTTTTCCAGTCCCTCTGCTAAGATATCTAGGTCTCGTTCTCCTTGGCTGCGCTCTCCCCGTTTCTCGCCGGAGTCGACGGAGCCATTGGAGCCAAGGCACTCCCCTCTGATCCGACCCAGACCCGAGTCGGTCGCTTCCTCCAGATCGACTCAGAGTGTATCCGAACTTGATATGGACAGGCTGATGAGGAGGTTCATCCAGGACCAGATTCAGATGGGGGTCTTACCAGGACCTCTCCCATTGGTGAGGGTTCTTCTTCTGCTACTGTGTTCCACCCTATTGCTCCTTCTCCGATCCGACCTGATGCTTCGGGGTTTTCGGGTCTGAGACCTTTCGGAGCCGTGGAGTCGACGCTGATGGTTTTTGCTTCCTCGACGTCGGCCGTCACCTTGTGTTCCTCAGATCTGATCTCGGATCCAGGGGACTCTCGGAGCCGTGGTCGGGGAGTCGGACCCAAGAGTCGGGATCTCGTTCTTTTGGATCCCACCCTCGGCGCCTAGACTACCCGGCAGTCGGCTCCGGTACCAGCTTCGGTGCCGGGGAGAGCCTCTTCCTTACGTTCTATGGAGGCGTGCTCTCCATCAGCATTCGGGGCAGTGGAAAGGGTTCTCTCCCAGGGGTTGAGACCACAGCTCACATCCTACAGCCTCGGATCCGGCCCAGACCCCCCTGATTTTGGATTCTGCTCCCATTGCTCTGTCCAGGGACAGCCCGTGCCAAGGCAGCCCAAGCCGTTCCCCTCAGGGAACCCCCAGAGGCTTACGAATCCTCTCCAGAGAGTCACACTGGAGAGGAACCTCGTAAGCGCAAGTGCAAGAGGAGGCACTTGGACTCCCCTGAGTCCATTACCACTGATACGGACTTGGATGAAGGAGAGGGTTCCCCCAGATCACCTCCAGAGGACATCTCATTTGGAGACATTATGGAGATCCTCTGCCAAAGAGGAGGTTGGTCAGCTCCCAAACCCTCTGCGGATGAGTCCGTATTCCTGGATGCCTTTGGCGCGGGCCCATCTACTTCCTGGGTCTCCCCACCAGCTGACCCTTTGGTGGACCTCATCACCACTAGGGCTTGGAAGGATCCTGACACCGCAGAGCCTATCCCCAAAAGGCCAGACAGAATTCTCTCTCTACCATTGGACAGGCAGGCATGGTCCAAGGGAGCCCCGGTAGACGCCTTGGTGGTTGCAGCTGCCACAAAGAAGGAACTAGCACAGGAGAGTTCCTCGGTTCGTCCACCGGACAAGGAGTCCAGGTCGATGGATCATTTTGGGAAGCGCATGTACTCGTCATAGACACTTTTTATTCATGCGCTGAATTACATGGCACATGTCATTTGACTGCAGCGAGACCTTATATCGGAGCTAACTGAGTCACCCCCGGAATCTCTGTCGCAGCAGGACAAGCATTCCTTTACTGCCAAGATGACTACGCTGAAATCAGTGACTAATACCTCTGTGCGTCTCCTCTCTCATGCCACGGAGGGTGCCACTAGAGCTGCAGGTACAGGCGTTGCTTTGAGGCGACATGCCTGGATCGGGCTGTGTCAATTTGCGGACTCCTTTAAGGCATCTTTCATCAACGCCCCATTCGATGGATCATCCCTCTTTGGGAAGACCGCACGTGACACACTAACCCAGAGTGAGAAGGATGGAAAGACTTTGTTGGCTGTCGAAATCCGCCTCCCTAACCCCCAGAGGTCCTATTCCAGGAACCGAAAGGGGCAAAAGAAGATGTGGTTCCGGAAATCACAGTCCTTTCGTTACACTCAGGAGTATTCATCCCCCAGAGGCCAAGGGGGACAAGACCAACGCCGCCCCAGGGGCAGAGGGGGTCCCAGAAACTTCGGGTCTAGGGAACCTTTTTCAGACAGACCGGCTCAGCAACCCTGAGGGGTTGCCTGGCTGCTCTACTCTGGAGGCAGTCGGGGGAAGATTTTCCTTGCATCCAGTGGCATGGGAGTCCATTTCTGCAGTCCACTGGGTGTTAAACATCATATCCAGAGGATATTCTATCCCCTTCATTTCATGTCCCATAACTCCAGCACACCTTCCAGATGTTCCACCCACTCACAGGGAGGCTGCAGCTTTAGAGGTTTTGAAGCTGCTACAAAAATGAGCCATCAAGCTGCCCCCCCCCACAAGATCAGTCCGGATCAGGCATCTACTCCAGGTTTGTTTTAGTGCCAAAGAAGATGGGGACCTCAGGCCCATTCTGGACCTGTCTATCCTCAACCTGTCGGTAGAGAAACAAAAATTCCGGATGGTCACTCTACAGTCCATTCTACCGTTTCTGAGAGAATGCGACTGGATGTGCTCGTTAGACCTCCAGGATGCTTACTATCACATCAAAGTCCACAGGAGCTCCAGGAGGTTTCTCTGCTTCTGGCTAGAGGTCAGGCACTTTCAATTCAGAGCCCTACCCTTTGGTCTCACCACAGCCCTCAGGGTGTTCACCAAGGTTATGGCGGTCGTAGCGGCTCACCTGAGACTTCAGGGCATTCAGACATTCCCCTACCTAGACGACTGGCTCTTCGCTGCATCCACCAAATGTCTCTTGTGTCAGGCCCTACATTACTTCCTCGGTCTGGTTCACAAGTTAGGCATCACGATCAATATCAACAAGTCCCACCTGGCTCCGGTTCAGATCATAGACTTTATTGGGGCACGGTTGGATTCAGTCGAAGATTTTTTCACCCCGGAAAGGATAGAAAATCTCAGACTCCATGTATCGGCGATCTTGGATCACTCGGTAGTCACAGCAGCCGATGTTCTCAGGGCCCTGGGTTCGATGGCAGCTGCAATCTCTATCCTCCCTCTTGCACGTCTTCACATGAGAGTCCTTCAGTGGAACCTAGCAGTTCAATGGTCCTGGCTAGACCTTCCGATGAATTTCCACATCCAAATCAATCGGACATGCAGAACGTCACTCCAGTGGTGGCTTCAATCAGCGGACATTTTCATGGGGCGCAGCTTTCTAGCCCCTCCGGCTCAAGCCACGGTGACCACGGACGTTTCCCAGCTCGGGTTGGGGGGGGCACTTCCTGGGAAGAATGGTCCAAGGCATGTGGTCCCCTCCAGAGACCAAGCTACACATCAATGTCCTGAAGATGAGGGCAGTGCTTTTAGCGTTGAGAGCCTTCCACCCTGTCCTACCTCCGGGGACATTAGCCATTCAGTCAGACAACATGTCTGAAGTCTGGTATATAAACAAACAGGGAGGGACCCGATCCTACCCCCTTTGTTGCGAGGCCATGAGGGTTTGGGAGTGGGCCATATCCACCATCCGGTTTCTCATAGCAACGCATATCCCGGGACGCTCCAACATTCTAGCAGACAGTCTCAGCAGGGCAATCCTTCTGCCTTACGAGTGGTCTCTGAAACATTCAGTGGCGGAGAATATCTTCCGTGTTTGGGGTCAACCTTGCTGCGATCTCTTCGCATCTCCTTCCAACGCGAAGTGCAGCAACTTCTTTGCTCTGATCCCCCCTCCGGGGGATGTCCTCAGGGACGCTCTGGCCAATGCTTGGCCTTCTGGGCTACTGTATGCTTATCCCCCATTACCTCTTATTCCGAAGTTCCTTCAGAGAGCTTGCCGGCTACAGTGCAAAGTTATTCTCATAGCTCCCTTCTGACTGTGTCAAGTGTGGTTTCCCTTCCTATGGTCTCACCTGTTGGCTCCTCCATGGACTCTAGATCCATGCCCGGATCTGATTTCTCACCCGTCGGGCTTTCCCCTGCCCAACCTGGACAGTCTCAAAATGACGGCGTGGCTGCTCAAGTTCCCATGATCATCAGGACTCCTGGACTTTCGTCCCCTGTTAAGAATATTCTGGTAGCTTCTCTTAAAGCCTCCACTAGGAAACTCTACAATAGTAAGTGGAGACGTTTTTGCGTTTGGGCCTCTCAGTGCAATCTAAACCAGTTTACAGCCCCCAACCCGGTCATACTGGATTTTCTGGCCGATCTTTTTCGATCAGGCGCAAGTGCTTCCACCATCAAGGTTCAGCTGGCTGCTATCTCTAATTTTCATGTGGGTGAAAATAAGGATGTTCTTCGTGTTTCACTGTTGCAGTCATAACTGTAGGGTATTCCTGCCGGCAGGCAGCCTGAGGTCAGCCAGAATTCCAAAGTCTGGGTCCGGCGTCGGCTGTACCAGCAAGTACCCTGACGTCAGAACGTAGAGGTATAAAGCTGACAGCCGACGCCATCTTCTCCAGTCTTTCTTGCCGTGCGGTGGAAAGCAGCTCTCAAGTTGTTGGTTGGCTGATTCCGGACAACGTGCTTTGCTTGTCGTCGGTCCGAAGACTTCTTCTTCTCTTCTCAAGCTAAGTACCCCATTGGGGAAACTTTTTTCTTGCTCCTCCGATGTCAGAAAACGTTAATAATTGTATATCGTGTGGAAAACAAATACCTCATAAAGATTTCCACTCTTACTGTCTTCCTTGCCTAGGCCCTGACCACGACGTTTCTTGCTGTCGGTTTTGTGCCAGGTTTAATTCTCATACTATTAAGCGTAGGTACGATTGGGCCTTGAATTATTTTGGTAGACGGTTCAATTATAGGATGTCGTCGGATACTTTACCGATAACCGGAATTCACAGAAAACGCAAGGACAAGGATAGGCCTCCGAGGTCCAAACAGGATACTTTGCAGCCGGAGCCAGCTTTGGGTTCGGCGGTCGTCAGGCGCTTTTGCAGCCCATGTCGTCAGCCACTTCAGAACCGATGGCCGACACGGACTCCCATGGGGAGCCAACTAGGCCCAGTATTTTATCTGCTGCAGGACCTTCGGACATCGCTCCTTCAGATGGGTCCGGAACCGCTCTGCAGGTACCGGCTTCTGAAGGGGTTTTCAGGCCTTCTCATATCACTATTACTACAAAGACAAAGGCAAAGTCAAAGACTCCAGTTAAGCCAAGGGTTTCTTCTCAAGCTTCTACGGATTCAGCTCCCAAGACCCAGAAACAATTATTAAGGATGGCTGAAGATTTGCTTACTATGATTAGGGGTTCTCACCCCCCTCCTGAAAAAAGGCCTAGACAGGATATTCCTTATGATTCCTCTGATCAGGCTTCTGTGTCATCAGTCTCTTCCTCTGACCAGGATTATTCTTTTCCTCCTTATGAGGATTCTGATGCAGAGGACTCTATTCCCTCTGCTTCTCCCCCTGAAGATTTTTCTTTTGGGGAAACCTTGCATGAGATGAGAGAGCATTTTCATTGGGAAGGTCAGGATTATTCCGCTTCCAAGAAGAGACTTAGAGAATTTCTCCTTCTCCCACAACACAGACCTTTGGCTATTCCTCCTGTTCTTGATATTGTGGATGATGCTTTCTCTGAAGCTAACCTGAATCCTGATTCCTTTCCGCCTGCTCCTTCTAAGCCGGATAGATTTTACAGAGTCCCTGATTCCCATCAATTTCTGTTCAAGAACCCTTCTGCAGATCCTGAAACTATTTCTCAGGGCTCCAAGGCTGCTAAGGCCGCTTCATCTAAAAATCCTATTCCCTCTGAAAAGGATTCTCATGCCTTGGACAGATGGGGCAAAAAGATGTATACTTCTGCTACTCTTTCTATTAGAGCTTTAAATTGCCAGTTTCATATGTTCAAGTATCAGCAATTTCTTTTGTCTGTTTTAAAACAAAAACTTTCAACCTTACCTGCATGTGCAGAGGACAAGGAATTACAGGATGTATTGCATGCAACTGAACAAGTTAGCAAACATAGTTTACATTGTGGTTTTGATGCCTTGGAGGCTTCTTGTAGGGCCGCTGCCTCTGGTACTGTTATCAGGGACATGCTTGGCTTCCAGAGCAGAATTTACCTGAGCAAGTTAAGGCTAAATTGTTAGATGCCCCTGTTCAGCATGATGTTTTGTTTGGATCTAAAGCTGAGGAGGTTATTAAAAAGATGGAGGATAAAGTGAAATCTATGCAGACTGTTAAAGATTTCTTACAAGTTCAGCCTCCTAGATTTTCTAGAAATTGGCCCTCCAAAAATTAGTCCTTTCCCACGTCTGACAGGCCTCAAAGGGGAAGATATAGATGCTCCAGAGGTCGGGCTCAGGCACAGGCCTCTTACAGGTCCAGACAATGGACTGCTTCATCACCTAGAAGGGGAGAAGACAGATCTCAATCACAAAGGAAGCAGACCCAATGACTCTCTCTGTTGGGCTACAGGTCCTCCTTGCCTGGAAGCCCCTCTCAGAGGAAAACTATCTCTTTTCTACCAAAATTGGACTCATATTACCCAAGACAAATGGGTTTTGGACGTGATTTTAAGAGGTTACAAATTCCACTTTCATACTTTGCCAAGGTCTATCGGTTGGCCAGATCTGCCAAAACATCAATGGTCAGAGGCCTTAAATCAAGTGGACACTTTATTGACCATGAGAGCCATAGAACCTGTTCCACTTTCAGAGATGGGAAAAGGTTTTTACTCAAGACTATTTCTGGTCCCAAGAAAACAAAACTCATGGAGACCTATTCTGGACCTTTCAGTATTAAACACCTTTCTGGAAATTCCAAAATTCAAGATGCTTACTCTACAACAACTTCTTCCAATGCTCTCCCAGGATGCTTGGATGGTGACATTGGACTTAAAGGAAGCCTACGTACATATTCCCATCAGGCAGGAATGCAGAAAATACCTCAGATTCAAGGCAGGTTCGAGGCACTTTCAATTCTCTGTACTGCCCTTTGGCTTATCTACTGCGCCCAGAGTCTTTACCAAGTGTCTGGCTCCAGTAGTAGCTTATTGCAGACTCCAAGGGATTCAAATTTACCCCTATCTGGACGACTGCCTTATTCAGGCGGACAGCAAAGACCTTTTACTTCAACATCTGCATTTTGTTCAACGTCTTCTCCTACTACTGGGATTTTCAGTGAACACAAAAACGTCACATTTGATCCCCTCTCAGCAAATGATCTTTTTGTGAGCTCTTCTAAACACAAGCTTGTAAAGGGCCTTCCTCACTCCAGAAAAACAATTACAGCTGGCCTCAATTTTCAAAACCTTGGCTACTTTAACTCAGCTCACTGCAAGGAAATTCCTGCAGGCACTGGGCTACATGGCTTCTTGCATCCTGTTGATTCCAAATGCAAGGCTTCATATGAGAAAACTTCAATGGTACCTAAAGAGTGTATGGTCACAGCATTACCACAGTCTGGACACAATGATTCCACTGATTCCCTGCCTCCAAAAAGAGTTCCTTTGGTGGTCCAGGGCTTGTGCTTTAAACAAAGGGAATCCCTTTCGTCTGCCTCAACCTTCTCAGACCATCACCACGGACTCTTCGGATTATGCTTGGGGAGCTCATTTTCTAGACATTTGCCAGCAGGGCTCTTGGACAAAGAAGCATCTTCTCTGGCACATCAACTTGAAGGAAATGTTGGCAGTCCAAAATGCTCTTCTAGCCTTCCAGAATCTTTTGAAACCAGGGCCTCTTCTGATTCGTACAGACAATACCACAGTCATGTGGTACATAAACAAGCAAGGGGGCTCTCACTCTTACCCCCTTTGCAGACTAGCCATGAATTTATGGGACACAGCTTTAAATCAGAATCTGCATCGTCAAGCTCAATTCATTCCAGGAAAACAGAACCTCTTAGCAGACAGCCTAAGCAGAAACCTTTTGGATCCTCATGAATGGATGCTGGACACCAACTTATTCAGCAAGATTACTGCAGTTTGGGGTTGTCCTCAGATAGATCTGTTTGCATCCCATCTCAATCATCAGTTGCCCCTCTTTTGCACCAGGTCCTTCCACAAAACAGCTTGGAAAGTGGATGCCCTGTCATTCAACTGGAGGAATCTTTCGGGATATGCCTTCCCTCCTCTTCCTCTTTTGCCTCGGGTGTTACTGAAAATAAAACAGGACAAACCCAAGATTATCATTTTGATAGCTCCAAATTGGCCTCGGCAGTTTTGGTATCCAACTTTAAAACACCTATTCTTGGAACCTCCTTGGATTCTACCTCTGATCCCTTCTCTTCTGTCCCAGCGTCAGGGTCAGATGCTACACTTTCAAATCAAGACTCTATGCCTGGCAGCTTGGCTCTACAAGGGTCTTTGATTCCTTCATCTCTTCCCAAACAAGTTTTGGATGTTCTTTTAGAAGCTAGGCGGCCTAGCACTAGAAAATCTTATGCTTCTAAATGGAAAAGATTTTGTATTTGGATGCAGGATCGAGGTTCTGATCCTCTTTTGCCTGATATTTCCTCCATTTTGCTTTACCTCTCTGACCTTTTGCTTAAAGGCCTCTCTTTTTCCTCCATCAAAATTCATGCTTCTGCTATCTCGGCTCATTTCAACACTGATCCTCCCATCTTTTCTCACCAGCTGGTGAGACAATTTTTGAGAGGAGCTAAGAATTTAAGACCTCCCAGAACTCCTCCTGTTCCTGCTTGGGATCTTAATTATGTCTTGGAGAAACTTACTTTGCCTCCTTTTGAGCCTGCTGCTGCTTCGGATATCAAGTTCTTATCCTGGAAGACAGCTATTTTATTGGCATTGACTTCTGCCAGAAGGGTTTCAGAGTTGCAAGCTCTCATGGCTGTGGAACCATATATTATCTTCCACCAAGACAGAGTTTCCTTGAGGATCAACCCTACATTTATGCCTAAGGTGATTTCTAAGGTGGCTCTAAATCAGACTATTCACCTTCCTACCTTCTTTCCAAATCCTCAAAATAAAGGGGAAAGGATCTTACATTCATTGGACGTACACAGACAACTACATTTTTACCTGGACAAAACTAAAGATTTCAGAAAATCTGATCAATTGCTTATTTCTTATGCCTCCAGTTCTCTAGGTAAGGCTATTTCTAAACAAACTATTTCCAAATGGATTGCTCATGGAATAAGGTTTTGTTACTCTCACTTTGGGAAACAGATTCCAGGTATTGTTAGAAGTCATTCTACTAGAGCAGCTGCCACTTCAGCAGCTTTTCTCAGAGGAGTTTCTACCAAGGACATTTTGGAGGCTGCCACTTGGAGTTCAGTGCATACTTTTTCTAAGCACTATAATCTCCCTTTGTATTCTAAGTCTAGGGCAGGCTTTGCCTCTGCTGTTTTGCAGAGTCTTCTAGCTGCCCCTTCTTCTGCATAACCTCCTCCCTCATTCACAGCTTTGGGATTCTACCCTACAGTTATGACTGCAACAGTGAAACACGAAGAACATAGTACAGTTGTGTACACCTACCATAAATGTAGATGTTCGAGTGTCTTCACTGTTGCAGTCGGTGTTTCCCTCCCACCAATCCCCTCTTATTTTTGCTTGTTCTCTCTTCCACTTCCTTTGTGGTGTATTTGTGTTTCTTTTTGGACACCTTTTGGTTATTTGGGGGGCTTCTGACATCTGGGGCAAGAAAGGCTGGAGAAGATGGCGTCGGCTGTCAGCTTTATACCTCTACGTTCTGACGTCAGGGTACTTGCTGGTACAGCCAACGCCAGACCCAGACTTTGGAATTCTGGCCGACCTCGGGCTGCCTGCCAGCAGGAATACCCTACAGTTATGACTGCAACAGTGAAGACACTTGAACATCTACATTTATGGTAGGTGTACACAACTGTACTTTGCTCTGGCTTCTGCCAAATTGTGTAAAGCTTTCCTGAAGGGCATTTTTTTATTGCGACCTCCAGTTAAAGAAACAGTGCCCCCCTGGGATCTGACTTTAGTCCTTCAGGCTTTGACCTCTGCCTCTTTCGAGCCAGCCAGATCAGTTCCGATGAAGTTTTGTCATGGAAGACCGCGTTCTTGGTCGCCATCACTTCAGCCAAGAGAGTTTCAGAGTTTCAGGCCTTATACTCCTTGCCCCCCTATTTGGTTTTTCATAAGGATAGGTTTTCGCAGCGTACGAATCCTTCCTTTCTTCCCAAAGTGTCCTCAGCAGCCAATATTAATCAGTCTATAAATTTGCCAGTCTTCTTACCAAATTTCCAAAATAGAGGTGAACGTAAGCTTCATTTCTTGGATGTCCAAAGACAGCTTCGTTTTTACCTGCATAGGACTAAACCCTTCCGGAAGTCGGATCAATTGTTTGTCTCTTTTTCTAAACCATTTCTGGGCAAAGCAGTTTCGAAAGTGTCCCTAGCAAGGTGGATCACTCTTTGTATTGAGCAGGTTTATAAGGACAAAGGTTTATCTCCTCCTGGCGTATTGAAGGCTTATTCCACTAGAGCAATGGCCTTTTCTGCAGCTTTCTGGTCAAGAGTTCCATCAGATGATATCTGTGCGGCAGCGACTTGGGCCAATTCGCACAAATTCATCTCTCATTATAAATTGGATCTTATTTCTAGAGGGAGAGCATCCTTTGGCTCTGCGGTGCTCAGAAATATCCTTCCATAGGGGCCTCACAGGAATACTAGTAGCTGGGGACTCTGTCCCATATGTGCAGAATGAATGAAGTCAACTACTTCAGATAAAGAAGTTATGTTCTTACCATAGCGTTCCATCTGAGTAGTAAACTTCATTCTTCTGCACCTTCCTTCCCTCCATCCCCCTCACTTTTCAGGTTTTTCCTGTTTAGGATTGTGGTTATGTTGCCATTTAGTGTCAGCAAACTCGATCTGGGGCTAGATAGGAGGAAGTGATGTAATATAGGTAAGGGAGGAGCTTGGAGCTCGGAGCTGATGCTCGAAAACTTTTGCCAGCTCGGATCCGTATACCCATATGTGCAGAAGAATGAAGTCTACTACTCAGATGGAACATTATGTTAAGAACATAACTTCTTTTTATCAGACTGTCAACCTTCCATTTTTCTTTCCAAAATTTTCAAACAAAGGAGAGTATATGCTGCACCTGTTGAATGTTCACAGACAAATTACATTTTTACCTGCATATGACGAAATTTTTCAGGAAATCATATCAATTATTTGTCTCCTTTTCAGATTCAAAATTGGGCAAACCCTAGCTAAATGGTTAACTGATTGTGTTTCATTTGTTTACAGAAATTGGGTTTGTCTTTGCCAAAACCTCTAAAAGCTCTTTCTGTCAAGTCTATGACAACTTCTTCAGTATTTTTATCCAGATCTTACTTGAATGATATTTGTGCAGCTGCAGCTTGGGCTAACCCTCATACCTGGTCTCCAGGGGAAGAGCAACCTTTGGCTCAGTGGTACTCATGAATAGCCTTCCTTAGAGTTCTCCCGGGATTTAGGTAGCTGGAGAACTGTCCCAGCAGTTGATGAATGAATGAAAATGACAACATCAGATAAAAAAATTATGTATTCACATTTGGTTCCATCTGTGTTGTCCATTTTCATTCTTTTTTAACTCTGGCTTCGCCCTCATGACCAAACCACACCAACCGTGGGTAAATCCAGCATTACCCACACCCAGCTGTGAGTTTTTGCTATATTAGACCACAGGACCTTAATTATGATGTCATTGTGGGTTTAGAGGTGTCATGTGATCACACTGCTTTTAAACCAAAAAGTCAAAAACAGAATTTTTAATGTTCTCTAGTTTCCTAAATATTTTGTTTTCAGATTTTTTTTAATATTGTGTATTAAAATGTATATTGTTTATAAGCATGTTTTAGTGTTAGACCAGAGGACCTAATTTATTATGTTATTGCGGGTTGAAGAGTTGCTGTGCGATCAAGCAGACTGCTTTTAAACCAGATTTGTTATCTAAAAGTTCTGTGTTGATGAAGTTTTGTTTGCAAAAGGACAAAATCGCTAAACAGTGTGTGCATACGTATATTATATTTATATATATATATATATATATATATATATATATATATATATAATGTTTGTGTGTGTGTACATATACATGTGTACACACACACACACACACACACACACACACACATGCACATTATATATGTATGTATACCTATATAAATGTTATCATCTCACATTGAGTTCCACTTGGTTGACTCACATTACTTGGAGCCTGATCTTATGATTCGTAAGTCATCGAATCATTGGAATGGGCTATAACTTGAGTCATTCAGGGTTGACAGGTCCTGTTCCTCTACTTCATTATAGCTGATGAATCAGGACTCGAATTATTGTTGACATTCCCATGTTAACTAAAAGCCTGTCTACCTGACACCAGCATATTGCTATCAGATATATAGATATACAAGTATATATCTGTATATGTATATATATATATATATATATATATATATATATATATATATATATATATATATATGTATCATTCCACCACCAGCATACTTTGACAATTTTCAGAGAGAAGGAATGGGGAAATCTGTTTCTTATTTTGTTCTTCTGTATCAGGCTGTGTAATAACTTAATTTAACTATATCCATGTTATGCCAATGTCTAGCTTTTCTCCCCGGGCCTCCACTGAAATTGGGATATTCCATTTGAACTTTCTTGGTAAAACAAATGCGAAGGTTAACATTAATTTTAACAGGGCATTAGTTTTGAACTTCAACAAGGATTTTTTCGACATTAGGCATATTATTGAGAAATACTGGTGTATATTTATTATAGACCCCCATTATATTAAAATAGTGGGGGAAAACCTAAAATAGTTTATCTGAAGGATCTCTGTATTAAAATATGGTGGAAAGAGAAGAGGTCAATGAATTTGTAGGCAGGATGAATAAGTGTTGGGCATGTGCCTAATGTCAGCATATCGTAAAAACTGATTTAGTGACTGTACATAACTATGGATAAATTTTTTTGAAAAAGAAGTATAGTTGCAATTCTAAAGGGGTGGTATATATAGCTTTATGTCAACAGTGCCTAGCATTTTATATAGGGAAAACCATCAAACAGGTTTGTTCTAGAATTTACCAGCACATGTATAGTATACAAAAGCAGGATAGGAATAATGCTTTGGTTAAACATCTGTTAATATACAACCAACATTTTTTTTAATTTGTCATAGATCATGTTGACCTTGGGCAGAGGGGCGGCTCGTATAATGAATTTCTAGAATTCAAAGAATTGCAGTGGCAGCTGAGACTGAACGCTGTAACCTCAACCCCCCACCCCCTGGCCTGAATGATCAATGCTTTATTCATAGTATTTTAAAATTAAAAGCTAGTTCAGAATGGTAATATTAATGTAAAAACTGGATGCCTATTTGTTTTAACTTGTTTTACAAAGTACCTTGTGAGCATTTTGATTTGAAAGTTTTAAGTGTGCTTACTGTGTCTTTAAATGTGTAATTGATTGTTGATAGGATTTTTAATTTGAGGTGTTTCAAGTATATATAAGGTGGCTGCTTTTAAAGTTATTTTATTCTGAAGAAGTCACTTGTACTGTCGAGACGAAAGTGGTAAATAAACCAGCACATTGAGTGGGTCCAGTCTTTGTGTTGTCGTCTGTTTTATTCAGTTGGTTTGTCTGCTTTGCTGTAATATCATTCCACCACCAGGATACTCTGACAATGTTGAGAGAGAAGGAATTAGAGAAATCCGTTTCTTAGATAATGATTAAATGTATTTTTGCTCAGACTACATTATCTAGTATCTCTGTTCCAAAGAGTATACTCATTGTGTTTAATGTCATCTCTATGATCTGCATCTTGTAAATACTCCTCTATTGACAGTGTTCTTTTTCAGCTTGTTATAGCTGTCAAATATTTGCAGTATGTATAAGTTCACACTGTATGAGCTGGAGCTGAATTTTTACTTTGTTAATATGCCATTCTTCTGTATCAGGCTGTATAATAACTTTAACTATATCCATATTATGTCAATGTCTAGCTTTTCTCCCTGGGCCTCCACTGAAATTAAGATATTGTTCCAGTTGAATTTGATTGGTAAACAAATGTCAAGTAAATAAATCTCCCTTTACTCAGCAACAAACCTTACACTGGCACCTTGCAGATGTTTTCAAGGCAGTAATCCTGCGTCGACTTACCTAACATTTCCCAACCTTCCTGTCCTTCACCTTATCTTCTAATTGCCCATTTCAACCTCTACCACTTTCAATTCACAATCCAACCATTTTCTGTGCTGGCAACTACACTTGTTTCCCTGGTGTTGCCTCTCAGACTTGTCTTATCTCACTCATTCTGCATACTGCTGCATATAACTATGACATTAACCAACTTGTAAGGTTTGAGGAAAAAAGTTAAGTAACATTTTAAGAGCATGCTGTCAGTCTCAAATGAATTTCTCTTTTCTTTCCACTTTGCTTTCAACCATTGTAGTATTCACTTATTAGATTTTATTCACAACTTGTAAAAATGTTTATATTACCTGTTGATATATACTGATGTCTTGTCCTGTCTCGCCTTCATTCTTACCAGGATGGGTTTGGATCCAGTCCTCTGATCTGACTCGGCCTTGTATATAAGCTCGAGGTCTTGCACTAGCTTGTGGCTAAACCGTATCCTAGCATGCACTGGTAAAGCTCCTCAGATCTCACTCTACTGGTTGTGGCTAAGTATTTCTCTTGTTAAATAGTTGATGTTGGTGTGGTTATTTCCACCTTGTTCTGCTGATTTTCTGCTGTTGGCCATCGTTTTCCATTAGGCCTTTTTTCCCTATTCCGGCCTCCCCTTTTGATAGCCCGTTTTAGTTAGAGTGCTCTCCTTACCTTTGTTTTCTCAAAAACTAAGTTAGTTTGTTTAAATTAAAGAACTATTTTACCCTAAGCCCGTTTAAGTTAGAGGGCTTCCCCCTTTATTTCATTCCTCTGGGCTTAGCCCGTTTAAGTTAGAGGGCTGTGGCATTCTCTCTTTCCTTCCCTTACAAGTAATAGTTCTTGTTTAACTGCTTGTGGATACTGTTTTATTGTTGTAAAAAAAAAAAAAATATATATATATATATATATATATATATATATATATATATATATATATATATGTGTGTGTGTGTGTGTGTGTGTGTGTGTGTATATATATATATATATATATATATATATATATATATATATATATATATATATGTATGTATGTGTGTGTGAGTGTGTGTGTGTGTGTGTGTGTGTGTATATATATATATATATATATATATATATATAACTATATATATATATATATATATATATATATATATATATAAATCTGTTCTAGCCTCATTTTTCCTGTCACTATTTCTTTCGTGATAATGTCCTCTAAGGAGTCAAAACCCTGTGGGTTTTAAAAAAATGTGAGGAATGTGGACAGAAAATATCCCTCACTGATAGATACACTATTTGTGTGTATATTGCTTAGGAGCTGTCCATCTTCAGGAGTCTTGTTCAGTTTGTCACTCCTTCAACCACAGGGCTCTTCTAGAGAGAAAGAACAAATTAATATTAAAAGTCTCTTAAAAATACCCTTCTCTGAAGCAATACAGGAAAATCCGGGTTCTTCAAAGTCTGACCAGTCTCCTTCCTCAAAATCAGACAAGTCTGGGAAGAGATCCTCCTCTTCCAGTGCTCCATCGGAGCAAAAATTTCCACTCCAGATCCTAAAGTTATTGGATCTAAGAGACCTACTGCTCCGGCACCATCAGTCTCGGTGCCAGTTGAGTTTGAGTTGCGGAGCCAGTCCCCTGTATTGGAACTGTTCTCCCTTACTCTCAGATTACCTTTGCTCCAATCATCTAAGTCTCCAGCCCCCTCCACTTGGTCTTCCAGGAGCCTGTCCGACGATGATGTGGACCAAGTAGTACATAGGCTATTAAGGACACCAGTTGTTATTGGATCTAACCCCAAGGGCTTTGGATCCAACTACGTCCTCCCCTTCTGCCTCTTTTCCTCTTTGTACCCGACCTCGAGCCTCAGAGCCTGAATGTCCGGAGCTGATATTGGTGGAACCGTCTGAACTGAGACCTAGTACGGGATCTTTGGATCTGATCATTGCACTGACGTCCTCAGCTCCATTGGAGCTCAAGGAGTCTAGGAGCTTATGCTCTCCAGTCAGGTCTGGGGAGGTGAGTCGGATCGGACAATTGCCAGATCCAAACTTACCTCTCAGGTCATCGGCTTGGGTGAGCTTGGCTCCTACCTCAGCCATGGAGCTGTCCTCCTTGATTCCAGGTATTCCCTCGGGTTCTTTGGAACCAGGGTTTTTCTCTGATCAGGGATGGAGTGCTTTTGAGGTGATGAGGAGAGTGCTATCTCCACAGTCAGCTCCACTGTCATCTCTGTATATTCTTCCCCCTAAGGCACCGGTGTCTGCCTCTATACCTTGCATCCACAGGGATGCAAAAATCCCAGGCCTCAGGATGTCCCAAAGGGTGCCCGCCACTCTTCTGAAACCTCTCCAGAGTATCCCTCTGAAGAGGTCCCTTGGAAGAGGTTATGTAAGAGGAAGCATTTAGACTCCCCAGAGGAGTCCATCACTTCGGATATGGACCTTGATGAAGCCAAAGGGTCCCCACAGTCACATCCTGATGATGTCTCCTTTGGAGATATCTTAGAAATTCTTAAACATAGAGGCAGCTGGAGGTCCACCGACCACTCAGCAGAGGAGTCCATCTACCTGAAAGCCTTTGGATCTCACCATTCCTCCACTTGTGTGTCTCTGCCTTTCGACGAACTTCTGGACTTAGTTTCTGGAAATGTGCGGGAGTCTCCAGAATCTGTGGAACCTGTTCCTTGGAGACCAAATAAGTTCATCATCTCTCTCTCATTCAAAAACGTTGTAATTAAGGGAGTCCCAGTAGATGCTATGGTGGTGGCGGCAGCCACCAAGAAACAACTCTCAGAGACATCTTCTTCTGTGCATCCACCAAATAAGTCTCGTGAGATGGACAGATATGGAAAGCCCATTTTTTTCTTAAGTGACTTTTGCTTTCAGATTGCTGAATAATCTGACCCACGTTATCGGATTACAGAGAGATCTCCAAGGTTCAGTAGCTGAAGGGGTGTCGGAGAAAGTTTCCTCTTAGCTCTCAACCTTAAATTCAGTAGTCAACTCCTCCATGAGACAGATTTCTTTTGCAGCAGATGTAGCGAGTAGAGCAGCGGGTTCAGGAATTTCCCAAAGAAGACATTCCTGGATGTACTTATGTAACTTTGCAGAGCCCTTTAAATCTTCCTTTGTGAATGCTCCATTTGATGGCTCGTCCCTGTTCGGGCCCAAAGTCAAGGACGCACTAAGCAGGTGTGAACAAGCAGGAGAGACCCTTTCTGCTGTAGGAGTCCATTTTTCCTTACCTACCAGACCATATCCCAAAGATCAGAAAGGAAGTGGAAAAATGTGGTTTTGAAAATCCCAGATAGCTTTCCAGGACACACGTGGTGAATATTCCCCCAGGGGCAGAGAGGGAAGTAGTAATGGAAGACGCCGACCACATGGCAGAGAGGGTCTGCAGAATCATGGTGACAGAGAATCTTTCTTTGGTAAGCCCTTTCATCAGCACTCCTAAAGGGAGGCCCACCTATCCATCCCTGGAGGCAGTCGAGGTTCACTTATCTTTGTACCCAAAAGGCTGGCTAACAATAACAAAAGACAAATGGGTGCAAAGCATCATATCTAGATGTTACTCCATACCTTTTTCCTTCCCCATCCCAAACATAAAGAACATCCCAGACGTTCCACCCAGTAAAGGAAATTGGAAGGTTGTTAGACAAGAGAGTCATCCAAATGGTCCCCACAGACCGAATAGGATCCGTAACTTACTCAAGATTCTTTTTGGTTCTAAAGAAAACAGGGGACTGGAGACCAATTCTGGATCTCAGCAACCTAAACAAATCTGTAAGATAGTCCAGGTTCCGGATGGTAACACTGCAGTTAATTCTCCCTTTTATGGGACAAGACAATTGGATGTGCTCGATAGACCTCCAGGATGTGTATTACCACATAGGAATGGACAGGCGATCCAGGAGATGCCTGCACTTTCATATGGGAGCTAGTCACTACTAGTTTTGAGCTCTGCCCTTTGGTCGCCCAATAGCCCCCAGAGTGTTCACCAAATGTATGGCAGTAGTCGCGGTTCACTTGAGGTGCCTAGGATTCCAGATGTTTCCTTATTTAGACGACTGGCTCCTAAGTGCCACCACCAAGCATCTACTAATAAAAATGAGAAACGCCACCTTGCAGCTCTGCTCTCACTTAGGAATCACAATAAACTACGAGAAATCTGCCATGCTGCCTTCTCAGTGTGTCGTTTTTATAGGAGCAGAATTGGATACAACAGGGATGATGGCCAAACTTCCGCCAGAAAGAGTGCAAATTTTACGACGTCAGGTCTTAAATCTTCTGACAAAGAAAAAAGCACAAGCAAGGACAGTCCTAAAAGTCTTAAGGACCATGGCAGCAGCAATAACTTTGATCCCATTAGCACGCCAACACATGAGAATTTGTTAGTGACTACTGTCCACTCAGTGGTCGATGCAGGAACTGCCCATGTCCCACAAAATTTTGATAACGGAATCTTGCAAAAAAGACTTTCATTGGTGGCTCTACTCCACTGATGTTAAGCTAGGTCGACCCTTTGTACTTCCCCAACCATTAGCCAGAGTGACCACAGATGCTTCTCAGATAGGGTGGGGGGGGATTACCTGGGCAAGACAGTCCAAGGCACTTGCCAGGATCACGAGGCCCATTTGCACATCAGTGTCCTAGAGATAAGAGTGGTGCTTCTGGCATTGCAAGCATTCCAGGACTCTCTACCGCTGGGAACTATTGCAATACAGTTAGACAACATGTCAGTTGTATGGTACATAAACAAACAAGGAGGAACCAGATCTTACCCCCCTTTGTCAAGAGCCCCTGAGAGTATGGCAGTGGGTGACATCCTCCCAACATTTTCTGATAGTAAAGCACATCCCGGGGAAATCATCCCGGGGAAATCCAGTGTGATAGCAGACAGACTCAGCAGAGCGATTCTGATGCCTCACGAGTGGTCCCTAGAACAAGAAGTAGCAGAAAAGATTTTCCACAAATGGGGCCAGGCTTGCTGCGACCTTTTTCCCACATCCATGAATGCCAAATGCAGCAGCTACTTTGCCCTTATCCTCCCTCCGGGGGAGTCACCCAGGGATGCACTTGTATACGATTGGCCCTCGGGTCTCCTCTATGCTTTTCTTCCCTTTACATTAATATCCAAAGTTCTTCAAAAAGCCAATTGGGAAGGGACTTGATACGCATTGCCCCATACTGGCCTCGTCAAATCTGGTTCCCCTTCCTGTAACCTCATCTTCAGGTGGAGCCTTAGATTCTGGACCTACTGACTCATGCGTCAGGAATGCTTCACCCTTCCCTTCATACCCTCAAATTGACAGCTTGGCTGCTCCAATTCCAACCATAGCCAGGCTTCCTAACCTCTCTTCACAAATTAAACACATCCTAATATCTTCTCATAAGGCTTCAGTGAGAAAGATATATAAAAGCAAATGGAAAAGATTCTTCTTATGGGCTTCATATAATCATATTGACCAGTTTTCTGCCTCATTAAATTCCATACTAGAATTCTTGGCAAAACTATTCAGTGAAGGCACAGCCGCAGCAACCATTAGCTAGAAGTGATATCCAACTTCCATTTAGGTGAATCAGGCCTCAATATTATGTCTCACAGACTATGCAAAGCCTTTCTTAAAGGAACCGTATTATTAAAACCACCTATCAAAGACCCTCCAGTACCATGGGACTTGAATTTTGTCTTATCTCATTTAATTTTCCTCCGTTCGAGCCAGTATCATCTTGCGAACTCAAATTGCTGACATGGAAAACTATTCTATTGGTAGCAATCCTTGCCTCTTCTGGCTGCTGCATGTCCCTGGAGCCCGGAGGTTACAACTATTCCTGGCAAGCTGCCTGTCCTCCAGTAGGGTTGTAACCTGTCCTATCTGATGACCAGGATTCCTTCTAATCAATAATACCTGCTGTATTTTCCTATAATAGGGAATAAAGGCCATCCTTTGAGTCCATCCCCTCAAGAAAGCAAGAAACCTGGCAAGCTGCCTGTCCTCCAGTGGGGTTGGAACCTGTCCTATCTGATGATCAGGGTTCCTTCTAATCAATAATACCTGCTGCCTTTTCCTATAATAAGGAATAGAGGCCAACCTTTGAATCCATCCCCTCAAGAAAGCAAGAAACCTGGCAAGCTGCCTGTCCTCCACTAGGGTTGGAACCTGTCCTATCTGATGACCAGGATTCTACTGTTACTTACTTAACTCTGTCTAGACCTACTTTAATCTTCCATTTTTCACCTTTATCCTCCTACTGTCCCAACCTACTTAGACTATCTCTACATTTATCACCTCTTTCATCTACCTGTACCTTAACTTGCCGTCAGCATTTCCACTGATTGTTTTTCACAGGCTTGTCTTTCTCCTCCTTGCTTGGCTCTGTCACTATTGTCACGTACCACCTACTTCTCTTCCTCATTCACTTCTTACTTATCTACTTCCCTTTCTCTGTCCTCTTGCTTCTTTTCTCACCATTTCCCTTTCCCTCCCTATGCTTCACTACTCTGCCTAGTGTTTGTCTCATCACCTGATACCTTAATTTACCCTTTGCTGACTTTTCTTCTCTTTTCTTTTTTTTTCTTTCTCCTCTTTCTATTTTTATTTTTTTTCACCTTGGTTGTTCTGTACCTCCCCTCCCCACTTCCTCTCCTCCCCCCTCTACTTAAGTGACCTTTCCGCTCTATCGCAAGACACCTTTCATTTGCCTTTTCTGGTCTGTACCTCCCCTTGCCCTTATACTCCTCCTTCCCTTACCTGATATCCTTTCTGAACCTATCAAATACACCCTCTCCCTTGTGTCGCCATCTTTGAATCCTTGCCTCTTCTGGCTGCTGCGTGTCCCTGGAGCCCGGAGGTTACAACTATTGTAAGCGTGTGTTCTGTTATACTGCATTTACCATTTTACTTGTTTTTGCCTTATTGCGTTGATACTATTAGAGTTCTGTTTAATGAAGTAACTGCTCTTTGCCTGTGAAAGTGCTTTGATAGCAAGTCGAGTACTTGTCGTTTACACTAATACGATGTAATTGCTGCTACTTATATGTGTGCTCTCTGGTGCAACTTAGGTTACCTGTATTCTGGTGTATTTTGATGCCTTACAGTTATCCAAACGGATATTGCTAGTTTTCACAGTGTTTTTTTTTGGCCCTATTTAACTTATTTTAACTATTCCTTGAATACGTTATGGTGTGTAGTAAATTGATTAGACTGATGCCTGTACAGTTATCCTAACAGAGATCGCTAGTTTGTACTGTGTTTTTATAGCCTTATTTTATTATTCGTTTGTCCATTGCTTCTTTTTTCACCCATGTATTCTCTAACTCACATCGCAAGTATGCTGGTATTACTCTCGCAGTAATGTGCCTCTTGGGTATGCTTGGTCCACATGGAACTGCTTTATGCCTATCACCCATAACTACCCTAAGTGCTACATTTTTTTAGTAAACCTTAAGCCAAAATTGGGCTTTTAGTTAAAAACTGCCTTGCACAAACGCTTTCTCTCTTCAGTGTCGGAAGTGTATTTCTCAGCATTTTAGACTGCTTGTTCACTCATGCTAACTGTTTAGCCTGTCCTAGGCCTTAGCTTACTTACAGTGTACCTCAAGTCTACCTGGGCTTTTCAGAGGCTGACTTTCATAAACTTTGTATTTCTCCAGTCTCGGCAGTGAATTTCACAGCGTTTGACTGTTCACTCTTGCTAACCAGGTAAACGGTCTTAGCATCGCTCAAATGTAAGCTATTCTCCCAGCCTAATTTTTATTCCTCATTAGCCTCTGCATTATTTAACTGAGGATATGTGCCTATTTAACAGGCTTTATTCTGTAACTGGGTTTATTGGGAAGGTGGTGTACTGATTGGAAGAGTTATGCATTTTACTTGGGGCGTCCTTTCTCACTAAACATTCCTGGGTTGTGAACGACATGATAGTGGGCTTGGAAAGCGGCACATTACTGTCGTGAGCTTGAATACACCTTAGCTGCTTTTCTCTATCCTGGAATTGCCTTAGCTATTTTCTACTGTATGTTAAGAATTTACCTGAGCTGGCTTAAAAGTCTGTTTTGCTTTTTATCCATGGTTTACTGCTCTTTTATACTACTGTGTGTCAGTTCTTAACTGTTTCAATGTTCTCAACATAGCACTATTTGTATTTTTATTTTTTATCTGGCTTAACTGTCCTACTTGGTTTATTTATTACTTTGTCTTCTTTTTCCCTTGTTCTACCCAGCCTGGCAAGCTGTCTGTCCTCCAGTAGGGTTGGAACCTGTCCGATCTGATGACCAGGATTCCTTCTAATCAATAATACCTGCTGCCTTTTCCTATAATAAGGAATAGAGGCCATCCTTTGAATCCATCCCCTCAAGAAAGTAAGAAAGTATGTCCGCTGCAATTTTGAACAGTATATTTATCTAAACACTCGGACTGTTTAAAATCCCTACCTCTCCAGGATAGCCAGCAGCCATACCTTTCCCCCCACTCCCCACCCCTCTCGTAGCCTTTACTTGGCTTCCATACTTGCCTCTCCTACTATTAGATTACTTCTTTCCTCTCAGGAGTTATTGTGTACTACACATTCTACCCACTAGATGGCGCGCTTTTCCCTATAAATCTCTCCAACTCCCTCATGTTTGCCATACTCAGTTAACTTGTTTTATCTACTATTACTTACTTAACTCTGCCTAGACCTACTTTAATCTTCCATTTTCACCTTTATCCTCCTACTGTCCCAACCTACTCAGACTATCTCTACATTTATCACCTCTTTCACCTACCTGTACCCTAACTTGCCGCCAGCAATCAGCATTTCCACTGATTGTTTTTCACAGGCTGGTCTTTCTCCTCCTTGCTTGGCTCTTCCCACTCCGTTCGCCCTGCGGGCTCACCCGCTCCCCTACTCTACCCCCAAATTCCACCCACCCCCAGTGCATCTAGCCTTATACCTCTCTAACCACTCCCACGTCCCTATCAGCCAATCACATTCCATCCCTCTCCAACATCTTCCAACTAACTCATCACTCCTCTACTTTATTCTTCCACTCTCAACCCCTTACTTCCTATACTCCACCTCCTTAGCATCATACCTATTTCATCCTTATCTCCTTACCTTATATCCCTACTACTGTTTTCAATTCTCCCTTCCCTTTTCCTTATTTATACCTCTTTCAACAATCACTTCGCACAAACTGTCTGGCTATGAACAACTTGACTACTCTAACTTCCATCACTCCTCAAAACAAACATCCATTCCTGCTCAATCACCTACCCTAAAACACATAAACATAATATATACATCCAATTATTTCTTCCCAAGATATCACAGAGTCACCCATATTTACTACAAACATTACCATATCAAGAAACCACAAACCTTACCAAATCTAACACTAATTCACACCTCCAGATTACACCTTCACCTCTTTTTAGATGGTGACATTCATCCCAACCCTGGCCCCCACCAACAACACTACTACCTACACAACCAGTCCTTTTTCCTCATCCTTACACACTCTCCTAACTCCCTCTTACTAGCTCATTTAAACATACGTAGTATTAACAATAAAATAACTCAGCTTCATGCCCTACTTCAGTTACACAACTTTGATATTTTATGTCTTACAGAGACATGGCTAAAACCATATGTACAGGACTGCGATATCACCCCTCCAGAGTGGATCGCCCTAACAAGAAGGGAGGGGGCATAGCCTTACTATGTAAAACAGGGCTCCAATTTACACCATTAAACACTTGTCTTCCATCAGACACCAACTCTAAATTCTTTTTGCCAAACTACAACTAAATACTTGTAAGTCCATCTATGTTCTATGCTCTTATCTTCCAGCAGGTAATAACATCATCCTCCTTGAAAATATCCTCAGCTGGCTGTCCACTACCTATCCTCAAGAAACCATTGTCCTAGGTGACTTTAATATTGACTGTAATACCTGTAATACTGATAACCCTTCTAACCACATTAACCTACATGGCTTTTCTCAAATTGTTTCCTCAACCGCTCGCATCCATAAACCCACCAACAATGAATCCATAATTGATTGGATCCTTATAAATACTCTCTCCCCTAACTACATGGTAGGCATCCTCCCTGAAGATATGAGTGATCACTCTTTAACTTATTTATTTCGACATAAGACCAATACACATAGACCTACAACCTTCAGAACCACTCGCTCCAATAAACACTTTAGCCCTGAACAATTCCAAAAGGAACTAAGCCTTTGTAACTGGTCACCCTTAAAATACCTTCAACTTGACGAAGCAGTGGCCTATTTCATTTCTAAGTTCTTTGAAATCCTCAACCTCCATGCCCCTTCCCGTACCCTTAGGAATAGGACCAAAATTACACCTTGGCTTACAAAAGAAACTAAGCACAAAATGTTGCTGAGAAACAAACTATGGTCAAGATGGTGTGCCTCTAAGGACCCATCTGATTACATACAATTTAAACAGCTTAGAAACTCTACTAAAACATCTGTACTATTAGACAAAAAAAAATTATTCTTTCAATTCCAGCAAAACAACCGCCAAAGCCCAAAGAAATTCTGGTCAGGGATCAATACACTCCTTCATCCAGGCACCTCCAAAACACCCACCCCTTCTGGTATCACCAAAGACACTCCTAAACAAATTGCTGACTCCTTCAACAACTTCTTTACTGAAGCTATCCAGTCTCTTGCTAACGCACTACCTCCTGTATCTACTTATTCACCCCCTCCTCCTTTACCTCTCCACCCACTTTCCAATTCCAACCTGTCCCTACATCCCTCATCAGTACCCTCCTACAAAAACTCAAACCCTCTACCCCCTCTGCAGACCTACTACCTGCTTAGTATCTTCAAATTGCAGCCAAAGTAATTGCTTACCCTATCTCAATCCTACTTAACAGAACCATAAAAGGAGGTACTATCCCATCCATCTGGAAAATCTCACATATTAACCCCCTTCATAAGTTTGGAAACTCAACAGAACTTTCCAACTTTCGTCCAATTGCCCTACTTTCTCCCTTAGCTAAAATCATGGGAAAATGCATCCACCGACAACTACTTGACCACCTCCTACTAAATGGACTACTAGCTCACTCTCAGCATGGCGTTCGTCCCTTCCATAGCACTACTACTGCCCTTCTTTCATTTACTGATCACATAAACAAAAACCAAAGTAAGTACACTCACTCTTCCGAAAATATTGCTACCTCTTTCAACAATCACTTCGCACAAACTGTACTATCACTAGCTAGACAACACAACCCCCCCCCATAAACCCACACCATCAGCTAGAACTAACAATCTCCCAACTAGCTTCTCTTTCTCTCCTGTTCCCTCCAAAATAAAACAACTACTAACTAAACTTAAAACCACCAGATTAGCAGCAGACAACCTCCCAGGTGAATACATTCAACTTGTAGCTGAAGCTCTAGCCTACCCCGTATCACTCTTGATTAACATATCTCTGTCAGAAAGTAATGTTCCTACACTATGGAAAGTCTCACACATAATTCCCCTATACAAAGGAGGCCCCTCCACAGATCTAACCAATTACCACCCCATAGCTATTCTCTCGCCACTCTCCAAAATACTAGAGAGATGCATTCATTCTCAAGTCTCAGATCACCTCCTTGCTAACAACCTCCTTTCCAACATGCAACACAGTTTCCGACCTAACCATAAAACCACCACTGCCTTACTCTCTTTCTCTAACACTATCCTACAAAATGAAAATGCAGGTTATCTCTCCTCAGCTACCTTCCTAGACCTCTCTAAAGCTTTTGACATGGTCCCACACAAACAACTCCTCCCTCTTCTCAATAACCTATCTTTCTCTCAACCAGTCATCAACTGGTTTCAGAGTTAACTATCTGACCGCCAACAAGCAGTTGTTTGGCAGGACAACCTATCCCCCCAACTACCAGTCTCCATAGGAGATCCCCAAGGGTCCATCCTGGGACCCCTACTCTTCTCTATTTTCACCAATAATCTAGCCTCAGCCACAACACATGGCACACTCGTACAATACGCAGATGACTCAACCATCATTTGCACAGCCCACTCCCTCCCAGAACTGCAAAAAGTCACACAGGAAGCATTTTCTTCTGTTGAAACTTGGTTATCCGATGCCCAACTAATGCTCAACCCAAACAAAACAAAATGACTAATCTTCCAACCCACCAAACTTACCCTAGACAGCTCTTACTTTAACATCACAGCAAAAGACAACACCACCATCCATCCTACAGAACACACCAAATTACTAGGAGTAGAAATAGACAAACTGAACTTTGACATTCATATTTCCATGACCATTAAAAAAGTGCACAAAAGCTAGGAGCATTATATAGAAATCAGCAACTACTTACCAAAGCAGCTAAAATTTCAGTAGCAAATTCTCATCTTATCTCTACCCTACTCTATGCCTCTGCAGTATTTACTAACCTTAGACAATGTGATCTAAATAAGCTCGAAACCTGCTACAACAAAATCGCCAAATTCGCCACAGGGGCTTCCTACCGTACTCACCACTGTTTCTCACTAGCAGAACTGGGCTGGCTAGAGCTCCCCCACCTCCTTCAATGGTACCAACTCACACTCGCCCACAAACTAATAAACCAACCACTAAAAGTCACATCCCTCCAGAATCTACTCCAACCCTACATAACCACAAGACCACCAAGATCCAGCCACAAAAACCTCCTACAGATCACAAGAGCCATTAACTCTGCTGGAGAAGCATTATTCTCCTGCACTATAGCCAAACTTTGGAACTCCCTCCCATCCTCAATTACCTCTGTAACTTCTTGCACCCACTTTAAATCCTTACTAAAATCACACTTCAAAACTTGGCAGATATGCCCTTGCAACCCCCCCCCCAATACCATCCACTTCCCCCACCCACTACCTCTCTCAGCCCCTATCAACAACCTACTCTTAGCAAGCTTGGCTACTAATGTTCCCAGCTACCTACCACATAATACTAACGTCTTGTAGCAACAACTGCTAATGGATGTTATGTACCTCAAAAACAGTTTGTATCAATTGTTCACTGATGAATCTCAACTACATTTTAACCATGTTTAGTATGTCACCATATTTTAAAATTGTTCTATGCTCTACAACTGTTTTACATCTGTTTTCTTCTTGTCTTGCGTCCTTAACTCGGCTAATGTCTATATTTAAATGCTATGTTTTTTAACTGTATAATGCAAATAGTACTTAATGTGGAGCTTTTCTCCTCGGGCCTCCGCTAAAAATGGACCTGTGTCCAGTCGGACTCTCCCAGTTAACAAATGTAAATAAATAAATAATAAATAAATAACAACATCCTCTCATCTGCTGTTTTTATTGATCTTTCAAAAGCATTCGACATGGTTAATCATAATATTCTCTCGAATCTTCTAAAATCACTCTCACTTGACACTCAAGCACTACAGTGGTTCGAGTCTTACTTAGATAATCGGAAACGCGCAGTGCTCTGGGAAAATACTCTATCCTCCCCTCTTCCTGTCTCCCTTGGTGTACCCCAAGGATCTATTTTAGGCCCTCTTTTATTCTCAGTCTTCATCAATGATCTAGCTTCTAGTATCCCCCAAGCTGTAACCATACAATATGCTGATGATTGCACCTTAGTCTCCTCAGCCACAAGCCCAACTGAACTTCAGACCCTCACCCAAAATGTCTTTGAGCTTATAGAAGACTGGTTTTTACAGCGATTTCTCCTCCTTAACCCTAAAAAAGACTAAACTACTGCTATTTACTCCAACACAACAATCTACTCCATTTCTCTATCATATCCAAAAATGGCACACTCATATCTCCTGACACAGCAACCAAACTTTTAGGGGTTACTATTGACCATAGCCTTAACTATGACACTCATATTAATACCACAATAAAATCAATAAACAAAAAACTTGGCTCCCTCTACATAATCAAGCCCTTTCTCACTCCTACAGCCAGAACTACCATTGCCCACACCCACCTTATCTCTACTGTCTTCTATGCCTCACCTATATATACTAATCTATCTAAAACTAACCTGAACAAATTGACTATCTCCTATAACAATATAGCCAGATCTGCTACCAGCTCCCCATTTAGAACACACCACTGCCTAAATTTAAAACAACTCGGTTGGCTTGAACTGCACAATCAGTTTTTATTTCAGCAACTAATTATCACCCAAAAATCATTTATTACCCAGATAAAACACCAGTTCTTACAAATCTCATCAGTCCATATAAAAATCTTTCTAACCTTCGATCATCTAACAAACTATTAGTATCTACACATAAATCCAACAATAAAGCAGGTGACTCCCTTTTCTCCTATACGGTGGGGAAAAGCTGGAACCTACTTCCTGGTGACCTCACTAATATCTCCTCTACTTCACTTTTCAAAAAGAAACTTAAACTTCATCTTACTAGCTGCTGGCTCTGTCCCAGCAGCAACCCTGGCTAAAACTCTCTCCTCCTGTTATATCACCATGTTACTTTTCCTTAGCTATTCCACCTTATATTCTTCATTGTCTAAAGGTCACTTTACCTGAAAGTTGGACTTAGTTTACCCAGCTAGACTTAATAGATACACCACCTGCTTCCTGCTCTACTCGAAGCTCACTTCACTTTACTTCTCTCTCCTTTTCCTCTTTGTATTCTCCTCTATTCCTCATCTTTTTCCCTACTCCTTACTAAGACCCTATTCTAAGAATTTCCCTCTTCCTTCTTGCTACTCTCCATGAAAAAAAAAAAAAAAAAAAACCTGAAAATAAGGGATGTGGTATTTTATCTGTATTTTATCTTATCTAAATTTTAAATGTATCTGGTACTGAAGTTAAATGCCTTGTAACTGTAATTTGTTTTTAAATTTTGTCTGTTCTTTTAGAGCTTTTCTCCCCGGGCCTCTACTGAAAATGGACGTACATCCAGCTAGACTAGCCCGGTCAACAATTGTTAAATAAAAATAAAAATAAATAAATACTTCTGCTAGGAGAGTGTCAGACCTGCAAGCCTTGTCAGTAAAGTCCTCCTACTTGCTATTCCACAGAGATAGGGTCTCCTTACGAACAAAACCCTTCCTTTTTACCCAAAGTATGTTCAGAATCAAATTTGAATCAATCCATAGAGCTGTCAGTCTTTTATCCAAATTATGAGATTAAGGCAGAATATATGTTACACCAGTGGGATGTGCATAGACTGTTATGCTTCTATTTATGCAAGACTAAGAATTTCAGAAAATCTGACCACTATTTATATCTTGTTCGGATTCAAAAAAAGGTACCCCAGTCTCTAAAGTGACAGTTTCTAAATGGCTTTCAGATTGCATAACCTTTGTTTATAAATCTCAAAGCAGAGATCTTCCCCATAGAATTAAAGCCCACTCTGCAAGAGCCATTCCAACCTCTTCCACCTTTTTGGCTAGACTGCCAATTGATACCATTTGTGCTGCGGCAACGTGGGCAAGACCACATACCTTTATCACTCATTACAAAGTCGATTTGGTCTCTAGGAACAGGGCCTCCTTTGGTTACATGATTCTGAAGAATATTCTCCCTTGAGCCACCCAAGAAAGATGGTGCTAGGGACGCTGCCCCATCCTGGTAAGAACGAAGGCGAGATAGGACAACAACACATAAAGAAGTTATGTACTCACCATAACGTTCCATGTGTGTTGTCCATCTTCGCTTTCATTCTTACATCCCACCCTCCCTCCCCCCAGCCTTTTACTCCTGGAAGACCGAGTTGGTGCAATTGGATATTATTACACCTTAATTTTGTATTCTTCTATTATAACTGCAGGCAAGATATAGGGAGCTTTACTAGTGCATACTAGGATAGGGTTTAGCCACTAGCTAGTGGAAGACCTCAAGCTTGTGTGTATATATATATATATATATATATATATATATATATATATATATATAGCCGAGTCAGATCCGAGGATCAGATCCGAACCCAAGAATGAAGGTGAAGATGGACAACACACATGGAACGTTATGGTGAGTACATAACTTCTTTTTTAAAACATTGTTTATGTTTTATATTTATTCTGCTAAATTGCTTAAAGTCAGTGTAATTTGTCTTATCTGCTTTGTGTACCATTTCTACATGCATTTATACTTGTAGCTTTTCTCCTTGGGCGTCCTCTGAAAGGTGCCACTTATGCACAGATGGACAATCCTGATAAATGTTAATAAATAAGTGAATAATTAAAAGTGCATGGCAGTATGCAAAACACACTATCTTCATGACAACATTTAATCTACTGTTATCCATATGTAATTTTAGATCTAAATAAATTGTTATTCTGATTTCATGTGTTTGAAAAATGTTTCAGGAGGTGAGACTGCATTTTGGTGAATAGTGGTTAGATTTCATCAGTACACAGTGTGATTTTGGAACTTGCTGTTTGAATTGCTTACTAAATGAATGGACATATGATTCTTTGCTTTTATATACAGAAAGGCATCCTGATCTTCAAGGGCAGAATACAAAAGCTGAAGTGAAAAATCCACAGCCTATTCTCAGACTTTTGCATGCTCCTAAAGGTTCTGCTGTTGCATCCCAGAGGATTGTGAGTCTCGTTACCATGACTTCACCTCGAAGCTTTCACCAGAACCAAATATCTATAACACCATCATTTGTAGAGTTTGACATGTCTGCGAATGGATATGGGTATCAGTGATTTTTAATAATTTTATTTCAGCTTATCTAGTTCTTCAGTGATATATGTAAATTAATGTTAAATGTATATCAGCATTTTTGGTAATGTCTCTTAAGATCGTAGTTCACTGAATAGGTTTAACTCATTACATCCGAGTGATGCCTTCAGGTGCATCTGCAGTTAATTCCTACTGACAACTCTAGGCGTCAAATATTGTTTGTTTATATTTGCATCAATAATCAATAATTACAAAACCATGCTATACACAAGGTTTTAAAATATTTTATCTTAAAGCTTGCACAATGGCAAACTCAACTGCATTAATATTTGACCTCTGTCTAGCGCAGGTAAATAGATATCTACAGTTGTTTTCATGATATTAATTTATATAAATATACTTTTCATATTTTTCTAAATATGTCAACAGCTAAGTAATACAGTCAGAACTCCTTAGCCTCATATGAAAGCACTCATTTAGGTGAATAAAATGCTGCTAACAGTATGTGTGTAACTTGAATGGTTGCAGAGATATTCATAGTTGTTTACAAAATATTACGAATGTAATAGTTACTGTGTTTACTGTGACTTATAAAATTCAGTTTAAGACCTAGAACCTAAAGAACATTATCACTACAAAAATAGTTTGTGGTGAAGAGTTTGCCATTTATACTTATTTCATAACCCCTATGGTTCTAGAAATATGAACATTTGTTTGAAATGTGAGGACATAATTTTATTCTGTAAAAAGGCTTAGGCTCCACCCATTGGAAGTTACAGTGCAAACTTCCTGAGCTCGATTGGAGTGAAGTATACGCTTTTCTTATATCACTTCTTTTGACACTTGCTGCTGATGTTCTTCATCTCACATTGCTGCAGTCATAACTTATGGGTAGTCCGCTGTCCTCGGTCGGCCCGAATACCAAAGTATTAGGCTGACGTCGGTCATGGGTGCTCAGATCTGCCGTCAAAGCGTCAAGGTATTAAAGCGCATGACCGACGTCATTTCCTCAGTCTTTTTTGCCGCATGGTCCGAAGCAGAAGCAGCGTTTGCAAGTGCCGTTCGGCGTTCTGAAATTTTCGTATTCTGAGTTTCAGACCGAATCCAAGTTGGGCTAAGTACCCCGTTGGGGAATATTTTTGTTTTTTCTTGCCTCAGTTACTTCCGGATGTCAGAAAAAGTGAATAATTGTATTTCTTGTGGGAAACAGATACCGCATAGGGATTACCACTCTCTTTGTATTCCTTGCTTGGGACCTGAGCACGACGTAGTAGGGTGTCGCTTTTGTGCTAGATTTAATAAGCGCACCATTAAGCGTAGGTTAGACTGTGCTAGGCTTGTCTTTGGTAAGCGGTGTAATTACAATATGCCGTCGGATCCTCCGACGCCCGCTACCGCGAAGAAGCGAAAAGTTAAAACTTTACAGTCCAAGCAGGATGACTCGTCCGTTCCAGACGACGGTTCTTTAGACACTACGGTGGATTCGGTTGATCCGGCCGAAGTTTCAACTGAGTCTCAGGGGGAGACGTTGGTTTTGCAAGATCTGGCCTCTCAGGAGTCAGGTCAGGCTGAGGGGGCCTCTCAAGTTACTGTTCTCCCTTCCTTGCCTAAGGTGGTTAGGCCTTCTCCTTCTGTCTCTAAGGTACCTTCCAAGGGCAGGCCTGGTTTGCCTGCCACAGGTGTCAGTCCTAGTTCTGCAGGTTCTGTGCCTAAGAAACACATGCTTAAAATGGCAGAAGATTTAATTACTTTAATCAGGGGTTCTATGCCCCCTCCTGATAAGAGATCTAGGGTGGAGCCAGAGATGGAAAGTTTGGAGCAGGCTTCAGATTACTCAGAGTCTTCGGCTGAAGACATTCAGGATTTTCCTCCTTATTCTGATTCAGACGCAGAGGATTCCACTCCTTCTGCTTCTCCTCCAGAGGATTTTTCTTTTTCAGAAACCCTGCATTCCATGAGGGAGCATTTTAAATGGGAAGGTCAGGATTTCTCAGATTCCAGGAAGAGGCTTAGGGAATTTTTGTTTTTACCACAGCATAGGCCCTTGGCTATACCTCCTGTTTTGGATGTTGTTCAATACGTTTTCTCTGAGGCTTCCCTTAATCCAGATTCTTTGCCTCCTGCGCCAGTTAAGCCAGATAGGTATTACAGAGTGCCTGAGGCTCATAAATATCTGTACAAGAGCCCTAGGGCCGACCCAGAAACTATTAGCCAGGGACCTAAGGGGGTCAGGGCTTCTATTGTGAAGAATCCAGTTCCTTTGGATAAGGATGCTAGAGCTTTGGAAAGGTGGGGTAAGAAAGTGTATACTTCTTCCACTTTAGCAATGAGGGCTTTGAATTGCCAGTTTCATATGTTGAAGTACCAGAATTTTCTCCTTACTCAGTTAAAATCTAAAGTGGATGCTTTGGCAGAGGGCATAGAGTGTAAGGAATTACAGGATTTGGTACATGCCTCTGATCAGGTGGGTAAGCATGCTTTACAGTGTGGTTTTGATGCTTTGCAGGCTTCTTCCAGGGTGGCTGCCACTGGTTCAGTTATTCGCAGGCACGCCTGGCTTAGGGATCAGAATTTGTCAGAGCATGTTAAAGCTAGGATTTTGGATGCTCCTTTGCAGTCTGAAGTTTTGTTTGGTTCTCCTGTGGAGTCTGTCTTGAAAAAAATGGAAGAGAAGGCTAAGTCTATGCAGACTGTTAAAGATTTTTTGCAGGTGCAGCCCCCTAAGTTTAGCAGGAACTGGCCTGCTAAGGGTTGGACTTACCCTTCTTCTGATTCTCAGTCTAGGGTTAGATCTAGGCGTGGTAGGGGCAGAGCTCAGAGTTCTTTCAGGCCTAGGCCGTGGAGTTCGCCAGCACAATCTACAGGTGAGGACAGGGGCCAGTCCTTTCGTAAACAGGCCCAATGACCTGCATCTCCAGCTGCCAGATCCTTTCTAGTCACCCAGGACAAATGGGTGTTGGACATTATAGACCGAGGCTACAAGTTTTATTTCCACACATTGCCTCCTTTCAAAGGCATGCCAGACGTTCCTTCTCAGCAAAGGGTAGAGGCTCACAAACAGATTTCTTTGCTTCTTCAAATTGGGGCTATACAGGAGGTCCCTCAGTCAGAAGTGGGCCTCGGATTTTACTCTCGCCTTTTTCTTGTACCAAAGAAAGGAAACACTTGGAGGCCAATCTTGGATTTATCTATCCTCAACACATATCTGGACATTCCAAAATTCAAAATGTTGACGTTGCAACAACTTTTGCCTCTGTTGGGCAAAGATCATTGGATGGTAACTCTGGATCTCAAAGAGGCTTATCTTCATGTTCCTATCAGGCTCAGTTGCAGGAGATTCCTGCGTTTTCGGGCTGGGACTTTACATTATCAGTTCTCTGCATTGCCCTTTGGCTTATCTACTGCGCCCAGGGTATTCACAAAAGTTCTGGCTCCAGTGATAGCCTTCTTCAGGTTAAGAGGAATACAAATTTATCCTTATTTGGACGATTGCCTGATTCTTGCTCAAGACAAGCACGAGCTTCTTCACCATCTACAGTATGTTATGACAGTGTTAAGGTGCCTAGGGTATTCTGTGAACGAAATAAAGTCCAGTCTAGTACCCTCTCAGGAAATGTGCTTTCTGGGTGTGAGACTGAATACAGCTTCCCAGATGGCCTTTTTGACCCCGGACAAGCAAAAGAATCTTCCAATTTACTTCCATCAGTTGTCTCTACGGTCCAGGCTGACTGCAAGGACAGTCCTTCAAGCCTTGGGGTTCATGGCATCTTGTATTCTGGTGCTTCCCAATGCCAAACTGCATATGAGGAAGCTACAATGGTATCTCAAAAATGTATGGACACAACACTGCCAAGATCTGGACACTGTCATTCATATAATACCTTGCATTCAAAAGGAATTTTTGTGGTGGGCTCAGGAATGTCACCTAAACAAGGGACTCTCTGGGACCCGACCAGAGGCGAGTCAGATTTTAACGACGGATGCCTCGGACAAGGCTTGGGGAGCACACCTCAATGGAAAATGGGTGCAAGACACGTGGCCTGCCAGACTTCAACATTTACATATCAACTTGAAGGAAATGTTAGCAGTCCAGTTTGCATTGATGGCTTTCAAGGATTTACTTCTCCCAGGGCAGGTGTTGATTCAAACAGACAACACAACTGTCATGTGGTACATCAACAAGCAAGGGGGAACCCATTCGTACCCTCTTTGCAGGCAAGCTATGATTTTGTGGGAGACTGCTCTCAGTTTGCAACTCACTCTTCAAGCAAGGTTTCTGCCAGGAGCACAGTACTCCTTAGCAGATGTTTTGAGCAGATGGATAGTGGATCCCCACGAGTGGAAATTGGATCCTCATGTATTTCGACAGTTGACAATGATATGGGGGACTCCAGACATAGATCTGTTCGCTTCTCCACTGAATTTCCAGGTGCCAAAGTTTTGCACAAAGATGTTTCATCACACAGCTTGGAAAGTGGATGCTCTATCATTCAGTTGGAGCAATCTTCACGTTTATGCCTTTCCGCCTCTGCCTCTTCTTCCAAAGGTTCTCTTGAAGGTCAGACAAGACAAGCCCTCCATGATTCTAATAGCTCCAGACTGGCCTCGACAGCACTGGTACCCTCTGCTGAGAAGTTTAGTACGGGAACCTCCTTATCCTTTGCCTTTGATTCCACACCTTTTGACTCAGGAGGGCAATCATTTCCTCAATGTCAGGATTCAGTCCCTGCATCTAACAGCCTGGCATGTTCTGTTCTAGAACCTGGAAGGTCGCAGCTTCCTCAACAAGTTTTGAATGTTATTTTGGAGGCCAGGAGGCCTAGTACAAGGAAAGTTTATGCTGATAAATGGAGGAGATTTTTTATTTGGAGCAAAGCAAAGAGCTTTGATGTTTCCAGGCCTGATTTGAGTGTTTCTCTTCAATATCTTACAGAATTATTGGACAAGGGTTTGTCTTTCTCCTCTATAAAAGTTCATGCTGCAGCCATTTCTGCTCACTATGACTGTGACCCACCATTATTCTCTCATCCTTTGTTTAAGCAGTTCCTTAGAGGGGCAAAGAACTTAAGACCCCAGCAGAGCTCCTACTCCTGCTTGGGATCTCAATTTTGTGTTGGAAAAACTTACTTTACCTCCTTTTGAACCTGCAGCTACGGCTGAGTTAAAGTTTTTGTCTTGGAAGACTGCTTTTTTGTTGGCCATTATGTCTGCTAGAAGGGTTTCTGAATTGCAGGCTCTAATGGCAGTTGAACCCTTCCTAATTTTTCATAAGGACAGGGTATCTCTGCGTACTAACCCTACTTTTATGCCTAAAGTGGTTTCAAATGTGGCCTTGAACCAATCTATTCATTTGCCTACTTTTTATGCAGATCCCCAAAATAAAGGGCAGAAAATTTTGCACACTTTGGATATTCACAGGCAGTTGCGTTATTATTTGAGCAAGACTAAAGGGTTCAGACAGTCTCAGCAGTTGTTTGTTTCTTTTGCTTTGGGTTCTCAGGGGAAACCTGTTTCAAAACAAACTATTTCTAAGTGGATTGGCCTTTGTATTGCTTTTTGTTATTCTCATCATGGTAAGGAGATTCCAGCTGGAATCAGGCCTCACTCCACTAGGGCTACTGCCACTTCTACTGCTTTTTAAGGGGGGTAGCTACTAAAGATATTTTGGAAGCAGCTACTTGGAGTTCAGTGCACACTTTTTCTAAACATTACCATCTTCCTCTTTATTCCAAATCTAGGGCTGGATTTGCCACTGCAATCTTACAGGGCATTTTGGCAGCTCCCAATGCTTTATGATTTTGCCAGCCTCCCTTTACCTCTGCTTTGGGATTCTACCCATAAGTTATGACTGCAGCAATGTGAGATGAAGAACATAGTACAGTTTTGTACCTACCATAAATGTAGATGTTCGAAGATCCACATTGCTGCAGTCCAATTTACCCTCCCTCCTTCCCCTCTGTAGTTTGGAGTGGTGGCATGATTTGGGTTGTAGCTGTTTTTTGTACATGGTTTTAGGGAGTTATTCTATTTTTGGCTGTGGCCTTTATTTTTAGGGCCTTCTGACATCTGGGGCAAGAAAAGACTGAGGAAATGACGTCGGTCATGCGCTTTAATACCTTGACGCTTTGACGTCAGATCTGAGCGCCCATGACCAACGTCAGCCTAATACTTTGGTATTCGGGCCGACCGAGGACAGTGGACTACCCATAAGTTATGACTGCAGCAATGTGGATCTTCGAAGAACTACATTTATGGTAGGTACAAAACTGTACTTTATAAAAATGGCAGAGCTATGCCAGTGATTCATTTTATGCAATGAAAATAATATTTTATGCCTTGCACTATATCTTCCATTTGTAGATTTCCTCACTAGAAAAGAATTAGCATCTACGTACTCATCGGAAGTCAGTTTGGGGCCCTTTATGATCTCTGTACTATATTTTTGTAGAAATAAATCCTTAGCACACTCTTGGTACTTGATGTTGGTATGAATCAAATCTGTTAGCTACATCAGACTCCCAGAATTTGATCCAGCAGTTTATATGTCTACTGAAATCATATTCAGAGAACATGTTTTGAAAACCAGCATTTTTCCTTCACATGAGAATTTGTGATTATTAATCGTCCCAATGGACTTGAACAGGTGAGCCTCAGAGCTTGTGGATGAATAGTATGATTTTCCTCTTGTAAGAGTTCAGTTTCTTCTTGTTTACTTTGTCATCCATGTCTTTCCAGGAAAAAGAAGCATGCGCCAACCAGTTCAGATAGTTCAGCTGTTTTTATGCTTGTGACAGAGTACCATTTGCATCACGGTTGATTCCGTTTTGCATTATTTATAAAAATTAAGTAACTTGTATGATGTTACATCATTTGTTATCTGTTCATGATGTAAATGCCTTTTGCCTTTCTGACATTTGCGGTCTTGCTGTGTGAGAGGAAGAAAGGACAAAAAGATGATCATAAAGGAAGAGGGAAGGGCGGGAGGAGGGATGACCTTTGAGGAAGGGTATACAGTGTTGGATATTTAGGGAATACTGAGTGAGAAGAAGGTAATCTGAATAATATAATGGGAGACATTTCTATGGGATACTGTATGATAATACCTTTGGAAACCACCAATAAGTGCCGACGACTGCCAGAAAATCTGATATTCCACAGTTTATTATAACAAAGCACGGACTGATACGACAGACAGAAAAAACAAACAAAATATTATGAGCGAAACAGAGTTAAGCGCTTTCAACCATGATAACTGGTCTTCATCAGAACTATAGCGTTTAGCTGTTCCGCTAGATTAATAATTAATAAATGTCTTTTATTAATGCTCCTTTTGATGGCACTTCCTTGTTTGGGCCGTCATTTAAAGAAATGCTTACCTGCAGTGAAAAAGATGGAAAAACCCTGTCTGCCATAGGAATCAAATTTTCTACCCCTCAACGGACCAACCAGAGAGGTGGTAAGATGTGGTTCTGTAAATCTCAGGGGCCTTTTCAGGATCTGTGGGGGCACAATTCCTCTAGAAGCAGAGGAGGAAATTTTAATGGCAGACATTGCCACAGAGGCAGAGGAGGCCCGCAGATTCAGGGCTTTAGGGATTCCTTTTCAGACAGGCTGTATCAGTGCTCCTGAAGCGCTGCCCAACTGTTCAACTCTGGAGGCAGTTGGGGGTCATTTCTCTTTGCACCTAGATGCCTATACATATAGCACAAATGATTTGTGGGTGATAAGAGTAATATCCAGAGGTTACTACAAACCTGTTTCCCTTCTTCCTCTATGTCTGAGGAAGAAACTTCCCAGTGTTCCACCCAGTCAGAGGAAGGAAGAAGCACAGGAAATACAAATGTTGCTAGAAAAAAGAGTTGTCAAGATGGTCACACCTGACCAGACAGAATTTAGAACTTACTCACGCTTCTTTGTAGTGCCAAAGAAAACAGGGGACCTCAGACCAGTTTTTGATCTAAGTAGTTTGAATCAGTTTGTGAAGAAGCAAAGTTCCAAATGGTCACAGTTCAGTCCATCTTGCCCTTCTGCACAAGGGCAATTGAGTGTGCTCCATAAACCTTCAGGATGCGTACTGTCATATAAAAATAGACAAATGATCCAGGAAGTATCTTCACTTTTGGCTGGGAGCTAATCATTACCAGTTCAAAGCTCTGCCTTTTGGACTCACCACAGCCCCCCATGGTGTTTACAAATGCATGGCAGTAGCAGCAGCTCACTTGAGGCTCCAAGGATTCCAGGTGTTCCATATTTAGATGATTGGCTCCTCACTGCCTCCTCCAGCCATTAACTTCAACAAGCCATGCACTGTTTGCTCCAAATTTGCAACACCTTGGGCGTTTCAGACAGTCTTTCCAAATCACAGCTTACTCCAGCTCAGAGCCCAGAATTCTTCGGAACGCTCGTGAATACTACGACTCAGATGGCATCTTTACCTCTCCAGCACATTGCTTCTTTAAGACATCAACTACAGGATATTAACTCTCATCTTTCTTCTCCAGCGAGATTAGTGCTTCAAGCACTGAAATCGATGTCAGGTGTCCTACTACTGCTTCCCTAGTTCATTTCTTTATGTAAATTCTCCAATGGACCTTAGCTGTACAGTGGTCCATTTTGCATCAGCCCCTGTCTTTTCAGATAAAACTCACCCAGATTTGCATACACCACATTCATTGATGGAGTCAGTCCGACAATCTCTTTCTGGACAGACCCTTTGTTCTTTCAAATCCAGTTGCCACAGTGACCACAGATGTCTCCCAACTGGTATGTGGGGGCATTTCTTGGGAAGGATGGTCTAAGGCATGTGGTCCCCCCCCCCCAAGAGACCAAATTGCTTATCAACATTCTAGAGATGAGAGCAATCCTTTTAGGCATTGCAGGCATTTCAAGAATCTCTCCCACTGGGGATTATTGCAGTTCAGACAGACAGTATGTCTGTAGTCTGGTACATGAATGGGCAATCTCTTCAGACAACTTTTCTAATTGCGACTCACATTCCAGGGAAAACCAGCAGATCTAGTCTTATACCTCACAAGTGGTCTCTCAATCAGTCAGTAGTTAACATGATCTTCAGGCATTGGGGCCGGCCTTGCTGTAACCTGTTTGCCTCTCCCCTCAACAACAAGTGCAGCAAGTATTTTGTCTGATCCCCCTTGGTCTTTATGCTTACCTTCCTCTTTCCCTAATTTCAAAATTCTTACAGAAGGCAAGCAGGTTGAAGAGCTCTGTAATCCTCATTGCCCCTTTATGGCCCTGGCAAATTTAGTTCCCCTTCTTACAGTCTTATCTTCGTTATCCTACATGGATACTGGAGCCTCATCAGGATCTCCTGTCTCACCCATCGGGCATTAAACATCCCAGATGTCTAGCCCTTAGGTTAACCACACAGTTTCCAGTAATACTTAGACACTCCAGGCTCTTTTCCCTAGTTTGTGACATTATTTTTGCATCACAAAAAACTTCCACCAAGAGACGGTATAGGAGCAAATGAAAATATTTTCTATTTGGGCTTCTAACCAAAATATCTACCCTTTTTGGCCCCATTTTCTGCAGTTCTCCTTTTTCTCACAACCCTTTTTAATCATTGGGCCAGTTTTTCTACAATTATACTTCAGTTGGCAGTGATCTCTAATTTCCATTCCGGAAATAAATCTTTCTCCCTGGCTTCCTCTAGATTATGTAAAGCTTTTATGAAGGGCGTTGTTCTTCTCAGACCTCCGATAAAAGAGCCCTCACCACCTTGGGACCTTACTTTAGTTATTCAAGGTTTAATTGAGAAACACTTTGAACCATCAGACAAATGTGATCTAAATTTTTTGTCATGGAAAACAGTCTTTCTGGTAGTAATAACTTCAGCAAAAAAATTTCTGAACTCCAGGCTCTTTCAGCAAACCCCCCTTACATTATTTTTCATAAAGAGAGGATCTCTCTACAAACTAATCTTTCTTTTGTGCCTAAAGGGGTTCTGAAAATAATATCAACCGGTCCATTAATTTAACATTCTTTTTTCTGAATTTTTCCAATAAGGGAGAGTATATGCTACATCTCTTTGATGTACATAGACAACTAAGTTTTTATCTTAACAGGACAAAGCAATTTAGAAAGTCATATCAGCTTTTCATAACTTTTTCATCAAATCGCCTGGGTCAAGCGGTTTCTAAGACTACCCTGGCCAAATGGATTACATACTGCATTTCACTAATTTATTCTCAGAAAGACTCAGTATTAGCAAGACCTCCCCATGCTCATTCATCTCAGTCCTTGACTACTTCATTAGCCTTTTGGTCAAGGACCTCTGTTAACAACTTTTGCGGAGCAGCGGCATGATCCAAAGCCCATACTTTTATTTTAAACTACAGATTGGACATCATATCCAGAAATAGAGCTTCTTTTGGTTCAGCAATGCTCCGGAATATCATTCCATGAGGGCTACCCAAGGTTTACATAGTTGGGGACACTGTCCCATTCATGAGGAAGAATGAAAAGGACACCATCAGATTTATAAGTTATGTACTCACCATAACCAGGCATATGTGTTGTCCATTTTCATTCTTCCTCACCTTCCCTCCCATCTGTCTTACATCCTTTTTGCTTCTGGATACACCTTTTGGACTGTGTTTGGAACCTACTATTCCAGGTTTGAGCCCAGTCTTTATTTCTGTTAATCCTATTTTTCTGTTAAAAAACTGGGAGATGAGGCAGCAAACTTGATCTGAGGCAATGGAGATGGAGTAGAGCATTATGGATAGAGAGAGGATCTCAAGAGCTAGATCCAAAATTTAGTATATGCGGCTGAGTCGGATCTGAGGATCGGATCTGTGGCGTGTGGAGAAATTGTGTTTACATCATTTTGGGGGCTGGTAAAATGCATTAGTATGTGTTTTTACTGGGAAGAGTACTTTTTACTTCTTGTTAAATTTTACCAGAAAAGTCGTACCACTTTTGGCTTGACCATGGAACAAGTCCCATGGTTACTCGCTCTTCCACTCATAAAAAGTTGACTAAACAGCCTTTGCCACTGTGATGAAAGGAGATAGTACTAGCACAGCTAGCTGGAATGTTGTAAATAATTATATGTCATTGGTGAATATCAAAATGATTTATAGAAGATGCTTGTGTTATAAATGTATTAGAACTATATGTCATGTGTACGTCAACCTGCTTGGACAGATGTGTGTTAAAAAGGTATTTGCAAAGTGCTGTTTGAAATATAACCACAGTGTGCCCTACTGGAAGAGAACAGAATTGTATATGCGCTATTGTAACTATTTACATTTATATATGTTAACAGTGGAAACTGGAATACAGGAGGTTAATGTCAGTCCAGCAGACTTCAGAAAAATAACTGAAATTAAATTACTTTATGGCTAGGGTATAAAAGATGGTATCTTTCAGTTTTTAGTGCAGCAAGAGACAAAATGTCTGTACTAGGAAATTTTCTGTATTGTCTTTAGGATGAACTTATTACTAGTCTTGAAAGTATGAAGGAATGCAATTGTTGTATGACTTCTCACATCTGCCAGAGATCTGAGGAGAAGCTCTTGTCTGTATATTTTTATAGGTAGATGCTAAATACCGCCAGCTTTATCAGTGGTTGTTTGGCCTGGGAAATAGGAGTCAGATGACAAGAAATTATATCATTCTGCAAGCTATCCCAGTAGTAATATTTTAGATATTAATTTGAGAAGTCTCTTAGTGAGACAGAACATTCTGTATTCTGTCTTGGACCTGACACAACCAGAAGATTCATTCACCACATTTGCCTTGCTCTATTAGTAAGTTCTTAGGTTATAGTAATTCCCTCAGATTTAGTCAAGAATATAGTGAAGCTCAGTTTAGATATTTTCCTTTATTTATTTGAGACTGTCCTAGAATATCGTTTTAAATATCTACTATGGTTTTGAACTCTGATATCACTGTGAATATACATATTTAATATTGTCTTGTCATTTTATTATTTATTATTAAATATATGTCAACCTTTCATTGTGGCTGATCTGTGTAGAAGTATTTAAGTTTTGAGAGTATCTGCTTATTTATTTGTTGACACTGTGTGGGCCACTCTAATAGCATTGCTCTTTGTCAAACTACCATTTGTGTTATTATTAATATTACACAGTAAGATTGGACACCCTTTGTTAATGGCTTAAAGTAGCTGATAAGAAGTGACTGGTGGCAGTAATAACTGCCTTATTGTCTGGGAAGAAGGGGACATTGCTAGTAAACCTGTGCCAGCCTTTCCCAGGTGTGTGTGCATGTGTGTGTGTGTGTGTGTGTGTGTGTGTGTGTGTGTGTGTGTGTGTGTGTGTGTGTGTGTTTAAATCAGACCCTACACAAAGAAGCACTGGTTGGACAGAGAGGATGCTGGGGGTCTTGGCTTGGTCACTCAACTGAGATCTCAACTGTATAGCTGTGCCAGTGGGGAGTCTTGTTGGGGATCTGGAGGAAGAATGAGAAACCAGCCCCGGATTGATTGTGGTCTCTGTGTGCCCTTAAGGGAAATTGCACTCGATGCAGAGAGTTAAATCTGGAAATACTGTGTGTGTGTGTGTGTGTGTGTGTGTGTGTGTGTGTGTGTGTGTGTGTGTGTGTGTGTGTGTGTGTGTGTGTGTGTGTGTGTGTACTTCTCATCCTCCCAGTGAATGTTGCCCCACTGTTGCTAATGGTGAGGATTGAGGCTCCTTAATTACTGGTCCAGTGGTGGGGTGTCACATCCACAACAGCAGGCTATCAGTTTGTCTCAACACAGGTGGGTAACTCTGCTGTGGCCAAAGTTGGTTCCACAGACTATTCATCTTTTTCACTGAATCCCAGCTATGGATTGTGGGACTGTGGGTTAACGTGCTCTGCAGCTGTTGGCTTCCCTGGGCAAGGGAGTGCCACTGTTGTCGATTTTGGGAGAAGGCGCAGTGAAGGTGCACCTGTTTAGTCAGAATGTTGTGCCCATCCCCCTGGAATCTGTTGCTTACATTATTAATCCTGTTTGCCCCAAGTTTCCTGTCAGAAAGAAACATAATCGTCTCCTGCACCAGTTTCACTAGATGGGGTAGTTTATTAAGTTTGGCTAAATGTCTTGTACATTCTGTTGACCCTTCTTATCTGGTGGTTTCCGGTAAAAGAAAAAGGAATTCCTGTTTTTTTAAGAGATTCAAGAAACTGAATTTGGAAAAGAATGTGATAGATACAGGTTTTTCTCCTCAGGTATCTGATTCAGACTCAGAGGAGAGCATGTTGCCTGAATCTGCCTGTTAAGGATTTTTTTTTCTCTGAGGCAGTTTCCAGAATATGCCAGTGTTTCAATTGGAGAAAATACTGTAACTGTTGCAGGTGGAATTCTCTGAGCCCCCCCCCCCCTAGTGCTTTGTCATGATTACAAGATGTATTTGTCACAGCCTGTAGTTTCCCTGGTAGCCAGCCTGTTGTACCTGAGAAAGCAGATAAAATATAGTCATCCCAGACCCGACCCAGCAGCTATAGCTTTAGTCAATCCAGCTGCTGCCAAAAATTTGTTAATTCTAATTTTTCCCCTTCTGGTAAGGATGGTAAAACAATTGATAAGTTTGGGTAAAATGTGTATGCTTCTGCAACTTTAATTTTTAGAAATTTGAATGGTTAGGCTCATATGTTAAAGTTTATTCTGATTAATTGTGAAAGTATGAAGGACATTTTATCTGTATTTCTCTACTGTGAGGAAAAATATGCTTTATCTAGTTTAGTTTCTTCAGTTTATCAGGTCAATACTCATTTAAAGTATGTTTATGACTCGGTAGATAATACATTCATTGCTGTTGTCACTTGTACTGTGTTGAGGAGTTTTGCCTGCTTGCATTCTCTGAATTTCCCAGAAGATGTAAAAATGAGATGTTAAATTCTCCTTTGGATCGAGATTTAGTTTGAGTCCTTTGCAGAGGTTGTCAAGAATGTGATGAGAGAGCTAAGCTGGTGCAAAGAATCCCTCAGATTTTTCAGCCCGCCTCTTCCAAATTTTCCAAGGGATTTTTCTGCTCCCTCATTCATTTTTGCAGTACACACGCTAAACAGTGTCAGAAAAATGCTCGTAAACAGACATTTAAAAAAAAAAAAAAACAATGACAAGGAATTTCCCAAAAGAAAGCAGGATCCCTCCCAGAATAAAGAACAGTTAAATAAGGTAGAATAACTACATGAGGGATGTTGTCCCACCCAGGCAGTCTCTTATCTGTTCCAGAAAGTCTGAATCTTCATTTCTGTCTTTCGCAACAAACTGTTTCAGACAAAAGGGTTACATACAGCGCATGCTATCTCAGGGGGTAGTAGAAACAGTTCCTCCTTCCCAGTTGGGAAAATCTTTTTTTATTCAGGAATGTTTTTGATGGCAAAGAAAGGAATTACCTAGAGACCAATTCTGGACCTTACTTTCCTAAACCAATATGTGATGGTGCCCAAGTTCAAAATGCTTTCACTTCACAACTTGTTACCCTTTCTTCCATATTTGATATTTTTGGTAACCTTAGATTTAAAAGATGCTTATCCTGATGTTCCTGTTCATACAGACGTCAGACGTTTCTTAATATTTTATGTGGCTGGATCACATTTTCAGTTTTCTGCCTTACCTTTTGAGCTACCCACTGCTCTGAGTGTTTGCAAACTTTCTAGCTCCTGTTACAGTAAATTGCAGGCTACATGGTATCTACATTTTTCCATATTAAGACAACTTACTTGTCTTTGTAGCATCTTTTTCAGTGTCAAAAATCTCTCACTTGGGTGTGAGATCTACTATGCAAGCTCCAATTCCAAGAAAATATTCAAAGTTGACTACATCACACTGGATTGTATTCATGGGGTGACTGCTAGACACCTCAGTACAAAGAGCTTTTCTTCCACTGGAAAAATTAGATCAATTTCAGGTGTTTCCACTCAGACCTCAAGTCACTGTGAGGGAATACCTCAGGAATCCATGTCTTATGGCATCTGTGATTCTCATGATACATTTTGCAAGACTCCACAAGAGAAAGATACAGTGGTATCTGAAGTTTCTTTGATCCCAACACCAACACCCATTATCTTTTCATATTCCATTTCTGGGGTGTGAGAGTGAGGAAATCACTTAGTGAAGACATCAGCTATCGCTGAATCCACGTCTTTGCTCCTGCTCCAAAGCAGTCAGTCACCACAGACGCTACAGACTTTGCTTAGGGAGCAGATTCAAGGGAATAAAGGTGCAAGGTATCTGGACAGCAAAGAAGGTTCCATTTCTGGGGTTTGTGAGCAAAAAAAATCACTTAGTGAAGCCATTACATATCGCTGAATCCAGGTCTCTGCTCCTGCTCCAAAGCAGTGAGTCACTACAAACTTTACTTAGGGAGCAGATTCAAGGGGATAAAGGTGCAAGGTATCTGGACAGTAATGAAAGCTGCAAGCACATTAATATAAAAAGAGTTGCTTGCTCTCATCAAAACACTCAACTTTTTGAATAACCTCTGAGCCCCAGGACCACTTCAAGTTGTTATAGACAATACCACAATGATGTGGTACATAAACAGACAAGGAGGAACCAGAACTTACTGGCTATGCAGAGGAGCCATGTTAGCGTTGGATATAGCTTATCAGTATAATCTCACTCTGCAGGCTTCCTACCTTCCATCAGAGCAAAATTGTGTGGTAGATAAGATGAGTAGGACAAAGGCAGACCCTCATGAATTGAGACTAGATCAGGGGGGGTCTTCCAAGACTCGACCCATCTGTGAGGAGTTTGTCAAGTATAGCTGCAACTTGCTCCTAGTACTTTCATTTATCCTGTATAAAATCTTTCTTAAACTTACTTTTCTGCATTCATCCTCAATTTGAACACCCTCTATTTGTAATTAATTGCGTATTGTTGTTACTGTAAAAATATGCTAATGCTATTATTATTTTTCTCTGAGCTAAATCTGTATCTCTGTTTTTTAATGTGTATTAATGTTTTGACTTGGAGCTCTTCTCCCCGGGCCTCTGCTGAAAATGGACATATATCCAGTTGGACCAGCTCGGTCAACAAATGTAAAATAAAAAAAAAAGAAAGAAAAGTAGACCTTTTTGCCTCCTCTCTAAACGATAAGCTAGCAAAATTATTCTTCAGAACTCCATGAATGAAGGCTTGGAAGTCAGGTAACTTTTCTTTAACTTGGACAGGAATGTTCCTATATGTTTTTCCATGCTTCCCACTGATATCCAGGGTACTTTTGAAGATTCAGAAGGAAACTCCCATAATCATTGTGGTGACCCCCTTCTGGCCCGTGCCACGGTGGTTATCCCTTATTTATTGATTGATTGATATTTGTTTACCAGGATAGCCCACTGGGTCAAGAAGAGCCCATTTTCAATGGGGGCCCAGGTAGAAAAGCTCCACAGAAAACATATACAAAGCATAAAAAATAAGCATTATTACAAGGTTAAACATTCAGAGGAAAAATAAACAAAATATAATCTATTACATAGTAAAGTACCACAGAAAACCTGTACATTGCTAGGGCCTCACAGACTGGATCTACTCACACAAGAGCAAGGGTGTTAGATACATCCCAACCCAAGCAACTTCCACTGGCTGCCTGGATGATAGAGTCTTAATACGTTTTAGGCACCTATTTACTGAGGATATGCAGCAAATACATGGAAAATGTATATAAAAAATGGGAAAAGTTTTCTAGCTGGTGACAGCAACATAACCATCCAGTCAAGGCTAGTTTTTCTCTGTTTTTTTAATATTTATGTGAGTTACTTTCTAGTAGCCTTTCTTACTCTTTTATCAAGGTTAATTTGTCAGCCATTTCAGTATGCCTGCCCGTGGATCAAGGCATCCTCATGTCAATATGAGTTGGAAGGGGTATTGTTTGAGACCTGCAAGAAAATCAGTGGCTCCTCCTTGTGATCTTAATTTTGGTTCAGAGAGGCTAACATAAAAACTGTGTTTGAACCAGCTCATCTGGCTCGCATGATGTTTTTAACATGGAAGATGGTTTTAATGATTACTCTGATCTCTGTAAAAAAGAGTATCTGAGTTGTAAGCTCTTATGATGGGTCAGTGTTATCTCATTTTCCATAGAGAAAGGGTTTCTTTGAGAATTAATACTTCTTTTATGCCTGAAGTGGCGTCCATATATACTTGTAAGACAAACTATCCACCATCCTTTGCTCTTTATAAAAATGAGGGAGAAATAGATAATTCATACCTTGGATGTCCACAGAAAGCTCAGGCACTATCTCAACAGAACAAAATCTTTTGACACTTCTGATAAGTTACGGTCCTTGTCCAAGTCTAGATCAGGTATTACTAGGAGCATTCTCCAGAGGCTCCTGGACCCTTCCCTTTTCACTTCCTAGTTGTTCTAAGCTATGGTACTGTACCCATGCAGCTTAGACTGCTGCAGCAGTGATCAGTATAATGAACATAGTAGGTTGTTAAGTAAACTTACCGTAGCAGTAGATGTTTGAAAGATCATTGCTGCAGTAACCACTCACGCTCTCTCCATCCCCCTTGTTTTTTTTTTGTTTGTTTTTTATGCCAGGGTATGGACTTTTTTATTCCTAGCAGTGCCCTTTCAGGAATCTGCATCCCTGTCTCAGTTGTCATAAAAGCTCTAAAGAACTTGGTGCCTAAATCTTTTAGTTAGCTCAGCCCCTGACTGTACCCCATCATGCATCTCCACATCCCTGATTAAGTCTGACTGCAAATCAGTTACCTTCTATGCCAGGTTTGGATGTGTGGAAGATGGCCTGAAGCTTTGCAAGCTGGTCTGTTGTTATATTGCAGGCAGGATGTAACCCATATAGTGTAAGCTACAGCAGCAGTGCTTATTTGAATATCTAATGTTATGGTAAGTTTACTTACACAGTTGTACTTTTTAGGATCATAGGAAGTTACCAGACTAATGACCCTAGGGCCCTTACAGGCCTAACCAATCCTTAGTTCCACAATCAACGCCTATTGTCCCTGTCCAAGAGGGACACAGGTGGAACCCCTGGGTTGAATTTATGGTTACCCATCCAGTCATCCAGATTGCGTTTCCAATTAGGTACTCTGTTTGACATGAAGTGGGAGTCTGTTCCAAAGGTGTGGTAACCTCTGGGAGACAAATCTGCCCCTCCAGCAGGTTCTTTTAATGTTACATACCAGGTTAAGGTCTTTAGAGTGAGTAACCCGTGTACCATTTGACTTGCGGATATGTAGCATTTCCAGTAAAGAAGGGTCAAAGATTGCCTCTGAGTAGTCTGTATGAAACAGAATAAAGCGACAGTGATTTAAGATGATCCACGTAGGACAGATGCTGAAGACATTGAATTCTCCTTGTAAGGAAGCCTCGAGTTCTCTCCAGTTTGTGCAGGTGCTTGGAAAGGTACATACCAAAAAGGGAGTTGTACTCAATTATTGGTCTGATGCGGGATGAGTACAGGGAGATTATAATTTATTTTTTTCTGGAGGCAAGCCCTTACTTTTGAGATGAGCAGTATAGAATGCCCTTCTTACCACTGTGGAAACATGGTGATCAAAGTAAGGTTTCTGTCAACCTGTGTGCCTGGGCCTCTCACCACTGAGTGCATAGTTGGGGTATTGCTTTGATGTGGTAGTTAGCAGAAGCATCACTCTTACCAATAGGGATGATAATACAATTTTGCATTGGGTTTAAGGCTATGACTTTGGCACCAATCATTTATTTATGTAACACCCTCTTGTAGGATGTTGACATCATTTGGAGAGTCTATGACCACTCCCAGTTTGCAGTCATCAGTAAACTTTGTCAGCCACAGACCTTCATTTTTGCTTGTATTTCGGTGTAATAGATTACAAACAGTAGGTGTCCCTGGACTGATCCCTGTGGAGCACCACTGGTTAAAGGTCTGCTGTTGGAGGTGGATTCCCCTATTTAGAGTATATGTTTTCCATCAGAGAGCCATTTAGTGACCCTTCTAATGATATAAGGGCTTATACCTAGCTGGGTAAGTTTGTCAATGATGCCTAAGTGGGGAATAGTTTCAAAAGCCTAGGCTAAGTCTAGATAGGATGTATGCACAGATTTCCCCTCCTCCAGGGCCTTTGTGAGTGTCTCGAAGATGTCCACTGAGTTTAACAGGCATGATCTCCCCTTTGACAAATCCAGAGTGAGTAGGGTCATGTGTTTGAAGATTCCCTATGTGAAGATTGGGGGAAGATGGGCGAAGGCTGCCAGCCTAGACAAATAGAATTTGATACATAATTCTATCATTTGTAAATGTAAATGTAAAATACAGGCTTGTTTCTTAAATAAAAGAAAACACTATAAAATGTTGTACTTCAAGATTCTAGCAACATTGCCATCTGCTGTAAGGAAAACTAAGCCAAGTATTTCACATCTGTTCTTTTGAAGTTAAAATTATGTCTTGTATACCCTTTTGATCTAGATAGTGGTGCCAAAGAGGCTAGCTGAACACATTCTTTCTATTGTTTTAACTTCAGGAATAATTACTAGAGTGTACATGTGAAATGTCTTTTATTGTTGGAGTTTCCTGAGCAGGTGTTAGATTGTTAAATAATGTAGCCTGTTGGCCTGGAAACTCCAGACTAAGTGTATGTGTATACTGGGAAAACCTAAGTGTCAAAATGATGTAGTCTGGGAGGGCCCAGTAGAGATGTTTGTTAGTCAGTTTAAAAACTCTTGTTCAGAGAGAGACTGCAAGCATTTTGATCTTGATATCACACTCTCATCACTGCCTTATGCTCTCTTTATGTAAGTAGTATCTTAGAAGTATGTTTTCTTGTAGTAATAACTAGGAAATTAGAAGGAAGTTAGACTAAGTGTTTTTCTGTTATATCAGAACTTTCCTACTGTATTGTTTTAAGTTTCTGTGTGATCTCTGAACTCGTGAATGGTGCTGTGGTGTAGTAGTATTGTCTTGTGTTTTTAATTATTTATTATTAAATATTTTAAAACCCTTTACCTGTGGCTGGTTTGTGTAGAGATAAGTAAGCTGTAGATTACATTGCATGCTTATAAGTGATCCTGTAATAAGCCCTTCCAATAAGCCTTGATTACTTAGTCACACTTACCAATTGGATAATAATATTGCACAGTAATAATTGGACACCCTTTTAAGGACATTTGGGTAGCTGATAAGTATTAGCTGGTGGTGGCAGTAATTACTACCGTATAGTCTGGGTAAAAGGGGCACAGCTGGAGAATCTCTGTCAGCCTTTCCCAGGATTGTCTGTGAAGTTGTATAAATACTTATCTCAAAGTGTGTGTGTTTGTGTCAGCTACTTGGGCAGGGACACGAAGCACTGGTTGGACAGAGAGGGTACTGGAGGTTAGCTTGACAGCTAGGCTGAGATCTGGACCCTATAACTGTGCCAGTGTGGAATCTTATTGGGGACCTGGGGAGCAAGGGAGCAACCAGCCCCAGACTGACTGTGATCTCTGTGTGCACTTAAGGGAAGTTGTACTTTACTGTTTGTATTTGTTATCCTTTCCTCTCTTAAGAGACACCCTCCCATGTTAAAACCAATTTCCATGTTCGACAAAAGTGCAGTCAACGGAGTTTGCTTCCAACATATGATAGTAAGCCCCTATATATATATATATATATATATATATATATATATATATATATATATACATACATATATATATATATAAATGTAGTACCACTTTTCTCTGTGACTTAATTTTTATAGCTATACATACATACATACATACATACATATAAACACACCCCCACTGGACTAACTTGGAGATCAAAGTCATACTTAACAAATACAACTACTACTGAATCGTTTTCTACTGATCTCCATTGGTATCTCCCTAACATAATGGAAATTAATACCATTGAGGGGTTAGGTAACAACCAAATTGTTGTCCTGATAGAAGATACCAATTACTCAAGCACTGACTGACACACTTACATTTCTAAAAATGGATATGCTCTGCATTTTGTAGACCTTTTAAATACCAGTGCACTGGAGAAAATTGTACAACTACCTACTAGAGGCACTGTTGTCCTTCACCTGATCCTTACCAGCCTGACCCCTGCCTGTACCGCAACATGCATCTCCACATTCCTGATTAAGTCTGACCACAAATCAGTTACTTTTCTCTGTCAGGTTTAATGATACTACCCCCACTACCAAATGAAATCATTCTCCACTTCAGTCTATAGATGACCTATGCAGAATTCCCAATGATCCCAGGAAAATGGACCCAACTAAAAGGGCTGCCACATTCACCTCCAGGTTTTCTTATCATCTGGTCAGCTGTTTAGTGAAGTCTGTACCTGTCCATATATTAATGAACTGTAGAACAACAGAAGGAAAATAAAAAGTAAGAAATCCCCTACCTCTAGATCTCACTGAAACATACCAGCAAGATAACTTAAGAGCACTATTAAAAAACGTAAAGCACAGTTCAGTCGTAAGGATGCCACATATAACAAACGAAAGCACAAATCTTTCTTCAGTTATATCAGGAACTTAAGGAATAATGTTCAACATTGCACTCAGCTCATGTGCAACATCACAAATTCCAATCCCAATGGTATAGCTGATACATTAACAGACAAATTTACTGCTGACGTTAACCCAGCTACCCACATTGTTGTACCCATTATCCCTAAAAATTTAGTTTCCCATATAATCATCTTGGAACAAATCTTAGAATCCATAATGTTTCAGTGGGAAGAGATATCATACCAGGCCGCATTCTTATCATTGCCAACTATACATTGTAAGAGGTGCTATTAAAACTGGTCAACCTCAGCCTGCCAAAGGGTTTGTTTCAGATGCTTGGAAAACAGCCAGTGTGACTCCTCTACACAAAAGTGACCACTCTACAGACCCAAGTAATTATAGGCTCATCAGCCTCACCAGCTATGTGTGCAAAAGTCATATAAGGCTTTTGATACTACTCCCCATACTGGTATTATTGAAAAGATAGACAAACTTAATGTAAACACCTACACTGTCTGGTGTTACCCTCTCTGAATATAAAATTGTAACCTTCTCACCCTTACTCATGTGTGCTTACCCTAACAACAACCCTACCCCTGCCCCTAACCACTTGTACTCGTTACCTTACTAAAACACTTTCCCTAGCAGCACTACTATTCAGATGATACATGATTTGTGCTTTGTAGCTAGGGTTTACTGATGTAAGGCTTTTTTTTTTAGTTGCAGAGAAATATTCAGTGTTTTGTGACTCACTGTTAATGCTATTCTTTGTTTTGTGCATCCTCTCTTTTGTGTTTAACTATTTGAGGTTCTCTCTTTTGTGTATTCAACCTTTCATTTTACATACATCCAAAAAGAATAAAGCTAGTGCTTAGCCAAATCCCAGTTCAGCAAATAAATAAATCAGCAAACCAAAAACGTCACTGGGAACTGCTGCTGTACAAATGCTGTAAAACGTTTATTAAAACACAAAACAAACCAAAAAGTATCAAAGTGAGCGCTTTCGGGCTAGGCCCTTCTTCAGACAAAGTGCTTCTCACAAACATCACATTTTAAAATGAACATACACCAATCACTCTTCAGTAAAAAACCCCACCCTGTTTTGATTGTTAGCTGAAACTAACAAGTCATCATTAAAAACACATTGCCACTACTCTTACTTAATAAAAAGTATGCCTACTTTTAAGTGTTGGCTTCAGAGGCACCATATCATTCAGCCCAGGTAGAATATGGGCTGTTAAATCTAAAATCCACTTTGATTCTATGGTTTCTGTCTTTAACCTAATGTCACCCCCTCTCTTATTAATGAATACATTGGCTATCACCCTAAATTTAAATCTATGTGTGGGATTATCCTTTACATGATTATATAGCGCATTGTGCTCATCACAGTTCCTAATTGACGAAATGTGCTGTAGTATCCTGACCTTAAGCATGTTGTTGGTTTTACCAACATAATATCCTGAGCATAACGTGCAATCAGCCAAATACACCACATTAATGGTCCTACAGGTAGCTCTCCTTTAAAATGAAAACTCTTCCCTGTGGAAGGATGTACAAATACTGTCTCCCTATTAATATGTTCACAAGCCTTACAGCCCCCACATGGGACAGTACCCAGTGACCTAGGTAGGCATGTGACCTCATTGTTTCCCCTATCGTGACAGAGTATATCCTTCAGGTTCTTATTCCTCTTATAACTAAATTGTGGAAAGTCCCCTACTATATCACTCAAGTTTCTGTCACTAGTGATAATGTTCCAATTCCTCTTGATGATGTCACACACCCCTTTGACATTACTGCCATATGTTAGTGTTATCCTAGGTATAGTTTCCTTCTTCCTACCTTTAATCCGGTGACCATTATGATTACTATAATTACTTCCTAGGCTCGTCGTAACATCAAGCCATGGTCTATATTTACCTTGCCTGTTCGCAGTACCTCTTGCTACTGATGTTTCCACTAGCTCACATCTATACCCTCTTTCTTGGAAACATTCTTTCAAGTCATCTATCTCTCTCTCAAAATGTTCATCCTGTCGACTGATCCTAGAGATCCTGCCAACCTGCCCCTCCACTATGTTGGAAAAGGTATATCTAGGGTGCATGCTGTCAAATGAGAGCAAAGAATTCTTCCAACTCTCTTTTCGATATAATCTAGAACTAAAGCCTACGGGTGTAAGTTCTACTGTGACATCCAAGAAGTCCAGAGCTTCACATGAGCTCTTGATATCAAACTTCAAGAAGGATGTGGTAGAGTGTAAATATTCCATAAAAGTATTTAGCCTTTGTTCACCCCCCTTCCAGGCAATAAAGATATTGTCTACAAAACGTAGATAAACCCCTATATGTGGACTCCAATCTCTGTGGTTTAAAACATGTTTCTTTTCCCAGAAGGAGAGAACTAGGTTGGCGTAGGAATTTGCACAGGGGGTACCCATGGCTACCCCCTGTACTTGCCTAAACACTGATCCATTGCTCAAGAAGATGTTATTCTCCAAGACCAGTTTCAGTGACTCTTCTATGAGAAAAAGTTCTTTCTCTACAACACCCACATCCTTCAGAATCCCTACACAGGCTGCTATGCCATACTCATTGCCTATTACTGTGAACAAACTATTTACATCTAGGCTTACCAACATAGTGCCCTCCTGGCTACCTTCCCTGTTCATTTCACCCAAAACTCTAAGGAAATGTGCAGTGTCCTTCAGAACATTGTTCATACGATCTACGTAAGGTCTAAGTGTGCACTCCAACCATATTGACAAATGCTCCGTGACCCACCCCCTTCCCGAAACTATGGGTCTAAGGGGTGGGTTTGTCAATGATTTGTGCACCTTGGGTAGGGCCTTGAACACATGAATGACTGGTTTATCCACATGAAAGAATTCCATGAGGTCTTGAGTGATATACATGTTAGTATACAACCATTTAATCCGTCCATGTACCTTACTAATAATGTTCCTGACCTCTACTGGATTCAATAAATGATATACATCTTTGTCTGCCAACAATCCAGATAATTTCATGTTATACCAGTCAGTGTCAAGGACCACTACAGCCCCTCCTTTATCTGCCATCTTTATTGTTAAATCTTTGTTCTTACTAAGATTCTCTAGGGCCCGTCTTTGCTCAGGGTTCAGATTGTAAAAACGATCTTTTCCTTTTTCTTGCATAAACAAAAACAAATCATTTTCACATTTATTAATGAATAAACTAAGTGCGGGTGAAAAAGGTGGAACATAACTACTAGGCTGACGTAAGCCCACACTAGGACCCTGTGTCCCTCCATAGATTTTGTTCAGCATAACCCTCCGACAATACAACATCAAATCCAATACTACATTGCTATATATACAAGCTTTGCTTGGTACAAACGTCATCCCTTTGTTTAAAACATAAATTTCAGCTTCACTCAGTACATATTTAGATAAATTAAATACAATATCATAAACAGAATTACTTGCAGTCAATTCAAAGTTCTCCTCTTGTTCACTGAGTCCCTGTCGTCGCTCCGCGACCGCTTCCATGGACCCTTCTTCCTCACATTCGTAGGCAGCATGCCCAAAAAATAATTCTGTCTTGGAGCCATTTTCGGACGCGCTCCCAAACCTCCTGAACTGGATGGTAAGTCCAAGGAGCCAATGGCTTCATCTGTGGCATTCTGTAGGTTTACCAAAGGGACTCCTGCCCCTGTTCTTGTTGTTATCCCTTCCTCAATAGGGCTTCCCTTATCACACCCAACGTCTGCTGTCTCCTCAAGCCTAGATGGTTCTGTGCTCTTATTTCCTAAAACACTGGCACTAACCAGCGTCGATTGTTGTGCTGAGCTCAGGATCCCTGCAACGCCATCAACAACTGTGGTGTCTTCTCTAGCCACAGGCCGCTCATCTGATGCAATGTCAACTGGGACTGTTGTTATTGGACGTATCTTCCTGTTCAACGTCAACCGTCTGCATCGTTCTCCTGTTGTTGTTGTAGATACTCCACTGGGTCTCTGTGCCCTCCAAGTAGCGTTCGAAGCCCGAGGGGTATTCTTCGGCCACACGAAGATATTGCCCCTCGAGAAATCTTCATAATCCCTTTTCAGCTTTCCCATCTTCGTAGTTTTTAGTTTCTCATCATTGTCCATGAGCCCTCGATGTAGCTGTTCCAGCCGAGATTCATGATACGGCTCACGGAACTCTTTGGACAATTTCTGCCTTATGTTAAACACCTCCCGTTTCAGTTCCTCAGTCTCTGGTAGGAAAAAAGTCAAAAGTAATTCTATGTATTGAAAACTTGTGTTTAAATTAATAGCCTGCCATTTTGCTAATAGCTCTGGGTACCTGTCCCCTTGAGTAGGCATGCACAATATGCGCATACCTCTCGGAACAATACCATAATCCAGGCAAGCCTCCAAATGGTAGGCTTGCCATTGTAGTCGTTGCAGTCTCATGGCCTTAAAGTTCAGATCTCGAACTAGGTCCTCAAAAGTTCTGTCCATCGCTAATGGTTTTGAGACCTCCTCCATCCTGTTCCTCAAAACAGAAAAACCCAAATTCAAAAGGGGGTTCTTCTGCGTTGTCAGTTTATCAGTACACCAAGTTCCAGATAAAGGCTCACCGCTGCCTGTTTCCATAGTAGTTCTTGAGCCATTTGCTGTTATATCTCCTTCAGCAGCATGCATAGCACAATAAGCCAAATGTGATCAAATCAAAAAAGAATAAAGCTAGTGCTTAGCCAAATCCCAGTTCAGCAAAGAAATAAATCAGCAAACCAAAAACGTCACTGGGAACTGCTGCTGTACAAATGCTGTAAAACGTTTATTAAAACACAAAACAAACCAAAAAGTATCAAAGTGAGCGCTTTCGGGCTAGGCCCTTCTTCAGACATAGTGCTTCTCACAAACATCACATTTTAAAATGAACATATACCAATCACTCTTCAGTAAAAAACCCCACCCTGTTTTGATTGTTAGCTGAAACTAACAAGTCATCATTAAAAACACATTGCCACTACTCTTACTTAATAAAAAGTACGCCTACTTTTAAGTGTTGGCTTCAGAGGCACCATATCATTCAGCCCAGGTAGAATATGGGCTGTTAAATCTAAAATCCACTTTGATTCTATGGTTTCTGTCTTTAACCTAATGTCACCCCTCTCTTATTAATGAATACATTGGCTATCACCCTAAATTTAAATCTATGTGTGGGATTATCCTTTACATGATTATATAGCGCATTTTGCTCATCACAGTTCCTAATTGACGAAATGTGCTGTAGTATCCTGACCTTAAGCATGTTGTTGGTTTTACCAACATAATATCCTGAGCATAACGTGCAATCAGCCAAATACACCACATTAATGGTCCTACAGGTAGCTCTCCCTTTAAAATGAAAACTCTTCCCTGTGGAAGGATGTACAAATACTGTCTCCCTATTAATATGTTCACAAGCCTTACAGCCCCCACATGGGACAGTACCCAGTGACCTAGGTAGGCATGTGACCTCATTGTTTCCCTATCGTGACAGAGTATATCCTTCAGGTTCTTATTCCTCTTATAACTAAATTGTGGAAAGTCCCCTACTATATCACTCAAGTTTCTGTCACTAGTGATAATGTTCCAATTCCTCTTGATGATGTCACACACCCCTTTGACATTACTGCCATATGTTAGTGTTATCCTAGGTATAGTTTCCTTCTTCCTACCTTTAATCTGGTGACCATTATGATTACTATAATTACTTCCTAGGCTCGTCGTAACATCAAGCCATGGTCTATATTTACCTTGCCTGTTCGCAGTACCTCTTGCTACTGCTGTTTCCAGTAGCTCACATCTATACCCTCTTTCTTGGAAACATTCTTTCGAGTCATCTATCTCTCTCTCAAAATGTTCATCCTGTCGACTGATCCTAGAGATCCTGCCAACCTGCCCCTCCACTATGTTGGAAAAGGTATATCTAGGGTGCATGCTGTCAAATGAGAGCAAAGAATTCTTCCAACTCTCTTTTCTTACTCATGTGTGCTTACCCTAACAACAACCCTACCCCTGCCCCTAACCACTTGTACTCGTTACCTTACTAAAACACTTTCCCTAGCAGCACTACTATTCAGATGATACATGATTTGTGCTTTGTAGCTAGGGTTTACTGATGTAAGGCTTTTTTTTTTAGTTGCAGAGAAATATTCAGTGTTTTGTGACTCACTGTTAATGCTATTCTTTGTTTTGTGCATCCTCTCTTTTGTGTTTAACTATTTGAGGTTCTCTCTTTTGTGTATTCAACCTTTCATTTTACATACATGTATGTGTATATATTGTAGGTGTAATTCTTGCATTTATATGGTGATTAGATGGGCAAAAGTGATCGAATATGAAAAAAGTCTGAAATTGCTGGTGTTAACATGTATGAGATCACAGAATAGTGGGGATTAGTTATTTTCCCATCCCCACTGTAGTATGATCTTGGAGATGGTGCTTATTAGTAGCATTGGGATCCCCCCCTGCAAAGAGCGAAGTTTAACAATTTGCTTTTCAATATGTTTCTTTTTACATGCGCGCAAGTACTTCCGTTTTAGACACACTTGTTTGAGTACTTTCCTTAGTTTTGTGTTTTTTTACACATTTGGTAAACTCGGATATTTGCATTTATACACACACACACTGTGTATGTATGTATGTATGTGTGTGTGTGTGTCTATGTATATGTGTGTATATATATATATATATATATATATATCTGTATGAAATACACATATGTATTTGTATTTTTGCGTATGTTTGTTATACGTTAAATGAAGCAGCATGCTTTAATGATGATAGTGAGGAGTAAGGATAAGGAGGACAAATGAGTCTGAGGGTACAGTGGCCAAAATGTACATCAAGTATTGTGAATTGGCACAAGCTGTAGGTCACCAGTTGGTAGAATATTAGATAATGACGACCATTTAAACAGCACAAGTACTTTGGAGTATGGATTGATCCATCATCTTGACTGTTAGTAAGGTTTTTGAGTCAGCTTAAGCCAAGTTACACATGCACCAGTTTTCTTATTTATGTGTCTAGAAGGTTCATAGCCATTAGAATTTTCATGCCAAAGTTGGTGTGTGCACAACAACTCAGTTGTGTCACTTGTGTGCAGTATACTGGGAATACTCCAAATTGTGGTGAATATTTATATCCATTTCAAAAGTTAGAGAGCATTATTGTCTTTCCCTGAAAAAAGCAAGACTCGAGTCTCATTATTGCCTGAGCCACAATGATGCTTGTTTCAGAAGCATTCAAACTTCATCTAGAATACCGTTCTCCACTACTATAGCTTATGGAAACTGAAGACAACATTATGCTGTTACATCTCAGCAGCAGGGGTCCTTAAGACTGAAATAGCCAGCATCTGGTTTAGTGCTCCCTTTCTTAGGACATGCATAGGAGATATGATAGTGGTAGATTTGTAGGTTAACATTGGAAGGGGGTGGCCTTAAAGGTACCTTCCCTTGTGGAAGGTGTTCCTGTTGTAATTTTGTGGTTAGGCTGTTCCTAAATATTAATGAAAAAAAATATAAGACACAAAATATTTTTAGATGTGACACTGAGGGGCATTCAAAGTTAGAATTTTAGAACATATTAGGGACATAAAGAAATGAAAGATGGCAAGCCTAGTAGCTGCAAATTTTAAAGAATTTTAAAGAACATCATGTTAGTAATGTGGAAGGACTTCAGGTAAGTGTATTAGAACAGGATAAGGTGGATAGGTTCCGTACTTCTCTTTTGAAGCTTACATTGTTTCAAAAATAATCTATTTTATATTAAAGTATGAAACTTTAATCACTAAGGGACTTAATACAGAATTTAATTGGAGGGTTTTAATTGGGTAAATGTTTTGTAATGATACAATTGCTTTAGTTAATTTATTGAATAATTAGGGGAAATTGTTTTGTATATAAAGGATGTGTGTTATTTGTGTTTGTTATACTCTGAAAAGGCTTTTTAGCCGAAGCACCAAGAGATTTTATCTGTATAAAATATTACTGTTTAGAAAACTGCTTGGTGGATTCTTGGTTGTGTGTGATCTGTTGTTGCTGGATCTGATATTTGGTTCTACTGTGATCTCTAACTAGAGCCTAGGTAGTATCTGGAAGGTTCAGAAAGGGTTATAGTGACTGTTCTCCTCTTAGAAGGGGCTGAGGTAAGATAGCCAAGGATCTGATTTCATTTCAGTCATGGTCAAGGTCACAGAAATGGAAGTTGATTGATTTTGTGACAGGAAAAGGTAAGAGGACAATGATCATCTTGAAACTCACAAACTAAGAAACGAAAACAAACGAACTGAATAGAAAACTGAGCACGATAAAAGAGGCACACACGCAATGATAATCTTGAGTTTATGGCTAGAAGAGCCTGTCATGTTGTTTTATTTATTTATTTATTTATTTGTTTGTTTATTTGCTTATTTATTGGCATTTGCTTACCTGGTTAGTCTGACTGTGCATAAAAAAGACTTCTTTTCAGGGGAGGCCTAGGGAGAAAAAACTTTACTTCAAAAATACAATTTACATTTAAGAAAAATTAATTTGTTGCAGCTTTAATAATGAAGTTATGATGGTGTTTAAGATCAAGACCCTGTGGACATTTTCTGCCTAGAATTCATTCAGTCCTTCAACATTTGTCCCCCACTTGAGGTTGATATCCAAAATTGGAAAGATAGTGTGGGTCCCAGCATAACAAAATAGAGAATGGGCTGTGTAGGAAGAACTTGGGAGTTTTTTTTTTCTTGTGCTATGCATCCACCTACTCTTTCTTTTGAGAGTCATTGCTGTTGTCATATATCTAGACTGGCAGTCTGATTTTCTTACATGCACTTACCATTCTGCAGTTACACCATAACTAGTGAACAAGGGGTAAGCATGCAGTGGATCCATCATAGCAATGTTGTTTGCCCATATGGAAGATGTTATTCCTTAGATGACTCTCTCCTTTTGTCATGTTAAGTATTAATTTAATGGTGGTGGACAAGATAGACACCCATTATGTGCTGTTTGCCTGTGTTCTTCATTTACACTGCTGTAATAGCCTTCAGGTTATATGGGCTGCAACTTGCCTAAGATACAGCAACTGAACAGCTTGCCAAAGCTCTGATTACCTCTCACACTTCCATTCTAACTTCTCATCAATCAGCCCTGTGGAGGGAAAATCAGCTGTCAGAGTGGAAAATCTTCAGTGCTTTCTTGCTGCCTTATGAAAAATCAGATCACTGGCTTTACAAGCTCACCAGCCGGTCTTTCAGCTCCTTTCTGGCAAATAAGTCCCATTTGCTGAAACCCTTTGGTTCCATACATCCATACAGAAAACATTTATTTTTCAATGTGTTTAGTATATGCATGTATGTGTGTGTGTGTATATGTATATATATATATATATATATATATATATATCTATATCTATATCTATATATATATATATGTGTGTGTGTGTGTGTGTGTATGGGTATGTATCCGTTCACCTAAAACTTATTTCACCAAGACCAAATCACCTAAAGTTCATTTCACCTAAAACTCATTTCACTGACAAGTAGTACAATAAGGCAAGTCAAAGGTATATGTCCTTTTCCCCACTGTAGTGTGATCCTGGTGTTAGTATATGTAATTGGGGGGCGGGGTGTGAAGCCCC